>NC_140978.1:11480316-11675316 GCF_056783735.1 Eptatretus burgeri
TCAACACACTCTCCTCACTCATCAGCACATTCCCATTTACGTCCTTTATCACCCGAACCTGCAGCACATCCTTCGGTCCAGCTCGGTCCCTCTGTCTTGCCAATCTGTATAAATCCTTTTCCCCTTCTTTTGTATCCAACTTCTCATACAGCTCGTCATAAGCCTTTTCTTTGGCCTTTGCCACCTCTCTCTTTGCCTTTCGACGCCACTCCTTGTACTCCTGCCTACTTTCTTCATCTCTCTGACTATCCCACTTCCTTTTCGCCAACCCCTTCTTCCTTATACTTTCCTGTACTTCCTCGTTCCACCACCAAGTCTCCTTATCTTCCTTCCTCTGTCCAGATGTCACACCAAGTACCTTCCAAGCTATCTCCCTCACAACTTTTGCTGTCGTTGCCCAATCATCCCACCCATCTTTACCACCATCCAACGCCTCTCACCTCCTCCCTAAATTTCAGGCAACAGTCTTCCTCCTTCAGCTTCCACCATCTGGTCCTTGGTTCAGCCCTCACTCTCTTCCTCAACCTCACCTCCAAAGTCATCCTACAGACCACCAATCGATGCTGTCGAGCTGCACTCTCCCATGCCACCACCTTACAGTCTCTAATCACTTTCAGGTTGCATCTCCTGCTTAAGATGTAATCCACCTGTGTGCACTTTCCTCCACTCTTGTATGTCACCCTGTGTTCCTCCTTCTTCTTGAAATACGTATTTACCACTGCCATTTCCATTCTTTTTGCAAACTCTACCACCATTTGCCCTTCCACATTTCTCTTGTTCAGACCGTACCTACCCATCACCTCCTCATCCTCTTTATTCCCTTCCCCAACATGCCCATTGAAATCTGCTCCAATCACCACTCTTTCATCCTTGGATACACTCTCCACCACTTCATCTAACTCACTCCAGAAATCTTCTTTATACTCCATCTCACACCCCATATGTGGGGCATATGCACTGATGACATTCATCATCACCCCTTCAATTTCCAACTTCACACTCATCACTCAGTCAGACACTCTCCTCACCTCCAATACCCTCTTGACATAATCTTCCTTCAGGAATACCCCGACACCATTTCTCCTCCCATCCACACCATGGTAGAACAGTTTGAAACCACCTCCAATGCTCCTAGTCTTACTCCCCATCCACTTGGTCTCTTGTACACACCGTATGTCCACCTTTCTTCTCTCCATCATATCAGCCAACTCTCGCCCTTTGCCAGTCATCGTCCCAACATTCAGAGTTCCAACTCTCACCTGCACACTTCGACTCTTCCCCCTCTCCCACTGCCTCCGGACTCGCCTTCCCCGTCTCCTTCTCCTCCTTCGCCCAGCAGTAGCACAATTTCCACTGGTACCCTGCTGACCACCGGTACCGGTGGCGGTCGTTGGTAACCCGGGCCTCGACCGATCCGGTATGGAAATTCGTTTTGTTGTCCGCATTATGATTTGGCATAGGTTTTTACGCCGGATGCCCTTCCTGACGCAACCCTTGTCACCTCTTACGACACACAGGGATATGGTACACCTATTCTAACCGGGGCATACACCAGGCCCAGTACAACTGCTACTCATTTCGCCGACCTCGGAAGGATGGCAGGCTGAGTCAACCCCCTGGTGTTTTTGACTTGGTATATATGTATATATATATACATACATATACATATATATATATATATATATATATATATATATATATATATATATATATATATATATATATATATATATATATATATATATATATATATATATATATATATATATATATATATATATATATATATATATATATATATATATATATATATATATATATATATATATATATATATATATATACATATATACATATACATATATATATATATATATATATACATATATATATATATACATATACATATGTATATGATGTATCTATCCATCCATTGGTACCATGCTCTGTGCAGAGCATTGGTACTACCAAAGCAGTCTCCTGGGCTATTGGGTACAATCCTGGACAGGTCACCACTCCGACACAGGATACCAGCAAGCCAGCACTCATTTCACCGACCTCAGAAAGATGACAGGCAGAGGCAAGCTCACCTGGTATCAATCCAACAGCCAAGTGGGATTTGAACTCATGATCCCAAGCCCTCAACATTAAGCATTAATAATGACCCTCAACATTAAGCCAATACCAGGCATATATTAAATATTATATTTTTATATATATATATATATATATATATATATATATATATATATATATATTGTATACGAGCAAATGCAACCCGTCGCTTCACTGACTCGTCAATAAATTGGGTGGGGGGGGGGGAGAGAAAGAGGGAAGGAGAGAGAGAGAGAGGAGGCAGGTGTAGGGTGAGAAAGGGTGGGTGGAGTTAGGGGGGAGGTGAAGAGAGCGACACCTCACCAAACGTTGCTATTCACTGCGGGAGGGAGCGGTGCGTGCGTGCATAAGAGATACACACACGAACACACACACACACACACACACACACACACACACACACACACACACACACACACATAGGCAGAGACAGCGAGGGAGCGACAGAGGTGTGGTAGGGAGAGTGCTGCGTTTTATGAGGAGGGGAGAGCAAGAAGAGGACAGAGTGAGAGAAATGGGTGGGAGAGAGGAAGAAAAAAAAGAAGACAGGTGAGGGGTAGAGGTGGGGGCAATGATATGTGACCCTTCATGACCGAACATGAAAAAAAAAAAACATGTCAGAACGACACACACAACGACACGACAGTTTTTAAAGTAATCCGCTGGCACATCTGCAAAAAAATTGATATTCCAGTTCCAGAAAATTTGTGGGAAAATCAACCAAAAGCAAGCACTGAAAACATTGACGTACCGCTCACGTACAACCTTATGATCCGATCGGGCATGAACATCGAAAACAAAGCATTGAAACCAGATATCATACTTGGGTGCAAAAAAAAGAGAAGAAGGCAATGCTAATTGTGGTGTTAATACCGGTGATCTTGGACTAATGATGCAGAAATCAGGAAAATGACCAAATAACAAGACCTCAAGCATGAAGTGAAAAGATCCTGGAAGCTGAAGAATGCCAAGGTTGTACCAGTGATGATGAAGAACCTCACAGAGATATTAAAAAACCATCCCTAGGAATATCACTACAAACGAACTACAGTTGGAAGCCATCATCGGCTCAGTAACAATCCTGAAGAGAGCCCTCAGCACAAAACTTTAAAAAAAAAAAAAAAAACGAAATGAAGGTGGATACTTTGAGCCAGCCATGGGAGGACTCCATTCCACATTCTGAAACCCCATATGTAGACACACAGACACAGACACACATATTGCCTTTTATTTGTGTAGATATATTTAAGACAGTTGATCTTATACCTTGAATGTAGATTATGTCTACGTAAGCAACACTTGTTCCTGAAGGTTTGTTTTTCTGCACCGATATCTACTGTAATTATGCAATACATAATTCAACTGGAGGGGGAGCACTCGGGAGAGTGCAAAACCTCCGCCACCAATACTGCTGGGTCACTCAAGTGAACCTCATATCTTATTCATTAAATATGATGTCAACAGTGCTGACAGTTATAGTTCTTTTCACCAACATTTTTTTTGGGGGGGAGGGGGGGGGGTTGGAAATCACTTAAAACATGTAAAAATGCAAAAAAAAGAAATCGAAATTTTGTTGAAAAAAAAGTTGCAAAAATTTTTTTTTTCTCTAACAATTTTTTTTTTGGGGGGGCGGTAACAATTTTTTTGGGGGGTTGGAAATCACTTAAAACATGTAGAAATGCAAAATAAAAAATTCTTTTTTGGGGGGGGTAACAAGTTTTTGGGGGGGGGGGGTTGGAAATCACTTAAAACATGAAGAAATGCAAAAAAAAAAAATTCCCTCCAACAATTTTTTTTTGGGGGGGGGGGACCAAGTCCAAAATTTTATGGCATGATCCTTGGACCATACCTAACCCCCCCACCAAGTTTCGTTGAAATCCGTCAAGGAGTTTTTCCGTAATACTGTTCACAAACAAACAAACAAACAAGCAGTCATAGACTGGTACTTACGAAATCGTCAACTTGACCTCTGACCTTGTCTAATAAAAGCATGAATCAGTCAGAAGCCCAAGGGGAGCTTGAATTCTGAATTCATTGTGGTTTGCAGATAATGAGTCCCAGACAAAAACTAGATTTCTTATAAAAATTCCATTTTTTTGTTTTTATTTTTAAAAAAGTGATTCAGTACCAGCAGGATATGCCAGATAATAGGTGTATTACTTTTCAGAAGAATCTGATAAAAGACTTATTATCTATTATATATATATATATATATATCAGTTATTCATCGCTGTTCCAGAATTTCGACAACCGAGTTTTAAGCGTCCTAAGCGATCGCAAAAACCAAAGACAAAATTAAAATCGAAGTTAAAACGAACTCGTAACGTCGAGCGAAGCAAAAATACTCCATTTCTCCACATGAATTTACGGAATTATGTTTGACCTCACTGTGACCTTGACCTTTGACCGATTTTGACCAACATCTAATCAGCACTAGCCATCACCCTCCTGAATCACGTGGTGTAATTTGACATTGGTAGCTTCTTCCGTTCTCGAGTTATCGTGCCTACAAACAAACAAACAAACAAGCAGTCATAGACTGGTACTTACGAAATCGTCAACTTGACCTCTGACCTTGTCCAATAAAAGCTGTCTCAAGAGAAGGTAGCGACGCAAACCAGAAGTTTCTACGATGATTCTGTACCAAACCATCAAAAATCGAATGTTTTGGATGTTTGACCTCACTGTGACCTTGACCTTTGACCGATTTTGACCAAAATCTAATCAGCGCTAGCCATCACCCTCCTGAATCACGTGGTGTAATTTGACATTGGTAGCTTCTTCCGTTCTCGAGTTATCGTGCCTACTAACAAACAAACAAACAAACAAACAAACGGAAGTCATCAATATACTTACGAAATCTTTAGATTTCGTAAGTAACAAACAGAAAGGGGTGAAAACAGTAACCTCCATCCATCTTCGAAGATGGTGAAGGTTAATAAGAGTGTTTTTGGTTGTTTGATTTCTATGCATTCCTAAACTGCTGGATGGAATTAGTAAATAATCAAAAACCTGGAATGCCAAATTTGACTAGAGTTAGAGAATGGCCTGTCTTATTGTCCACAAACAAGTGCTAGGGTTGTTGGGCATTCAGCTCACTTTCTTTGTGATTAATAGAATAGTTTGGGATGTAATGATCTACCTGCGAGCGGATATCAGTGTGAGGTCCGATTGAATTCTGTCAGCAGTTAAATGCCTACTAGACAACTCGAAGGAGTTTTGTTCCCAATGAGCTGTCATGTCAGTACCCTTTAAGATATAAGACAGTGTGGTCTTCATTGTTGATGCCATTTACTGTTTGCACATGGTTTCTGATGAACGAGTAAACAATTACCTATTTCAATACGGAATGTGAAGATGCTTGATGAGATGTGACAGGTAATCCAATCTCAATAAAATCCAAATTGTCCTGTATTGTATTTTACTGCTGTGTTCACAATGGATGCAACACTAGAGTATACATTTCTGTAGCCTACTCTTTTTGGCAACAAAGTATCACAAAAAAAAATTACCTTTACTTTTTGGCCTTACCTGTATCCTTGAAGCAGAGTTTCTTCTTCTGGTAGGCAATGTATCCACTGATGCCAGTAACAACAGCAGCAAGGACTCCTCCAATGATGCCCCCAAGCGTGGATGAGTCAGAGGTTGACTTATCTGGAATCGAAAGAGATGCAGTTTTTGGTACTCCACATTTGCCACAACTGCAAACAATTATCGTTCTTCCTCTACATTCTTGAAAAGGCTTGCGAGACATCGGCTATGTTTCACTGTGTCATCGTTGACTGAGTTTTGCAAATGCAACTGCAGGATTCAGAGGACTTCATACAAAGCAGTGGTTTATCCCTTTGCATGTGATCCTTTATGGTATAATGTTAAGATGTCTTATTATGATGAATCAGACAGTACTTTGGACCATATCCCATTACAACCCCTACTCTTAGCTTGATATATCCAAGGCAACTTAAGCTGCAGCGTTGCATCTCAGAACACGCCATCCACCAGAATTGAATTTTAATTGTTTTTAATCTTTTCCCAATAACAGTGAAGGAAACATTGTAATCCTTGGCACAACACAATGTACAAGACAATATTCAGAAACATAATGACCGAAGAATCCCTTCCAACAGAGAAAATTAAAATCCAAAAGATTTGACATTTCAATTTTTCAAACTTAAATTTATATCTGAAGTCAAACTTTCGATTTTGAATGAATTTCCACAGGGAAGTAGTGGGAGAAAATGTACTTCATATCAACATTTGAAAACAATTTCCGTTGAAACTCACGGCAAGTATAAAGTTATTCTCAGAAAACAAACTTATGGTCTTGTGAACAGGATAAGATTGTTGATTAGTTTATTTATGAGTAAAAAAAAAACAACAAAAAAACAGCCTTTTTACAGCCATTTTCCTGCTGAGCAGGGGTTAGCTTTTTGCAGTTCCATGCAATCATAGTTCCCTTCTTGAGGCAATGTTTTATGACCGGATGCCCTTCCTGACGCCAACCCTGGTCGCCTCTTACGACACACAGGGATATGGTACACCTATTCTAACCGGGGCATACGCCGGGACCAGTAAACTGGTACTCATTTCACCGACCTCGGAAGGATGACAGGCTGAGTCAACCCCCTGGTGTTAATTCAGTGGCCAATGGAGCTCGAACTCAGGACCCGAGGATCCCAAGCCAGCCACCTTAACCACGAAGCCAACACCAGGCTTATAGTTCGTGAGTTTTTCAAAATTTATCAACCCAGAATGTTCATTCCTTGCTTTCATTATTTTATCTACTTTTATTGCATGAGTATGCATAAAAAGGTTCACCAACAGATTCTTTAAAATACTCAAAAAACATCGGTGAAAATATCCACATTAGGAAGAAGCTCCATAGGGCAGGCACTACCATTGACCTCTACCAAAAAGGGCTAGACTACATTGGTCACATGCATTTGCAGTGTTAAAAAGTGCTGTTTCGGATGTAAAGGAGAAACGAATCTTAAATTTCAAGTACTGAGTCCTGAGTTTGAGATGTTTTGTAACAAATACATGATCTGATCATTGTTTAATTTTTCACTTCACATGTAGCCATCAACAAATGCACCATTAAGCAGTAAATCAATCAAGTGAACTTCCCAGTTATTTCTGTTTTTTGTATGCACAGTCGAGGCTCGTGGAAGAGCTAGCACACTCAACAGATCAGGACATAACAGGATGCAAAAAGAACAGCAGAGATGCACGCAAAAATAATAGTTGAGAGAGCGGGGAAATATCAACAGAAAAGACTTGTACAAGCAAAGAGGGTGGGGAGGATGCACGGGGTGGACAAGATGATGCAATGGGTGCACAACATGGATACAGAAGGAAACTCCAAGGAGGAAAAAACTGGAAATTTGGATGGAGGAGGGATTGGTGTGGGGTGGGGGGGGGGTTAATGAGGGTAGAACAGATAATGGTTTTGCATTGGGCATGATCTGAGATGGTGGTGAACAGCTGTCTTGAAAATCTGGAGGGAAGAATGACATTGTAGAGAATGTGGAAGTTGGTTCCACAGGTGCGAAAAAAGAACGAATGAGTGGAGGTGAGCAGTGATCCTGGATTTAGGTAGTTTCACTGGGAAGGAGTTGCTGGTGGACCGCATGCATCCTGCAGATACCTGGGGGGATAAAGCAATGAGAGGACACAGGGTGCAAGACCAGAAAAGAGGCGGATGAAGACAGCGAGACCACCGACCTGTTGGTAACAGCGAAGTGATAGGCCCATAGAGAGGAGGAGATTGGGACCATACTCTGTGCAGAGAGATTGGGACAATACTCTGTGCAGAGCGTTGGTGCTGCTTAAGTAGTCTCCTTGGCTATTGGGCACAATCCTCGACAGGTCGCCACTCCGACACAGTATACCAGCATGCTGGCACTCATTTTGCCGACCTCGGAAGGATGACAGGCTGAGTTAACCCCACCTGGTATTAATTCAACGGCTGAGCGGGATTTGAACTCAGGACCCTAGGATCCAAAGCCCGCCACCCTAACCATTAAGCCAACACCAGGCATATAGGCCCATCGACTCAGCTTTATCACAAGAGATTCCTATTATCTTGAAGGCCTGAGTTTCCACAGCGTCAAGCTGAGCAAGGTATGAAGCAGGGGTTCCATCCCAGATGGAAGAGCAGTATTCCATCAAGCTGAGGATGAAAGCCTTGTAGGTGGAGATGAGCCCAGGTGTGCCAAGAAAGGACTTTGCACGGCGGAGGATGCCCAGTCAGCGTCTGGCTTTGGAGGCCAATGTTGAAATGTGGTTTGCCCAAGAAAGATCATGGCGAAGAGTGAGACCCAAGAGTTTGAGTGACAGAACTACTTCAAGAGGGTTGTTGAAAAAGTAGATGGGAGAGTTCTTTCGGTTTGCAGTATGGTCTTTTCGGAAAGAGAGAGTGAATGTGTGAGATTTCTCAGAGTTAAAAGACATATTCTAAGTGCTTGACCAGTTTGTGATTTTGTCAAGGGCTGAAGAGAGGGAAGATTCTGCTGCCTGTCTGTCAGAATGATGAGGAATGTCATGACAGAGGGTGGAACCATCAGCAAAAAGAAAGAGGATTTTCTAGTCAGAGATTATTGATGAAGATTAGGAATCGGATGGGGCCTATAACACTGCCTTTGGGCACTCCAGCCTTGACAGGGAGAGTATAAAAAATGACAAGAAACGCGTTCGGTAAGGGAGCGGCCACCAATTGTTAACTAATGGACGCACACAAGCACGCCGAGACCAAGCTCCTTTTATACTGTATATTAGATTCCATTGAGAGCCACACATTGACTATGAGAGTGGAGGAAGTCAGTAATCCAAGAGTGGAGTTGGCCTTTGATTCCATAGGCAGATTGTTTGGAGAGCAACGTGGGATGCCCCACTGTATCGAAAGCTCAATATATGTCCAGAGAGATGGCTCTGATATTATGTCCAATGTTGATGGCCTCCACCATTGTTGGGAGAGTAGAAGCATCATGTCCATGGTAGAGTGACCAGGTCTGAATCTGAATTAAAGACCTGAGATGAGGTCGTTGGAGAAAAAGAATGATTTTATGTCAACTGCGATGATGGATTCCATAACCTTGCTGATTGCAAGTAAGCTAATTGGGCTGTAGTTAATGGGATCTATTTTTCACCTTTTTAATGTAATGCTGTGTGTTGGCTAATTTTACAAGATGATGGAAGATGACGTATGGTAAATGACAGGGTGAAAATGGCACACAGAGGAATTGCAAGAGCAGAAAAGCAGGTTTTTAGGACTCGTGAGCTGATACCGTCCAGTCCCGTTGCCGAATAGGAGTCAAGGTTTGCCAGAAACTTCTCCACCTTCTCAGTTGCAAAATCCACAGAGTCCAGGAGCAGTTGTGTCTGACGATGAAGGGTGGGTACTGAGAGAGAGAGAGCAAGAGAGAGAGAGAGAGCGAGAGCGAGAGAGAGAGAGAGAGAGAGAGCAAGAGAGAGAGAGAGATAGAGATAGAGAGAGAGATAGAGAGATATGTTGGGGACACAATATTTGGAAGCAAACACAGAATTGAGGCATATGGCCTTCTCACGAGCGAAGTCGGCTGTGGTGCCATTTGAAGTGAGGTGAGGGGTGGAGGGACAGCATACACCAGATACAGAATTGATAAAGTGCCACAAGGTTTTGGAGGAGGGAGACAAGTTTGAAAGTTAATTCTTGCGGTTGGACAGATGTTGATTTCTGGCTCTCCTGAGTGCAGACACACACTGCTGGCTTTGTGGGTTGATCTGAGGTTGCCTTCGGTCGGATTTGTCTTCCAGGAGGAGAATGCAAGTTGTTTCAGGGAAACTGCCTCACCACAGGATTCAATGTACCAAGGGTGGAAATAAATGTAGGATAACTTTAAACGAGATGGGATGAATCTGTGCATAAGGGAGAGCAGGTTTCTGTGAAAGAATTCCCAGGCTGGGTTAATGTCAGCGGTGGTGGATATAGGAGACCAGTCCTGAAGTGCAATGGCTGCTTGCAGTCCCTGCCAGTTTGCTGCCAGACTTGCCGGCACTGAGGATGTTCTCTGAGAATGGCCAGAGAGATGTTGACCTTCACAAGCACATGATCATATGAGCCAATTTGGGCAGAGGAGGAACAACATACATTAGCAGGGAAGTTGGTCATCACCAAATCCAAAAAGGAAGATTTGTCATTGACTATAAATCCAGGTGGTAAAGTTTACAGATTGTGTCAGTACCATGTCTGTGGCTGGTGAGTGAGGTACCAACACCCAGTCAATTAGCATGATGACAATTGAAATCACCACATATGAGGAAGAGAGAGTTGGGATGAGTGGTTAAAAGTTTGTCTGTGTCATCTGAGAGAGAGAGAGAGAGATAGAGAGAGAGAGAGAGAGAGAGAGAGAGAGAGAGAGAGAGAGAGAGAGAGAGAGAGAGAGAGAGAGAGAGCAAGAGAGAGAGAGAGATAGAGATAGAGAGAGAGAGATAGAGAGATATGTTGGGGACACAATATTTGGAAGCAAACACAGAATTGAGGCATATGGCCTTCTCACGAGCGAAGTCGGCTGTGGTGCCATTTGAAGTGAGGTGAGGGGTGGAGGGACAGCATACACCAGATACAGAATTGATAAAGTGCCACAAGGTTTTGGAGGAGGGAGACAAGTTTGAAAGTTAATTCTTGCGGTTGGACAGATGTTGATTTCTGGCTCTCCTGAGTGCAGACACACACTGCTGGCTTTGTGGGTTGATCTGAGGTTGCCTTCGGTCGGATTTGTCTTCCAGGAGGAGAATGCAAGTTGTTTCAGGGAAACTGCCTCACCACAGGATTCAATGTACCAAGGGTGGAAATAAATGTAGGATAACTTTAAACGAGATGGGATGAATCTGTGCATAAGGGAGAGCAGGTTTCTGTGAAAGAATTCCCAGGCTGGGTTAATGTCAGCGGTGGTGGATATAGGAGACCAGTCCTGAAGTGCAATGGCTGCTTGCAGTCCCTGCCAGTTTGCTGCCAGACTTGCCGGCACTGAGGATGTTCTCTGAGAATGGCCAGAGAGATGTTGACCTTCACAAGCACATGATCATATGAGCCAATTTGGGCAGAGGAGGAACAACATACATTAGCAGGGAAGTTGGTCATCACCAAATCCAAAAAGGAAGATTTGTCATTGACTATAAATCCAGGTGGTAAAGTTTACAGATTGTGTCAGTACCATGTCTGTGGCTGGTGAGTGAGGTACCAACACCCAGTCAATTAGCATGATGACAATTGAAATCACCACATATGAGGAAGAGAGAGTTGGGATGAGTGGTTAAAAGTTTGTCTGTGTCATCTGAGAGAGAGAGAGAGAGAGAGAGAGAGAGAGAGAGAGAGAGAGAGAGAGAGAGAGAGAGAGAGAGAGAGAGAGAGAGAGAGAGAGAGAGAGAGAGAGAGAGAGAGAGAGAGAGAGAGAGAGAGATATGTATATGGAGTTGTTACTGTAGGGACGACGGTACAACACACAGAATAATAAGAGGTGGACATGAGGTAGAGGCAGAGGTGAAGTCGCAGTCAGAGGTACTCCTATCCTGGAGTTTGGCAGGTGTAAGAACAGTAAGTACATGGAGATTGACAAAAATGATGTTGGGATGTGGAGAGGACCAAGGAAAGGGTGCAGGCGGGGGGAATCTGGGAGGATGTGGGGAGGGGGGAAGGTGGGAAGGTATGATGGGGGGCGAAGCCAGGAAGGAGGGAGGGGAGGAGCAGGGGACGAAGCCAGGAAGGAGGGAGGGGAGGAGCAGGGGGCGAAGCTGGGAGAGTGAGGAGTGGAGGGGGGAGCAGAGAGGGGGCAAGATGAGGCGGAGGCTGACAATGAGTGAGATGAAAGGGGATCAGATGGGGGATGATTTTTCATCTGCTTATCTTGTATATTTCATCCCTTTCAGGCTATTCGACCAATGGTTGTCCCTTGTTCATCTGCTTTCTCTGCAGCAATGCTTGTGTGTTGAACTTTAATCTTGTTGTCAGGTCTTCTATAGACTTTGAACTTTGCAATATAAAAGTGAAAAAACATACTTATGGTATCTCCTAATTGTCAACATTTTATATCCTTTGCATTTCAGATCATTTTCACTTTATGCTATTTCTCACATGTAAATTATCTTTTTTTTTTTTTTTAAATCAACCTCCCTCCCTCATTCGAGTGTGTTAAAGTCCATGTACAGTTTAACATCAATTTAATTGCCAATGGAAAACCCACTTAAAGTGTGTTTATGTGCTCTTCATCCAAGCACAACCAGATAGAGCAGGGTGATAAGATTGAACAGGTCAGGACAGCTTGGCTGGCATTTATATACTGTACCTGGCAGCTAAATATGCTCAATCAGAGTATTGATACCACATATGCCTTACCTTTCTGAATTTCATCCGATGCCTTGACAGAGTTCAAACACAAACACAAATTTTCACAAAGATATCACGTCTACTTCCTTTTCCTAAACTTCAGAACACCTGTTTGAAACTGCTGACATGAGGAGAGTGCTCTCACCCACCTGTTGGATCTTCTGCAGTGAGGGGTGCTGAAAAATACACCACAGAGAGAAATACAAATAGAACAAAATTACAAAATAGAACCACATTTTTTGTTTCAGAATATATTCAGCAACAAAAAAATTAATTTTAAACATCTGCTCAGCAAAACCAAAGGACAAAACAATGCACATTCTGTGTCTCTTCTGCGTACCAGACGCTTTTAATGTCCTCAACCATGAAACTTGAAGGTGTTTACATTTTGCAGTCTTGATTTTAAAATTCCGCTCAAGAAGTCATGCTTACATTCACCCCCTGGTGTGTTTGTCTTTGAAGTTTCATTGCCGGTGCCTTCATCATTTGATACATTCACAGCTGAAGAGGAGGAAAAGATAAAGAAAATGAGAAGGGGGTGGTGGTAATTGGTCCCAGGAAACTATTAATCAGAGAAGTGAGGCAGTAAGGCACAAGTTACTGGGATGAAAAGGCAATGTTGATTTCAATGCTCGGGTGCAATAAACTTATCAGCAAACAATGTTTCAAGCTTTCATCAATGGATAATGAATTGACATTTTGTCTTCACAAACCACATTTTCAAGGTCACCTTTCCCCACCACCAATGGAGCCCAGCACATCAGCGGTGCACTCATTAAAAGCCGATGCACAACAAATGTAACCAACATGAGAAAGCACCAACATTTTAGTGAAGCTTGGAATACAATCCCATCGTTTTGGCAAAAGTGTAATGCAAACCGAAGATGCTCCACACCAGCATGCAATCTTGCATTTGGCTCGGGCCGTACACCTTGCCAAGCTTTTCAGTTTCCACTACATCAGGGTCCCTTGGTTCTAGGCGTTGTCTTATGTCGAAAGGCGAATGTCTGCAGCTTGAGCAAACAAATGCAGCTGGTATGTTAATGGCACAGCTGCGTCTCACTGCTCTTGCACTCTATGATACAATGCTTCAGTTGTTTTCCAGGCACAGGACACGATGCAACCCCCAACATCTCTAATCTTTTTTATTATTTATGAGGATATACAGCACCGTACTGTATGATATATATATATATATATATATATGCACAACTATTCAAAAAGTGTTTGAAATAGGGTAGTCTTTGACATGCTAAAGCTGTGGGGTTATTGCTGTACTGTATTATAAATTTACATGTATGCCTGGTAAATGCCATTAGTTTCAACAATCTGGCATTATTTCAGATTAAAATCCAAAAGTTTGCAATGTCATTATGGATCTTATGAATATTGAGCATCCACGTTTCATCGAATATATATGCAGAGAAGGTGCCAGTTCCAAAAAATTTGTGAACACATGGCAGTCATGTCTGGTGAAGGTGTGTAATATTCCACAGAAGCTTCATATTTCACTGTAGCTGCAGCTGAATGGGTGGCTATTTGTGTACAAATTTTAGGCTCATGAAAGAGCTAGAATACAGAACAGACTAGAACATCAGAGAAAGAACATAGTGGAAAGGAGAGAAACACACCAATAGCCGGGTAGTGGGACAATACAGAGGGACACTTGGAGGAGAAATGAGCAGGGCGAAGAATGAGACCGAGGTGAGGGGCAGGGGGGACATATGGAGGGTTGGGGGGAGGGAGGGGTGAACAAGCAGGTTGCTACCTCAAACACAGCAAGAGGAGAAAGGGTAAACTGGGGATGAAACAGAAATGGAGCAAAGAGGATGAGGATATGGGGGGAAACACAAGAAGCTGGAAAGGAATGGTGTGCTTGGGAATGATTAATGAAGGTCGAAAATATAATGAGTATGTATGGGGGTGACCTGAAGTGATGAACAGCCACCTGGATGCCCAGGAGGAAAGAATGAGAATGAACAGACTACAGAAGTTAGTTCCATGGGTGAGAGAAAATAAGAACAAATGAATAGAAATGGGAAGTGAGCTTGGATTTCACAAGTTTTACCAGAAGTGAATTATTGGCGGTCCATGTGTACCCTGCAGAAACCTGGGGAAAGGGGCGGGGGGGGGGCGAACATGGAAAAGGACAGATGGTGCAAGTGTGGATGTGGGTTCCTTGAAAATAACTCCCACGCCAGAATGGCTGGCAGACATGACCAATGCAGAAACTATTTCTCAGGTCAAGGCATTAATAATCATGGATGATCATCTTGCTACTCTCAAGTCCCGAATAAGCGTGTAGGGTGAAACATTTTCCAAATTTTAATAAGAGTAGAGGGCGGAATAAGCGTGTAGGGTGAAACATTTTCCAAATTTTAATAAGAGTAGAGGGCGGAATTAGCGTGTAGGGTGGAAAATCCAAAAAAGTCGAATAAGCGTGCAGGTCCGAATAAGAGGGCAAGGTCTAAAACCCAGAAATGTGACAAATATAGAACATGGATTTTATTGTTCAAATACATACATTACAAGGCCAAGATGCGTACTGTACTCTACGCTTTTTCTTTGGCAATCTGTATGCGCTTCTTCACACTCCTTCGGGCGTTTGCGTTGATTGCCTTGAATCTGCTGAACTGTGAAGTGAAGAGTTCGGATGTGGAAGACGAACGTTTGTCGATCACAGCTTGGATGTCATCAAGGAATGCACAGTCTGCTTTTGTTTCATCATCTGTAGCTTTGTGTGAGAGAGTGGAGGTAGACGGGAGGTCTTCTTGAATTGATACAATGTCTGTCTGACTTTCGCTCTCATCTAAATTTGGGGACTCCACCTCTTGCATCAATTCTTCTTGAGCCAACTCCTCTCCCTCACAATCCATCAGTTCCACACCCTCATCTCGTGGTACCTCACTTTCCCCCTTCCTCTTCCTGGTGACTCCCTTCGGTGGGGTGATAGTTGATGTCAGATCCATTTCAATATCCGTCAGTACAGACTCTTCTTCCATCTTGTCTCAATGACACAAAACCATTGAAATACAAGTAAAGCGCGACGTAAGTACAATACTTCTCTGGTATGGGAGTGTCAGTGGCGCCACACTCAGGCAGCCGAACGAATCAACCGGCGGGACCCGCATTGACGCGGTACAGTACCCAGACCCATGGCGGAGATCGTTGGCAGACGAAGGAATTTCGGGAGTAAAGATGACACATCTCTCGACGGGACAACATTGTCACCCTACACGCTCGCCGGTGTAAATATGACCTGAGGGTGGCAATAACGATTTTTTAATAAGCGTGTAGACCCGAATAGAGGCCGTGTAGGGGGGATTTTCACCTCGAAAAAAATAAGCATGCATGCACGCTTATTCGGGACTTGAGAGTAAGTTACCAAAATATCAACAGAACTTGGAATTTCTGAAGGTAGCATTTTCACCACCATTCCTGAACACTTGGGAATATCCAAGATCTCAAGCAAATTGGTCCCCTGAGAACTCAGCTCTCAGGGTTGACAACAACAGCTGGAATCATGTCATGAAGCTTCTCAAATTGTTCAATGCAAATCCAACCAACTTTATTGGCCATATGGTGACTGGTGATTAAAACATGGCATCACCACCAGGATCGTAAATCAAATTGGTGTCTTTGTAGTGGAAGTACAACAGTCCCCTACCACCCAGCAATGAGCCAGCAAGATCATGGCCTCTATCTTCTGGGATGGTAAAGGAAATGTACTGATTGGCACTGCAACTTACAAGACTACAATCAGAGGGCCTTATTATACCAGCCTCATGCAGTAATTGCTGTAAGGCACCAAGAACAAATGCCAAGTGATGTTGACCAAACATGTGCTTTTCCCTCATGACAAAACACTGTGGCTTTGAGTATCCGGATTACCCATTGTACAGGGTGTTCCAGAAGTCTGGACCGATAGGAAATATAGGCCTTTCATTCTAAAAGTTAAAAAAAGAAACATTTTTAACATCTGTTTTACATATTTCGGGAATGAAACAACCCTGATGGCTCATTATACCAATCAAGTGAAGGTGGAGCTATTGTTATTACATGTTTCCAGAAGAAGCCACAGGGAGGCTGAGTTGCCAAAGCCATCTCATCGATTTGTTGGCAAAGTGCTGCAATGACTAAAAGATACTGGAAGTATTGCTGATAGACTTCGTAGTGGCTGTCCTCACTCTTCAGTGTGAATTGCTTTTTTGAGTCTTCAGTGGAAATTAAGTGTAAATTGTGTGTATTTTTTTTTTACCCTATGGGTTCAGACGTCTCAGACACCCTGTACAACACAGATCAGGCTCCCAGTATTATTGTCTGTTTTTTTAAATTTGGAGACCCACCTGCGTGGCTGCCAATTCACTAATGATGAGGAATTAAATGAAACAACCAAGATGTGGCTGAAAAAGCAATCTGAAATCTTCTATTTTGATGGCTTGAAGGACAAATGGAGTAAGTACATTACAGTTGAGGGACATATACAGGGTGGTCCAAAATGATGTGCAACTTTTTATTTAACTATAATTTTTTTTATTGTTGGTCAATTTTGCTTGTCTTTATCTAATAATACACATGATTAGTTATAAATTTTTGTTTATTATAGCGAAAAATGTTTCAATAAGCAATAAGGAGCGATATAATTCATAGTTGTTGACGTGCTTAATCCGAGCACCGCTCCTCTGGATGACACGGACACTGAAGACATGGATGTTGTCGACTTGGCTGAGAACTGGAGCTGGTATTCATCTGATTTCTCATCTGACATTATTTTTCAACTTCTGCAGTGCGTAGGGGTTGTTTTCGTAAACTTTAGCTTTGAGGGACCCACATAGGTAGTAGTCGGGAAGAGAGAGATCCGGGGAATCAGAAGACTGTCCGTCAAGAAATGAGTTGATCACCCGGGAAATGCCATCTCAAAAACTCCAAAGCATCATTAAACATATGTGGTGGAACATTATCTTACTGGAAGATGACTGAATTCACAGTGATGTCTTGCTTCGTTCTTGGTACCAGAAGGAGTATTCTCTGTAGCATGTCCACATATCTATCTGTGTTAACTGTCACTGTTTGTCCAGCTTCGTCTTCAAAGAATAAAGGTCCAATAACACCGCTACATTCGATAGAACACCAAACCATTACTTTCGCTACCGAAACTGGTTGTTCCATATGTTTGTGTGGTTGGTGTTCTGGCCAAAACCACATGTTCTGTTTGTTCGTGTGGCTGCTGAGATGGAAGTGGGACTATCTTTTTCACATCGCAGACAGATCGGTGGTCTCTGTCTTCTACTGCCTCCTTTCTGATCTTGCACCCTGTGGCTATGTCTGCTCTTTTCTGTTTCCCATTTGTCGAGTTATTATTGGTAGAATACTTCATAAGCTGTGCCTTTACAGATTTTTTGTGAACAATAGAAAGTAAATATATATGACACCATGGCTCTCGAACCTTTTATTGCGCTGTATGCACTCTGTCCGTTTTAGCAACGATTGTATTAATATATCCACTTCCAATTTGCCTTCTTGAAGTGTACGTCACTACAGAGCATTACAGCTGTTTCCAATTTTCACTCTGTGAAACAAGAGGGCTTACAGATATTGTCATTCGATATGTCACTATTCATTCACAAATTTACAATTACTTATATACAGCATTAACGGTGTGGGAAAAAAATACGAGGACATATAACATGCACATTTACTTAAACTAAAATCAAATTTTGGAAGGAATTTGTGGGACTGTCATTTTGACATGCTTCCAGTCATGTGATCGGCATGGCCTCCACAATTTAACATTAGGACCAAATGTTGTAATCCTAATTTGGTAGCATTCTGACTAGTGGGTCTGGAGAAGAAGATTTTTGAAGGAATTTACTAAGTCGGACATTTTGACCTACTTGAAATCATGTGACTGGACTGAGCTTTGCAATTCCTATTACCAGTCATGAGAGGAACGTTGCTGCCAAATTTCAGCCAGATCGGCCGAGCGGTTTGGCCGGAGAAGTCGAAAAGGGAGATGGACGGATGGATGGTGCGTGATGACAATACCTTATCCAGAATGTAAATTCCAGATAAGCTAAAAATGCAATGAAACAATGTGAACTACCTAAGATAAATGAAATTGGATGAACTGCACGTGATTAAAAGGAACAAGTGTAAGCAAATCCTGCAAATGCAATTTTAGTTGTGAAAAATCCGATGTATGAGTTAAAATATGAGAAATAAAGTTTGAAAACTGGCAACACAGGACACATAATGTACACTATAAATATGACTCCATGAACACTTGCAAACCAATGAAACCGCACAATACCCGAAGCACTGAATATGAGCAAAACAGTGGAACAAAACAAAACAAAATGTGTGTGAAGAGGCAGACACCAGATGTTTAATGTCAGAAAATAATACTTTGTTTCCTGCCTCCTTCATGGTTGGAATTGCTCATCAAAGGCCCATGACTAATCCATCAATCATTTGCTTTCTCATATCGTACTTCCATTTCAAACAAAATTTCAAAGCGTTTCTCTTCGTGGTGCTTCCTTCTCTTTTGTGCCAATCTGTGAGATTGTCATAAAAAAGGACGAATCCTCGATTAATGTGTTGGGAATTTATTGTTCATTTGAAGAGCCTGTCAAGGTCATGGTGAGATCCTCAAACTTCTTTTTCTTTTGTATGCAGCACATGGCTGTGAGTAGCATCATTGGCTGAGGGTGCGGCTGCACCGCTAATGAAATGCAGTCTGTAGATTCGGGTAAAAATTTGAAATTTAGTTGAGGTGCGGGCGATAGCTAGCCTTCTCTTCGCAAAGGACACTGTGGAATCTTTAACATCCACCAAGTGATGCTGGCAAATTGAGTTTAACGTCCATCCAAGGGACCACATACACATTGATGAATCACTCTGCCTGTGAAACATCCGAATGACAGTTTATAGCTGGGCTAAGATTTGAACCCAGGCTAGTCGGCTCAGAGGCAAGTGTACATACCTCAAGGTCATCCTGCCAGCCCATCCTCAAACTGAAAAGTCACAAAGAGGTTCAGCTGGTTGATTGGTGAAAAAAAAATGAAATTGGTTAACTTTTCAATCTGAAGTGCAGAAGGAGAAACTTTTGTTAGCTCTAGTTATCTTATTTTGCTTATTAAAAGAGCTCGCCTTTCAGACATGTCCAATTGCTCTATTTCTCTCGTGTCTTCTAGTCTTATGGTTGCCAATCCAGATTCCAGAAGCAGTTGAGCTCCGAAGGATTTTGGATAGAAAGGAAGTGTAGACTGCATCTAATCCTAATTCAAATTGGAGAGGTTCTGGTGGGGTGGAAGGTATTGAGATGTGGAAAACACTAGCTGAGTCAAAGTTGGAGAATCTGGAGCATGGCGAACAAGCAGAGAGTTTTATGGTAAAAAATGACGATTCTGTTCTTAAAGAAAAATATTCAGACTTGTACTAGGCATGCACTTAGCTAGACTACAAAAGGTTCTGGATTTGTGGAACAGGATGTACCACTGTGAGAAATATGCCTGTGAGAGGACTTTCCTCACTTACCATTTTATACTGAAGGCCAACATTGCACATCACACAAGCAACCAGTGGGTGACATGTCTCCAATAAATTGTAGAAGTTTTCTTCGGTCAGACTTATTTTGTATGTCAGAGAACTCTGAGACTTGAGAGAAGCAGCGTTTAAAGAGATTTTTCAAGGAGTCAACTTCTCTCGCTTCATATTTCGACTGGCAGTTAAACGGGAGAATGTCATTGATGAGAGTCGTGTCAAAGCAGCTGTTCTTAAAGTCAAGATTGTCAATCGCAGTCTATGGATGTCATCTAGTCAACTGTATCAGAGTGCCTAACTTTTTCCATTCCCCCTTTTTCCTGCCTGCTTCACATTTAATCTTCAAATGTCCAATAAAGGATTTGTATCCACTTAATGCTCGAACAAACAATGCAAAGCTATGTGTGGCATCTTGCCTGATAAGCCTCTGGTATGTCAATGATCTACCCATTACAGAGGTATCCATTACTTTTGAGGAGTACCAATCCTCCCATAAATGGGCATCGGGATCAGTTTCAAGTGCAAGAGAGAATCATGACGTCTCTCGCAAGTGCTTGTGACCCATGCTTTAGGGCATGTCTTGCATTGACAGATTGTTCTGGGCTTCCAAGGTGGACAGCCCACTTATGCTCCTTGATCCAGACACTCAGAGAGAGGTCTTCTTATCTCTCCAATGGAGCTCCCATACATGTGATAGATAAACCACAGCCACAAGTTTATCTTTGTTTGTTTCATTGTTCGCCTTCATCAGAAGGAGACAGAGGGTGGGCAGAGGCCTTAATTCCAGGTGCTCTCATCACTATTCCCATTTGTTCTTCCATGCCAGGATAACAAGACCATGGAAAAAAATTAAGCTCTGAGTATTCCTCTTTACCTATCACATAGGATCACACAACGTGTTGATGGCTATGGTGCTGGGGAGAACAGCTTCAACATATACATTGGCCCTCAAAAGCTACTTTAGGTGTGACAGCTACTTCTTTTATATGCCCCTCATAGTGGATGAAATAGCGTATGCCCTAATCTTAAATATACAAGTTACCCCAGTGGGGGAAGGGCTCCAAGACCCTCTAGATATCATGTAGGACTGATGAAGTTGCTGTAAAATACAAAAGTGGGCCAATCTGCTCAAATGAGAGTTTTCTATTGGCAACAGGGGCCTTCTTCTTGTGCTAAAATTATGTATTTTTCCTTGAGGCCTTGGACTTGTTGGACATGGGGTTCAGAGAGCCTTCTATAAGTTATGTAAACCACAAATAGAAAATGGCTTCATTGTCACTCCAGTGTAGTGTGAGCAGTTGTTAGCATGCTTGTTGTAAATGTCTCGGTCTTTAGAGTCTGGCATTTGCTTCGCATAAGCCCATTCCTTGATTGTAATGAACAAGTTCACAGGTAAACTGTATGGTTCTGTGACCCCAGTGATCTCCAATTTCTTGATGACAGCATTTTTTTGTATACAAAGTCAAGGCTCGTAGAGGAGTGAGAATAAAGAACGGATCACGATGTAACAGAACTAAAGAAACAGCAAAAAGAGAGGGGGGTGGGGAACACACCAAATTTAGAGTTGAGGGACAAAATAGAGGGAGATATGGGCAAATAAGGGATGTGGGGAAAAATGAGGGTCGGGAAGGATGCATAGAGTCCACAAGGTAGATACAGAAGCAAACTCTCAAGAAGGAAAGATTGGAAATTTCAAAAGATGTGGGCTTGGGGAAGGTTACTAGTGAAAGAAAAGATCATGGTTTTGGATTGGGGATGATCTGAGATGGTGGTGAACAGCTGTCTTGAAGACCTGGAGGGAAGAATGAGATTGAATAGAATGCGGAAGTTGGATCCACAAGCAGGGAAAAAAGAGGAGCAGTGATTCTGGATTTGGGAAGCTTCACTCGCAGGGGGTTCCTGGTGGATGGCGTGCACCCCATAGAAACTTATGGGTTGGGGGGGGGGCAAAGCACGGAAATAGCAAAGGGTGCGAGATCAGAAAGGAGGTGTTACAAGACGGAGAGACCACCGATCTGTCTACAATGTGAAATAGATACCCATAGGCTCAGCTTCATTGCAGGAGATTCCAATGATATTGATGGCCTTTGTTTCCACAACATCAAGATGAGCAAGGTGTGAGGCAGGAGCACCACCCCAGAGGGGAGAGCAGTACTTCATCAGGCTGTGGATGAAGCCATGAAGGCCTTGAAGGTAGATAAGAGTTCAGGTGTGTCAAGGGAGGGCTTTGTATGATGGAACATGCCTAGTTGGTGACTGGCTTTGTCGGCCAACTTAGAAATATTTAGATGAAGAGAGCAACATTGCCTACTCTCTTCATCTAAATGGCCAAAAACTTCAACTCGGCTGTTTAGGAATGCTTCCAAATGCAATTTTTTTTTAAACTCGTGACAAGTTGACTTGCTTTGTTTTACATAGCTTGACCCCAAAATTTATGTCAAAACATCCAATTGCATCAAACACTAGATGGTATTTATAGTAAACTTACCTCGTGCCGTTTTGAGAAGGACTTGATGCGAGCGTATTTTTGGTTTTGGGAGCGTTTTGAGAAGGACTCTCCTCGCGGCAAATTTGTAATTGCATATATCTACAATTCTGAGATAAATGTGTACAAATTATACTTTGAAATTCAAATTATACTTTGAGTACATTCATAAGCCTTTACAAAGCAGCATTTATTCTCATTCTCGAGTGTTTTCATAACCACCAAGGCTGATTAAAGACACCAGAATAGATCGATAAAGTATAAATCGGGAGATCGTGAAAATGCCAATTTGTATTTCTTCTTCTTCGCTTTTTTCACCAGCCAAGCACAATAAAGGCTGAAGCGATTACAATGACTAATTTTTAACGCGAGGCAGTAACATTATCTCTGGCCATTAGGCTTTGTTTAATTCACCATGTAACTTCTGAGGGGTGTGTATCATCCAAATAATATGTGCTATATCAAGTGGTCATGTAACATGTAGTAAGTTTCAATTTCCTCCGTTGAACAGTTTTCGATGTACCCTCAATATGCGCAATATCAAGTGGTCATGTAACATGTAGTAAGTTTCAATTTCCTCTGTTGAACGGTTTTCGATGTACGCTCAGTATGCGCAATATCAAGTGGTCATGTAACATGTAGTAAGTTTCAATTTCCACTGTTGAACGGTTTTCGATGTACGCTCAGTATGCACAATATCAAGTGGTCATGTAACATGTAGTAATTTTCAATTTCCACTGTTGAACGGTTTTCGATGTACGCTCAGTATGCGCAATATCAAGTGGTCATGTAACATGTAGTAAGTTTCAATTTCCTCCATTGAACGGTTTTCAATGTACACTAAATATGCGCAATATCAAGTGGTCGTGTAACATGAAGTAAGTTTCTATTTCCTCCATTGAATGGTTTTTGATGTACACTAAATATGCGCAATATCAAGTGGTCATGTAACATGTAGTAAGTTTCTATTTCCTCCGTTGAATGGTTTTCGATGTACACTCAATATGCGCAATATCAAGTGGTCATGTAACATGTAGTAAGTTTCAATTTCCTCTGTTGAACGGTTTTCGATGTACGCTCAATATGCGCAACATCAAGTGGTCATGTAACATGTAGTAATTTTCAATTTTCTCTGTTGAACGGTTTTCGATGTACGCTCAGTATGCGCAATATCAAGTGGTCATGTAACATGTAGTAAGTTTCAATTTCCACTGTTGAACGGTTTTCGATGTACGCTCAGTATGCGCAATATCAAGTGGTCATGTAACATGTAGTAAGTTTCAATTTCCTCCATTGAACGGTTTTCAATGTGCGCTCAGTATGCACAATATCAAGTGGTCATGTAACATGTAGTAAGTTTCAATTTCCTCCATTGAACGGTTCTCGATGTACGCTCAATATGCGCAATATCAAGTGGTCATGTAACATGTGGTAAAGTTTCAATTGTCTCTGTTGAATGGTTTCCGACGTATGCTCAATATCTACTGTATCAATAGTCATGTGACATATGGTAAGTTTCAATTTCCTCCGTTGAACGGTTTTCGATAGAGGCTCTTAACAAAATACAGATACGTACATACTGTACGCGACCGATTGTTTAACCCCACTTTTCACTTCGTGCGCGTGGGGTATGAGATGAGAGTACAAGTATGGGAGTATGGGATGAGAGTATGAGAGTATGGGATGAGTATGAGAGAGCTCTATTGGTAATTCCCACATAAATGCCTAATCTATGGTGGAAATGCGTAGTTGGGATGGGAATGAAGTAAGGGAGATCCATGAAAGCTGCGTCACCATTACTAATGCGTGAAATGTGAATATTATTTCTAAAGTGATGCAGATGTTAAGTTGAACGAAGTTTATTGCATGAGTGGGGTCAGTAAATTGCTTCGGTGAGTAAATTGGTCATATAGGTGAATGAATTGGTAATACATTAAATTAATGGGGCGGAGCTTAAATGAAACGTGATGGCATGTTTTTAACCAAAATAAACATTTCATTGAAATGAAGAAATAAATACTTTAAAATTCTGAAACAAATTTTTGGAAACTATGACAAATGAAATGATGACAATATGTCGATGATCTTAATCCATACCAACATGCAGTCTTCGCAATCCATACCTACATATAGTCTTCTCAATCCATACCTACATGCAGTCTTCCCAATCCATACCTACATATAGTCTTCTCAATCCATACCTACATGCAGTATTCCCAATCCATACCAACATGCAGTCTTCCCAATCCATACCGACATGCAGTCTTCCCAATCCATACCGACATGCAGTCTTCCCAATCCATACCTACATGAAGTCTTCCCAATCCATACCGACATGCAGTCTTCCCAATCCATACCTACATGCAGTCTTCCCAATCCATACCGACATGCAGTCTTCCCAATCCATACCTACATGCAGTCTTCCCAATCCATACCGACATGCAGTCTTCCCAATCCATACCTACATGCAGTCTTCTCAATCCATACCAACATGCAGTCTTCCCAATCCATACCTACATATAGTCTTCTCAATCCATACCTACATGCAGTATTCCCAATCCATACCAACATGCAGTCTTCCCAATCCATACCTACATGCAGTCTTCCCAATCCATACCGACATGCAGTCTTCCCAATCCATACCGACATGCAGTCTTCCCAATCCATACCGACATGCAGTCTTCCCAATCCATACCGACATGCAGTCTTCCCAATCCATACCTACATGCAGTCTTCCCAATCCATACTGACATGCAGTCTTCCCAATCCATACCTACATGCAGTCTTCCCAATCCATACCTACATGCAGTCTTCCCAATCCATACCTACATATAGTCTTCCCGATCCATACCTACATGCAGTCTTCCCAATCCATACCGACATACAGTCTTCCCAATCCATACCTACATACAGTCTTCCCAATCCATACCGACATATAGTCATCCCAATCCATACCTACATGCGGTCTTCCCAATCCATACCAACATACAGTCTTCCCAATCCATACCAACATGCAGTCTTCCCAATCCATACCTACATTGCGGTCTTCCCAATCCATACCAACATACAGTCTTCCCAATCCATACCAACATGCAGTCTTCCCAATCCATACCTCCATGCAGTCTTCCCAATTCCCCCTTCCACCTCCAATGTACGACATACCACCCACTCTCCTCTCCCATGCAGACACAATAATATTGCTTCTATGCTGACCCCAGCCGTAAGTAGAGTTGTCTCTTTTCACCTCTAAAAGGTGCTGACTTAACCTCCCCCCCTACCCCCCAACCCTTTCCACCCTTACCCCTCTCCGCAAATTTCTGGATTCCCCACTGACGCACCATTTTGAACTGTTGCTTTGGTACTTTTTAAGTCACAGAGTATGCAGCCATTTCGAGGTCCTTTAAGCCCCTGAGATTATTCACAGATAATTTATATCTCATTTGTGCTTTTCGAGCAGGTACAACATCATTGGCCAGTGTCATATCAAAACTTCCTGCCACTTAAACACATTCAAATCCAACATAGACAGCTCAGAGGAGAGTGTGCAGACTGCCAAACTGCTAAAGTGTAATAATCATTCTGAGAAATGTCTCATCATGGCGTCATATGTGACGAGGCTAGGGCATGCCCTCACATACATCTGGGAGACAGCAAATATTGAGGCTTGCTGATTTATTTGTCCTCTCTGGGTTTGAACTAATTGGCTGAACTCTGACGAAATGCCATAGCAGTTGTTACCTGAATTCAGGAACCTGCCGTCCACCATGAAGCTATCTCCATGCATTTGGCAAATTAAACATTTATTTGTCTTTTCCTAAAGACTCGTTCTGTTACATTACACTGTATGTTTCCAAAATATGATAATTTGGTTGTGATAATAATAATTGTTGTTTTGTTGCCGATTGAATTCACTTCTCCATTTGTCGAGATTTCTGTTTTTAAAAAAAAAGCAATATCGACAACTTTCTTATTCAATCTTGATATAATTTGCTTATTTATAAACTTCTTTGGAAAAGCTGCAGGAAAGATTAGGGCTTGGTGTGGCGAATCCAAATATAAACGAGAAGGGTGCTCAGTAGAGCGTATACCTCACCACATAATGCCTTATCCACGAGAACATATCGAACCCAATACATTTTTTGAAATATGCTATATATCGTTTTTGGTCTGGTAGTCGGATCCAGATTCGGATCTTCACCAAAATCGAATCAATTTGTACTTGTCATACACTCAACATGTCCACCAAGATTCATCCAAATCCATCAGCAACTTTTTGAGATATCGTGATATATATATATATATATATATATATATATATATATATATATATATATATATATATATATATATATATATATATATATATATATATATATATATATCAGTTTAGCCCTGTCTCTCAATGGTGAAGAATCACTTAAAAATTATCGGATCCGGATTTGGATCTTCACCACTCCAAAATTGAATCAATTCTTCCTTGTCACACACCCAACCTGTCCACCAAATTTCATCCGGATTCGTCCACAACTTTTTGAGATATCCTGCACACGAAGAGACAAACAAACAGACAAACAAACAAGACGACGTCATGCAGAGCATGGTACTTGCAAAATCTATAAAACAAATTTTGATCTCAAAAATAATTAGTGGTTGAATTAAATAACCAAATACGCAACTCCTCTTCAAATTCCAAGTCAATCGGATGAAAATTGACAATTTTAGAAATTCAGCCTATGTTAACCTTTTGGCTAATGCGGACCTACAAAATAATTGGTGGTTGAAGCCAGTGATCCGAAATATAAATCCTCTTCAAATTTCAAGTCAATTAGATGAAAATTGAGGATTTTAGAAATCTCACCTAAGTTGTTGACCTTTGGCCTTTGTTGACCTTTTGGTCTATGTTGACCTCAAAAATAATTGGCTAGTTGAATTTGGTGACCTGAAATATAAATCCTCTTCAAATTTCTCGTCAATCGAATGAAAATTGAGGATTTTAGAAATTCGAAATATTTGTTGACCTTTGGCCTATGTTGACCTTTTGACCTCAAAAACGATATGCTTCTTGCTTATAAACAAACTCTACCATGTGGTGAAGTTTCGTGAAGATTGGTTTAAAATTGTGACCTGTAGGTGATAAACAGAATTGTGACCTGGAGCTATATCAAATGGTCATGTAACAAGTGGTAAGTTTTAATTTCCCCTGTTGAACGGTTTTTGATGCACGCTCAATATGCGCCAAAAAACGACAGACAGAATAACAAAATCGACTGACCAATATACTTGAAAAATCTTCCATTTTGCAAGTAACAAACAGACAAATCGACAGACAGGGGTGAAAACATAACCTCCTTCATTTTTGGTGGCAGAGGTAAATAACACTTGGTTGCCATACTAGTGCATTCAACATACCATACATTAAATCTTAACATTAGATAATACATTAAAGCAGTTGTAGTCGAGAAAGTTCTCAAACTTATGTTACAGGACTCTCTCGTATATTATCCTATCCTGATATGTTATTTATCTACCCGAAGCTCCAAAACAATGACTCACAATGTCACATGTCCAGCAAAAAGTAAATGAGCATGAGAAAAATATAAACCTTGACCAAGCAGTTATGGTATGGAATGCATGTCATTCGACAATTTTGAGAGTTATAACATAGTTAACCTGCTGTGTTACAATAAACAAATTTAGCTACAGCACAGTATGCACCAAGTTACTACTAGTACTACTACTACTACTACCACTTCTTTCATGGCCCCAATTATTCCCACCTTTTGTGGGGTGGGAACATTTTTGGCCCAAGTCTTTCACGAACCGGCTGGCCAGACTTGATGTTAAACTGACGGTGGCAGGAATTTGGGATTTGTTCCAGGGTGCGGACCAATAACACCTACCATTCATTAAGGACACCGTGGGATCATCAACATCCACAAACTAAATGCTAGCAGAGCTGGCACCCACTTAAACCCCCATGTAATCGATGGCACACCCATCGATTCATTCCCCTGCCTGCAAAACACCAGTAAAACCGTTAAAATCTGGGCTGAGATTTTAACCCAAGATAGACAGCTAAAAGGAGAGTATGCAGATCTTTAGGCTATCCTCCAACCAAATACATGCTACACTAAAGTAGCCTACTGGCAAGTTCACCTTTATTCAAAGGGGAGAGCTTGCAAGGCAGGTTTTAACACTTTTTTTTTTGTGAATGTGTACGTGCATTACTGTGCAGCAAAACCCACAAGCTGTTGAAAAGGCTTCTGTGGAGTTGTCCGTCGAATTGGTGGTCGTAGGCGCACTCTCCACCGAGCCTATGGAAACAAGCAAAGGAAAACAAAGCGTGAACACGTTTTTCATGAAGTAAAAGCCAACCTTTCCATGACAGTCCAAAGTAAGCCTTTACCCAAAACAGCAAAACTCCCTGCCAGCACCGGCATTTCCTCAATCCCACATCAAGTGCTGAAACCCAACACGACTATGCAAAAATAATCCAGCAAGAGCCATTAGTGCTGGGGCATCAAGGAATGTTAAAAATCGAGCTGGGAGAGGGGAACAGACTGGGATCGGGATTCTTTGATTGATGATTGATGAGGGTGTGCGCTTTCTGCTAACCGAGTTGAAAAGGATGAAAAGTGTTGAAAATACAAGGTGGTAACTGTGACGTATTTATCACACCAGGTCAACAATCAGATATACCGATGAAGCAAAACACATTACTTTTAACCAAATGTTATACAAAATAATAGAAGGACCACTTTTGACGTGGCTAAATTAATCACCGACAATGAAACAATTTTCAGATTTTTGCATTATTAAGAGTTCACTGCAACGTTTCAAACATTACAAGTTTCCAATAAAAGGACACTCTTCATGTGTTCTGGTGGACACTCTTCATGTGTGAGCAGTGAGCCTCTCTGCTCTTCCTATTCGCTCATCCCTTTGCTTATCATGTCCACATGATGTCCCACTACGCCCACCGTCAGTGTGTTCCATTCTACCGTCTGCCACCACTCTTCCATGAACATATGTTTTGTGTATAAAAAGAGCAGAGCGGACACACGATATACCATATAATATTTTGTTGTTATATTGTGTTGGAGGATTACAAAGCCCAGAATAGAGCTGGTTTTTAATAAATAAATAAAACAGCAAAGCCAGCAACCTACTTCATGTGAGTAAGTAGCATACCCCAAGACTCATCCTCATTATTTTTTATTACTCTGTGTCTATCCTCAAAAAATTAATGACAATGCAGATAGAAGGGTTGAAAAATAGTTCGCAGCTGGAAGAATGCACTCTCAAAATACGCAACGACAAAAAAAAACAACATTGCGGAGAACTCAGACACAAGAAACCCAAGGTTTTATGAAAAATGAGAAAGGCTCATAAATTCCAATGTTTGGCTGTTTCAGGAAAGTGGTCTGTGGAAAATGATTGCGTGGGTCTCATGGTCTGGACAGTCTTGTGTCGCTGCACCCCTCCAGGAGAGTATATACCATTTTAAGCACACACCGTGTCCCCGATGAAGGCCGATTTTTGCATGGAATGATGTTTCTGAGCCTTTGTTGTTTTTGACAAAACATTGCACTTGTTATGCTTGTGAGTTTTCCATACTTGTTTCTCGCATATTTGTCAAAAGTGGTCGAAAACTTTTCAAGCAATCATTCATCCGTTTAAAGAGTTTAATATGAAGTCACAAGAGCAGATTTTCTTTGTATAGAGTTTCACTGAACGGTCACGAGCTTACAGCTGTGTGTGCTCTGCACCACACCCACGTCAGGCTGCACATCTCACTATATCCATCCAAATATCCCACACGTGCTGCATTACAAGCTCGCCACTTTTTCTACTTCGTCTCTTTTTCAGCAATGCAAGTTATTTCGCTTATTTTAGGTGACCTTGTCATGAAAGTTTTGTACATCATTTTAAAATACAAATTCGTTTTCTTTGTATGATATATGAAACGTAAGAGTACAATTACAATCACATACTTACCCTCATCTGCAAACTACCTGAAGCGATACCATAGTTAGCTCAGCTGTGTTGTCTTTCATAAAATAAACCTTAAAAAGGAAAAAAAAATCAATTGTCCATGGATTTTAGGTTGAAATAAATAGGAATTATTTGACATAAACACACACTCACACACACACACATATATTTATTTTTATTTTATTAAATGAACAAACTGCCATGGTTTCCATGACACGTAGTGGAGGGATGAGTCTGAGCTTTGGCACACATGTCCAGTATTGCTTCGGATTCCAAATGTCCCCTTTTGGAACGAATCGATTATCGGAGTTCCGTGACAAAAGGGTCCAAAATTGCTGTGATGGGTCCCCAACTTGAAACAGCCTATAACCTCCCACCATACGAACACCGGACGAATAGAGTGGCGAGATGGAGTGCATGCAACTGCTCAGCCAATAGCGTGGCGAGATAGATTGCGTGCAACTGCTCAGCCAATAGCGTAGTGAGATGGATTGTGTGCAACCGCTCAGCCAATAGCGTGGCGAGATGGATTGCGTGCAACCCCTCAGCTAATAGCGTGGCGAGATGGATTGCGTGCAACTGCTCAGCCAAAAGTGTGCCAACATTTCCAACCGCGTTCATAAAGCGAGGCCCTGTTTATTTCCTTCCAGTCCTTCCAGACTGCAGTGAGCATTCTGGAAGCCACAAGATGCCGAAATGTAAAAATGCAGACACGCGTGCAACAGCAGTAAGAAACAGGAAGTGCAGCTATCAAAAGAATAACTCACCACACGCTCTCGGTGAATTGCGAGACTACAATGAGAGACCATTTACCCCATACACAGCATTGGCAAGATGGACACTATTTGCTCTTCCTGTGGCGCGTGCATGTGGAAAGCTGAACTGCATTCCGGTTGCCTCGGGGTGAACGCAAAATTTTCCACTTGCTGTATGTAAGGAAAAATTGTTCTTCCCAACATCAGTGAACCACCTCCCCTCTTGCAACACCTTTTCACTGACTGCACACCTCAAACAAGGGATTTTCGATGCAACATTCAGGCATACAACTCGAGTTTAGCGTTCACGTCATTGGGTGTACAGGAAGATGTGTTACCTTCAAGGGGCCCAGATACGTTCAGAATCCATGGCAGTGTTTATCATGGAATCGGACTTTTTTTTCCCCAAGAACAGTAAAACGCTGAAGTTTTCGCAAATCTATATCTATGACTGCCAACGAAATCCACTCATCGAACAGCATGGAACAGCGACCTGCACCGTGATTTCTTCAAAAGCTACAGGCAGTACTGCATGACTGTAATCCGTTCGTAAGTGCTTATAAGCAATCCGCTGAATTACTGGAACGAGAAGAAAATGATTCTTCGCAGAAGTAGCGGTTACCTTACCGGGAAGTGCTGATGTTCCATCGCACCACAACATCGTTTTGTACAAGCGGTCAAGCCTGGATCTGGAAAATCGTGACATTATCCACATCAATGAGACCCACCCCGATTATGACCCTCTTCATTACGTGTTGCTACCACCGCATGGAGATCTGGGCTGGACATTTACCATCAAGAAATGAGATGGCAAATGTGTCAGTACTATGGAATTTTACGCTTACCACTTGATGGTCAGAAGTAACTTTAATGCAATACTACATAGTGGTAGATAAATGAGATGGCAAATGTGTCAGTACTATGGAGTTTTACGCTTACCACTTGATGGTCAGAAGTAACTTTAATGTAATACTACGTAGTGGTAGATTACTACAACAATATATTGTCGATCAATACACAAAGGTTGAACAAGGACGCCTGAACTACGTCTCCCACAATCAACGGCAATTGCGGGCGGAGCTGTATCAAGGACTATCTGATGCAGTCGCTGCTGGGGATACTGACGGTGCCTCAATCGGTAGCAGAGTTGTCCTTCCGTCGTCATTTACCGGAAGCCCACGAAATATGCATCAACTGTATCAGGATTCGATGGCTATCGTTCGGCGATACTCCAAACCTGACCTCTTCTTAACATTTACGTGCAACCCCAAATGAAAACAAATCCAGAATGCATTATTCCCAAATCAGGTTGCCGCTGATCGACCAGACATCGTAGCCAGAGTTTTCAATCTTTCAAAAAAGAAAAACTTAAGGCTTTCCGACATGATATTGTGGTTGGTCAAATATTCGGAAAGATTCTCGCATAGTCTGCATAGTGGAATTTCAGAAACGAGGGCTGCCTCACCTTTACACGTTGGTGATTCTCCACCAAGAAAGTGAGCCTCAATCACAGGACCATTATGACAAATTTGTCACGGCAGAAATTCCCGACCCATCGCAGACTCCATTGCATAACGTGATCGTACAGAACATGATACACGGACCATGCGGCATGGCTAATCCACGATCGCCTTGCATGGAACAAGGCAAATGCACTAAACAATTCCCTAAGCAATTCTGCGAAATGACGCGAAGCACGCACGATGGCTACCCGCTATACAGAAGAAGGGATTCCAGACCTCAGGTGCAAAAATACGGAGTGAACGTTGATAACCGCTGGGTTGTTCCTTATAACCCGTACCTGTCCTTCAAGTATAACTCCCACATCAATGTTGAAGTCTGCTCGACGGTCATGGCAGTCAAGTATCTCTCCAAATATGTCTATAAAGGACCAGATCGTGTTATGGCCACTGTACGTGAGGATGATCAACAACAAACTGACAACGACGTGAACGAGATCAACCGGTTTGTGGACGTGAGGTACGTTTCCGCATGCGAAGGCTGCTGGCGTTTGTTCCACTATGATCTTCATGAACGATCACCGTCCATTCAACGTTTGGATATCCATCTTCTGAACCAAAATAGAATCGTCTATGTTCCTGGACAGGCTGTAGAAACTTTAGACCATGCTAAAGAAACAACCCTCACCGCATGGTTTATCTGTAACCGCGACTACCCCGAAGCCCGTTCTGTTCCATACCACGAGTTCCCAGAACACTTCACGTGGAACAGCACTACGTGCCAAATGGTCGCCTCGGAAACGGGGAAACAGTTGGATGCTTATACAGTTCCAGTCCATCCGAAGGCGAACGATTCGATCTTCGTTTGCTACTGCATCATTCACCTGGATGTACATCATTCGAAGATCTGCGGCAACTCCCCGACGGCACCATTGCGGACACATTCAAGGCGACGGCATTGGATCGAGGTTTCTTGGAAGGCGACCGCGAATGGCATGACTGCTTCGAAGAGGCCGCCGTGTCAGGTTTCCCGACTCAGCTGCGCACTTTCTTCGTCACTATTCTCTTCTTCTGCCAACCTGCCCAACCTGCACAATTATTCTCCTCATTCAATGTTTTAGCGAGGACATACTCAACCATGCTAACCTGGCTGGCATCACATTGACCGACGACGAATTAAACAACAGGACCCTAGGAGCCATCGAGGAACTCCTGTGCTACCATGGAAAATCATTGCAAGATTACCCTGACATGCCCCAACTCAGCCACGCGACCGATGCCGAACATGATCCATTCTCTTTTCTCATGACCGACTATGATGTTCAAGCAGAAAAAAACAAGGCGGATCACAATTGCAGACTCCTCAATCAAGATCAAAGGGTGGTATACGAAGCGGTGATGGAAAATGTGACAATGAAGAATGGGGCAGTGTTCTCCGTCGATGGCCCTGGGGGCATTCGAAAAAAGTTTCTTTAAAACACCATCCTACACGGCATTCGCTCCATGAAGCTCACCGCACTCGCAGTAGCATCTTCCGGGATAGCGGTTGAGTTGTTGGACGGAGGTCGAACTGCTCATTCTCAGTTCAAAATACCTATACCTATACAGCCACACAGCACGTGCAATATTCCAAAGAACTCTGCATTGGCTCCACTGATCAAAGGAACGTCTGTCATAATCAAGGACGAAGCTCCAATAATGCACAAGCAGGTCTTCGAATGGTTGCATCGCTCATTGTGCGACGGAAAAGTCTTTCTATTGGGTGGTGATTTCAGACAAGTGTTACCAGTCATCAGACATGGACGTGAGGCGGACATTGTCAAAAGTAACCTGAAGAGATCGTTCCTCTGGCAGGAGGTTCAATTATTTCACCTCACCATTAACGTGCGAGCTCTGATGGGCCCCTCTCACCAAAACCAATCTGCCAACGATTTTCAGACTTTCTTGCTGTCGATTGGAGACGGTAGAAAACTTACAAATCCAGATGTAGGGAAGTGTAAAATACGCCTATCGTCACAAATCTGCATTGATCCCATTATCGGTGGCGTCAACGAGCTCATCAGGTCTGTTTTCCCAGACTTGACTACAATCAACTACGGCAGAGCAATACTGTGTCCGACAAATGAAGATGTTGACATGATCAACGAAAAGTCTTACAAACCTTCCCGGCTAGCGAAACGCAGACATATCTCAGTGCTGACAGCGTATCTGATCCAGGACAGACGTACCTCTGTCCGACGGAGTTCTTAAACTCATTAACACCAGCGGGCTTACCACCACATAAACTCTGTCTTCGAGTGTCCACCCCAATAATACTGCTCAGAAATTTGGACCCACGTAATGGATTACTGAACGGAACGAGACTGCGCATAATCAGCCTTGGAAGCCGGCTGATCGAGGCCAAGATCATGACCGGCAAAAAGACAGGTAAATACATCTTCTTTCCCAGAATAACTCTTACCCCATCGGACTCTGGACTGCCTTTTGATGTATGACGACACTAATTCCCAATACGACCAGCATATGCGATGACCATCAACAAGAGCCAGGGACAAACTCTCACTTTCATGGCCATTCATCTGACCGATCCCATCTTCTCACACGGTCAGTTGTATGTGGCGTGCGCAATCGATGGAGTGTATCAAAATACTGCCACAACTGAGTCAACCCCAACGACGGCTTCTACTTCAGAGATAACATCGTTTACAGTGGACTGGGTTAACATTAGTAAGTATGCTCTGCTTTTTTTGATAACAGGCACTCATCTCGCGATATACTTTCGCGTCGCATCCGTGTTATGCCGCGCTTTGCGTGGGTTATCTTCTAGTTATTATTACAACATAATCGTGGTGCTGTTTCCACGAGGGGTAAAAGTCTTGTTTGTTTTTTCTCCACTGAGAGGTGTGAATTTGATTATCTTGACACTCTTCCCAACTAAGACTTGGTAAGTATGGTGAGGAGTATTGCAAAAACCCATAAACATGAGTTGAGAGGCCTTTGTCCTGCAATAGACTAAAATTGGGTGGATAATTTGAAGGGGTTTTCAATACTTTTAAATCTTTCTCGTATTAAAAGGCTTTCATCTTTGGACACTGCAGTGGCATACTTTGTCCATTCGACATTGTTGTTAAATCTCCTTGCTACTCAAAGACTGAACTTCTTCAAGAAGTTCAGTCATTTCTAGGGTTGCACATTACACTCTTGTGACTTTCAGTGACAGTTTAAACCTTTCTCATGCATACCCGTCGGGGGATGGTGACACCGACCACCATTTGATACCATCCTTCCTCCTCCAGGCATTCCTTGGGGGCCTCTGATTACATCGCAAAGTTTAGTTGGGATCGGCCAAAAACTGGAGGATTAATTTGTGAACACATTATTCTTGCTTTCAAATTGATTCTCACACGTTGATGGCAGTGTTTAACACCGATTCATTTTGATAGAACTATTTTAAACGATATATTCACAAATTTTGATAACATCAACATAACATCAACATCAACTACAACGACACCAATTTCCAATACGACCAGCGTCTTTGGACACTCCAGTGTTACAACACTGTTACAACAGTGCATAAATAAAAAATATCTCCTGCAAGAAAGAAATGAGAAAAACTTTCCAGCAAAGAGAAAGATTTTCTCATGATTTTCTAGTTTCAAGAAAACTTTTCTTATTTTAAGAAAATATTTTCTTACTAAGAAAATTATTTTTGCCGGTGTAGATGTAATTCGGTGCTGGCAGGATGGCCGAGAACTTCGCACTTGTCAAGCCTGAGTTTGAATCTCAACCCCACCATAAACTGTCATCCCGGTGTTTCACAGACAGGGTGATTCATCAATGCGTGTGCCGCCGAGGATGGACGTTAAACGGGAAATCCTGTTTGTCGACATTATTTGCTGGATATTAAAGATATCACGGTGTCCTTCACGAAAAGGAGGCAAGCTATCGCTGGCAGGATGACCGAATTACAAATTCCTTCCATAACCAGCAGAGGGCATTGCATCAGCAGCACAGCCACACCCTCAGCCAATGATGCTACCCCGCAGCCTTGCGCTGCATACCAACGAACCAACAGGCAGGGTGATTCATCAATGTGTGCCATTCCTTGGATGGACGCAACTGGGCACCCCGTTTGCCAGTATTAGTGGGTGGATGTTAAAGATCCCATGGTATCCTTCGCGAAGAGTATACGAGCTATCGCCGGCACCCTGAACAAATTCCACATTCCTGCCTAAATGTCAGACCTGGCCAGCTAGTTCAGGAAAGACTTGGACCAAAAAAAAAACAACTCCTCCCACTTTTCCTCCCACCACCACCCACCACCCAACCAACCCTACAAGAATGTAGGAATAATTGTGACCGTTTAACAAGGAAGAAGTGAAGATTTCATTTGTTTCCTGATGCCGTTTGGCGGTCATTCATTGTTGCAGTGCTTTTAATTCAACTAATAGAAACATTTCAAATTAGAAGGGCACTCGGTAGAGCTCATACCTCCGCCACGTAATGCCTGATCCACGAGAACATATCGGGCCCAATACATTTTTGAAATATCATGTTACGTACATCTCGTTTTTGACCTATCTCTCAATGCTGAAGAATCACTTTTAAAATATAATTCTTGTATCCAGATCCGGATTCAGATCTTCACCAAAATCGAATCAATTTGTCGTGGTCACACGCCCAACCTGTCCACAAAGTTTCATCCGGATCCGTTCACAACTTTTTGAGATATCCTGTACACAAATAAACAAACAGATAAACAGACAGACAGACAGAGAGGGGTGAAACATAACCTCCTTCATCTTCGGTGGTGGAGGTAAATATACAAAAGGATGTCGGGATGTTCCTCCAAAAAGTATGTAAACAAGGTCGGGATGGTCATGAGAAATGATCACGTGACACCATCCCTACATCTTTCTTTGAATAATGGTTGTCCCGACCCAAGATAGTGTGTGTGTGTGTGTGTGTGTGTGTGTGTGTGTGTGTGTGTGTGTGTGTGTGTGTGTGTGTGTGTGTGTGTGTGTGTGTGTGTGTGTGTGTGTGTGTGTGTGTGTGTGTGTGTGTGTGTGTGTGTGTGTGTGTGTGTGTGTGTGTGTGTGTGTGTGTGAGAGATGCTGTGCCCCTATTACCAGTGCACTGGTACTCATTTCGCCGACCTCGGAAGGATGACAGGCTGAGTCGACTACACCAGCATCCGACAGGACTCAAACCCAGGACCTTAAGTTCGCAAGCCAGCCATCCTAACCACTAAGCCAACACAAGACTTAATTAAGTGACTAAATTGATTTAACAGTAATTTCTGGTTCTTAAGTGCTTTGCCAAGAGTATGTAACAAGAGCACCTTCATTAACTACTGGCAGAGTACCCACCCCCTGGATGGGGGGAATTTCCACATTACTTGCTGAAAAGAAGTATACGGGAGTCTATATTTTGTAAGAAGACTATATATGTTTGCATGGTGTGAGCTTAAAAGGTTCTAGATGGACTGAAGGTCGAAAGGTTACGTTCCAATATTAGTTAGTGTCGAAGGGGTCAAAGTGTCTAATCTCTCGAGCATGTAAAAAGGGCTTAAAAGGTCAAGTGATCTAAACCTCTAAATGGTCAATGGTCTAAGCTGTCTAAAATCTGTCTGAAGGGTGTAAGGAGTCTAAATGGTATTAAGGTCTAAGGGGTCCAGATGGCCTTAAGGGGTGTAAAGATCTCAAGGTTCTTTGGGTCTAAAGGGTATCAAAGTTCAAAAGGGTGAAGGGATCTAAAGGTGTATGAAGTGTAAAAAAGGTATGAAAGGAAAAAGGGGTCTTAAGGGTCATTGGGGTCTTAAAGGTCTTGAGGGTCTTAAGTGTGTTAGGGGTATTGAGGGTCCTAGGGGTGTTAAGGGTCCCACAGGTCTTTGGGGTATAAAGGGTCTTATGGATCTTTGGGATATTCAAGGGTCTTAATGGTCTCGTGGGTCTTCAGAGTCTTGGGGGTCTTAAAGGTCTTATGGGTCTTGGAGCTATTAAGGGGCTTAGGGGTCTTAAAGGTGTTTGGGGCCTAAATTGACAGTCGTAGTCCTGCCCACCCCTCTGATGCCTCCCTATTACTTTACAAAGGAATGCAGTTTTGCGTACTTTTCATGGAATCCTTGAAAACTGTTATAATTTCGATAAGTTTGCACCTTCCCACGATAAAATGCAGTCGATTCGTGTTTAAACCAATTCGTGTTCGTAGCTTTAACCAATTTTGAGTTAAGCTGTCAGAAAATAAGAAGAAGAATGACAAACAGGCACTTTTGGGTCTCTCATTTTTCTCGTTCAGCGATGATGTCCCAAAGTTTAATGAGTGTTATTGGATGGGGAATTCTCTGCAAATAACTGGGAGGTAATTTATATGTTTATAAGTTTTATCTTGGTAGATTTGTTTGAGGATTTATGTTGTATTGAGCCAATGGAGTGTCCGGGACATCCCTACAAAAGAAGTCTACCAACTTCTTCAAGTACTGTACTCTGAAATTTAGCCTGAACATAACTGCATGAAATAGCCTGAATAATAATTAATGCAACTACAGCAACAATTATAAGTCTCATTCCCCGCGCAATCTTGGTGTACATCCCTAGAAAGTCCTCACACAGGTAAGGCATTTCTAATGAACAATATTCTACATACCTGCAACGTGCAAACCCCCAACCATCTCCGCTACTTGCTCGTCACAAATCCCCAAATACAACCTTGATAGTAAGAAGCAGTTTAACAAATATGAAAGGAGATCCAAATTATCAGACGGTCAGTGACTATTTTAAAAAATAACATTTTATTTAATCCCTGGTAACTCTGGTGTGACAAACAGGAACATGTTGGCTGTGAATGTCCTCTGTCCTCGGTGGTATCGTGACATTTTCCAGACAGGATCAGAGACTCATGCGTGCCAAGTGATAGAAACAGAGGGCACAGAAGTAAGAAGAAGACTATGGGGGTGAGGGGGGCGGATTTCAGGTCAGGGTCGCTCGGAAGTTTCCTTCCTGTTTCCTCCATCCTGTCAATTGTCTTCACATGGTCTGGGCCAGGGGACATAGGACACACCTCACTTCATGTTTGGACAAAATAAAGCCTGCAGGGGGTTTAGGATCCCATTTCAAATCATAACAATGAAAAAATAACTATCAAGTGGAATCCCTCTGAATTTCACACTTTGTTATGGCTTTCTGTGGAAAATTGCCATGTCCAGATGCAATTGTAATAATTTTGCTTTCATTCATTCTTTTCCTAAAGAGCTTGCCCACAAATATTTACTTCACCAAACTCATTTGTTGAGCCATATTTAAATAACTGTTTTGCCTGCAGGGTTGTTTTTGGGACCAAAGAGGGTTAGCCACAGGAGGTCATTTGGCCCATCATGCCTGTGCTCTTTCCACCTGCATTAATAGGAGTTTGGAGGAGAATAGTGGAGCACGTACTGTTATTTTTTTTGTTTATTTTTTTTTGGGGGTGGAGGGGGTCGTTGAGTGAGGGATGAACAAATATCGAGAGCACATTCACTTTTTGATGAGACCCTCTCAAACAACACAATCACGACATCGGTATACAATTACCCACACATTGTTGGTAAGCCATACAACCAGTAAGTACATACTGCCGATATATATGAACCCCTCTACCCGCAATGCTTCTCGGTAGTATCTGTCTAATTTAAGTTTAAACTTATCTACTATTTAGACTCCCCTTACCTATCCAGAGAGACATGCATTATCTACAATGACTGAAATACCACTACTTCCTCACCAGCACAGCTCACTATTTCTACTCGCTATTTTCGTCCATACCGTTCATTATATCTTAAATATCCCTTTGTGATCCCCTCATAATCGCCCCCTCTCTAATGCATAAACTCCTCTCTCCTTCATCTCAGGGCAGAATGCATTTAGTCTCTGTATGCTGAACACTCTCCCTGGCAGCTGTGTCCTTCCTCAGACATGGTGACAAATTGGAGACAATATTCCAGATGAGGTCGCACTAAATTCCTGTACAGTGCTAAGACTACCTCTTCTGATTTGGAATTTATCCCCCGATGAATACAGCCTAAAACCCCGTTAGATTTACCTGTAGCTGCCTGGCATTGTGCTGTCTGATTACCTCCCAATAACCCCCCATCACCATCACCCCTCCATATCTATTGGCATACTCATATTATTCTCCTGTGTAACATGCTCCAAGACTGCCCTTTGCATTATATAATCCTAATTTTCATGATTCTTAACCATCCCCAGCACTTTATATTTCCTTTTGTTAATCTGCATTGCCAATCTTTTGCCCAATCTATGATAGTATCTCATCTATCTACCCTACCACCCCAATCTCTTGGTGGACTGCTTATGTAGGTTTTGTACAGCAGATTAGCAGGTGTGTGTGTGTGTGTGTGTGTGTGTGTGTGTGTGTGTGTGTGTGTGTGTGTGTGTGTGTGTGTGTGTGTGTGTGTGTGTGTGTGTGTGTGTGTGTGTGTGGTTGGTTTTTATCACTATATGCAGATTTCAGTATATGGAATGGAGTCCTTCCAGGTCTCGAAGTATCTACCTCCTTTTCAGTAACGGATCATGATTCATAGACCAAACTGTGAAGTACTCGTGTTCCAAAGTTTTGTTCTGAGGGCTTTTTCAGGATCGTCACTGAGCCCCAGACAGCTTCCAACTGTAGTTTGTTTGTGGTAATATTTGTAGGGATGTTTTTTAAATCTCCTTGAGGTTCTTTTTTATCATTGCCATTGCTTCAGATATCACTGGTACAATGTTGGCACTCTTCAGCTTCCAAGATCTTTTCACTTCATTTTTGAGATTTTGGTATTTTATTTGGTGATTTATTTGATTTCTGCATTATTTAGGCCAAAATATCTTGGTACTGACACCTCAATCAATGCCATCTATTTTTGTACCTAAATACTATATCTGGTCATGATGTTTTATTTTCTATGTTCACGCTCGATGGAGTCATCAGGTCGTATGTGAGTTTTCTATCGTTGTTTTAAATGATTGTTTTTGGTTCATGTTTCCATTTTTCTTAAACTGGGACATTAAATTTTTTTCAGATGTGCCAGTAGATTACTCAATAGACCTTGTTGTGTCTTTGTGTATACAGCTGGTCTAACATGAGTTTTATACATCCCGAAAGGAGGTGACTCATGCTGTTTCTGCCTTACAGAATTTACACCTGCCTGATTGACTCAGTCCTGCCATTTTCTTAAAGCCATTAGTATAGTGTCCTTGGTCTTGGGCATTTATATGATTCGTTTTCCATCCCAGTTGAGCTTACCTCTCCTTAGCCACTCCAATGAGCCTTCTTTGTCTATACCCAATCTGTCTCTTATACCTCCCTGCTCTTTTATCATTCTTCTAGTTGTCGGTGTATATCTTTTGATATTTCGCTTTGTATTTTCTTTTCTTTTTTTAATATCTCCCTCTTCATGCTCTTTTGTCTGTCTGTCCATCCATCATGCTATCACCTCCTAAATGGTTGTGCAGAAATTCACCAAACTTGATAGTTATGATCACCACATGACAACAATGTGTGAGGCACAGTTTTACATTTGGCCCTGCCCTGTTGGGCACTGGGGCAGGGTCAAAAGGTCAAATGCGAAAAAATACAATTAGGGGCACATTTTTAAACGAAACTTTGTATATGGTATTCAATAAACATTGGGGGACTCATGAAATATGTGACAATTTTGGGGGGTTTGACCCCCATTTCCTGCCCCAGGGGGTAGGGACTTAGGGTCACCGTGGTTAATACAGAAGAGTTTTTAAATTCAAAATTTGATATTGAATCATTCCTGATGGAACTTTTTGCCTTCTTTCAACCTTGCTTTCAGTAGGAAACGTGGGGATTTGTGATGGCGTGCTATTGACTTCACTCTCATTTCAGTTGCTCTGCCATTTTTTTTGTCATTTGGTGTGAAGAGTTTTAAATCATCCATGTACAATAGATGTGTCACCTTTCCTGTCTCTTTGGAAGTTCTCTTATTGGACGTTGGGGTGTATCCATGTCCTTGCTCATTAATGAGGTTACTCAGTGGGTTTAGGGCCAGGCAAAACAAGAGGGGAAAAAGGCTGTCACCGTGGAAAATCCCGTGTCATATACCCCTGGTATTTCAATCCTTCCTTCCGGGTGCTGCAACATCAATGTGGTGTTCAAGAACTGTAACATCAATGTGGTGTTCAAGTTTTTTCTATCAGTTTGATGATTTGGAGGTTGATCTTACACAAATGCATGCATTTTATCATCCATGAATGTGGGACACTATCAAAAGCTTTTTTGTTGTCCATCCATGCTGTGAACAATTTGGTTTTTCTTGTTTTACATTTTTATCTTGCCAAAACGAAGTTTTTGCAGGATATGTTAGTCAGCTTGTATGTTTCTTTTTTTGTTTGTTTGTTTGTCTGTAATCACATATCGATCACTCTGCAGAGCACAGTTATCATTGGAAATTTTTGTAACTTCGCATATCAGATGCCTATAGAGGTCCCTTTCAGCGCATAAAATTTTCAAGGTGAAGGTCAAAGGTCAAGGTCACTTTGTTGCAAATCAGGGGAGTCGACGAAACCCTTATTTTTTGAGTAATTTTGATCGGATAGTCTTCAAACTTCATGGGAATATAGTTCATGGTCTGGCGTTCAGCTGATTAATTTTTGGTGGCGATCGGCCTTGACCTTCATGGTTAGCGCTGGAGGTCGAAAGTTTTTGACCCCAAGGTCAAATTTTGAAATCTTAGGTACCATATCATGTAATACCTCAAATTGAACACCTCGATGAGTGCTTTCTAGATATGTCAAGCTTGAGACATTATGACGTCATTTGGTGACGTTATGAGGCAAACGCATATTTTTCATGGTTACTCTGTAGAACGATTCTCATCAGAATCTCTCGTAGGCAGATATTCCTCAAGGAGTCGCTCCTGGTGGATAGCAGCTCTGTTCACCTCAGTGTGACCTTAAAGAAGTCACACGTGGTCACCTTTTGGCAAGATACGGGTCACCCTGCGGGTCACATTGGTTTTTTTATTTGAGTATTGCCTTGTTTAGTAGTAGGTGGTCTATTATTCCATCGTATCCTCTTTTACATCCCTTCTGTTGCAGAAGGTGTCAGTTCAAAAGAAGCTGTGGTCGTTCCCCGAGTGGTATCAATGTCATCTTCTCTATTTTGTTGGCCAACTCTCCTTCCAGTATATGCTGATCATCATCTTCCTTGCTCAGTTGTTATCCCTCGTCTTCCTGCTGCTCACCAGGATAATCATCCTTATCTCCCTGCTGGTGTGTGTGTGTGTGTATGTGTGTGTGTGTGTGTGCACGCGCGCTACAGTTGCATATTGTTACTTTACCCATATAATATAGCACATATCAGTACACCACCACAACAAAAGGATTGGTTAACTAAGAAGCTATTATACAGCATACACTATTCCAAGTGGTGATGCTTCCATTCTTCAAGAGGAAATATTTGTGTTCATAGTGGTACAGACTACTATAAAGGCATACATAATTTCCACCAGAGACATCGTCAAGAAAGTCGAAGTTTCAAGGAATAATTATTGCAAAGAATGTTTTTCAATGACAGAACACAGGAATTTTGTAAGAAATATTATGTTGATGCAAAGCCCCAGGAAAATACATTTTGAACCATAATTGCACACATCAGTAAATTTACGCACATTGCTGTTAGGTCTGCAGTAGTCCCAAAACTAAATTTCTCACGAGCAACGTTCATAGGGATTGTGGTTCATTTTCAACCACCCTGCTCACCTTTCCAAAAATAACCAGGCAAACAGCTGAAGCATTGTGCACAAACGGTCAGGGACATTCAAGCTATTGAGAGGCTTATTCTTCCTTCAATAACTTTAACAATGACTGGAGAGACTTTAAAGGACACTCATGAAGTGTCTTACTCAGGATTATAATGAGTAAAAAGTATCATACTTGTTGAAAAGTAACACAGACAAAACTTAAATATTAAGTTAAATTGACTTTAAACTGTTAAATTCAACACTTGGAGATAAATGTGTTTTTAAATGTTCAAACCTAATACATGAATGACTGTAAACGAAGATATCAGCCTTTGGAAAATGCTGATATATCTCGGATATCCATATAAAAAGCCATATAAATGGCTGATATATATATATATATATATATATATATATATATATATATATATATATATATATATATATATATATATATATATATATATAACAAAAAATAGCATGCTCACATTTGAGCTGTCTCGTTTGGGTTCGATTCTTAACCTGACTACAAACTGCCATGGTGGTGATTTATATGCAGGGTGTGTATCAATGAATGCCCCTTCCTTCAAAGAGGACACAAATCCAACTGTCACATGTGCCCGTAATAACCTGTGGATATTAGATACTCCACGGTTTCTTGAAAAAGATGTTAGCACATCGTGTGCCAGTACAAAGGCCAAATTTTAAATCCTTTTCCTAATCCATGGGGGCACTGCATCAGTGGCATGGCCACACCCTGAAAAATGATGCAAACCACCATCCAGGTGCTGCATATGTAAGAGAGCATTTACAAATAATGCTCAGAAAACATTTCCCATGACAAAACTCAGGCAATGTCTTTGAAGACTATTGAAATAAATTAATGGAGAGCTCAAATCTGAAAAAGCTCACGTGACGGCCACACCCAATATAAAGAAGAACTGGTAAGCATTAGCATGTGTTGGATATACATATATATATATATATATATATATATATATATATATATATATATATATATATATATATATATATATATATATATATATATATATATATATATATATATATCTCCAACACATGTCAGGCATGGGAAAAACATTAAAAGTTAAAGCAAAGACATTCTGCCAAGCTCACTAGCAGGAAGGAAGGAATTAGTTAGAAGCAAACGTTTTCTCTCGATTTCATAGCCAACACTCCTTTCATCTCAGCTTTCTTTGGAGAGAAAATAATCCAAGAGGTTGAAGTAAAATCGCGCTGCCTGTGTGGGGGTGTACTGTTCTTTGTCTGAAAGACGGGTACGAAGCGTAAAGCTCTCAGATTCCTTCTACGTGACACCAAGGCAAGACACAAACATGATGTGCAATCTCACAGAGAGCTAGCTCCATTTTTTTTTTTTAATGATGATCGCTCTTTCCGCTCGCAACCCAAGATTATCAGCTAGATCCGGACGATAGCTGCTCTCATCCTGGCATGAACAGACATGCATCTGCCTTGTTCTCCCCTCAGCCATTATTGTGCCCAAAACCATAGCCTTAGAGCTCGCTGCGCCAGCATGTAAAAGTTTGCCAAGGGCTATTTTGTTTTCCAATCAGCCTGCTATGACATAATATTTTAGAATGTTCTCAAAATACAGGTATACGAACAGTGCAGATGAAATCATCATTGACAATGACGAAAATAAAGTGAAGACCCCTGAGAATGTGACACTAACAGCGATATGTTGCGTTTCAAATTTGTGCCATTTTTATGTAGCCCCTCCGTGCTGATGAACGACTTGTGTCTGAGAAACATTGTCTAGGCTGATCTAAAGACCCCCCCAATGCATAATGGTCTGCAAGTGATTATATTTGAGAAAAGGTCTTACCCGATAATATCGCAATGATTATGACCACGAGGGTCAGACAGTAGATGAACCGCTCGGAGATCATTCTTGTGCCTTCTTGAGTTCTGGTGCCTTCTGCTAAACTCCAGCGATCGTGTGCTTTGCAGTGCTTCTAGCCATACAATGCCCCACCCGACCTCTTCCAGTACGCCCTCTCCCTCTCTCAACCCTCTCCCTTTTTTTTTTTCTTTCTTTTCCTCTTTATCCCGATCCCACCTGCCTCCGTTTTGCCTTCCCTCCTCTCCTCCCCCACGCACCCACCCTCGCTCCAACGGCGACTTCTCTTCAAACGTTATCCCCCTCTGCCTCTTCCTTACCTCACCGTTGTTCTTGCTCCAGCACTCAGCCATGAGCCCCATTAGGGATCTGGAGTGCTGACTTCCTTTGCGATTGGGATGAAAAAAAAGAGCTTTCCCTAAAACTTCGAAATAACCTGCAAGTAGTTTCATCCGACTTGCGATTATCTGAACCGCAGCCGAATGATATAATCACGGGGTTCTCTTTGAGCAAGTCGAGGCAAAGTGACGTGATGTTTAAACCCGAGCAAATCCCCTGCCACGAAACGTCCCTGTGTCTTTATGCTGAAACCAAAATCCACGAAGGCGAGATCATTGCCATGCCCCCTCTCCCCCCCCCCTCCCCCAACTCTTTATCTTAGGTTTTTCCCTTATCAATGCGACAAAATGGAATCCCTTTTAGATCATCGGTTATAGTTTCATAAAAGCCGTGTGTAATGATTCTGTGGCACGGTAACAAATGGGATAGACCTTTTGACATTGCGTTAAAATCCTGCCACTGCGTCAGCTGGTGGATCCATTACAGAACAGAGGAAATCATTCACAACTCTACTCAAAGAGTTCGATAGAATGAAGCTGAAATCCATCATGTATGATGCAATAGGATACTTCTATAAACTCTGTGTCATATCATCAAAACGATTCATGGAACTTGAGCATTGAAAGAGAGGCTATGATAATAGGGCTTAGGTGTGATGTGGTCGCACGTTAGATACTTGTTGAAAAAGACTTGGAAGAGAGGTTGTAATGAAGGATGAACAAGTTAATAAACTGTCACTACATAGTAAAAGGTGGAAATAACTCATTGAAGCCTGGTGTTCGCTTAACGGTTAAGGTGGCTGACTTGAGATCTGATGGTCTTGAGTCAATACCTGTCGAGCATTGAATTAACACCAGGTGGGGTTGACTCGGCCTGTCATCTTCTGAGGTTGGTGAAATGCGTGCGTACCAGTGCATTGGTCATAGAGGGCATTGCATCAGTGGCACAGTGGCGCCCCCAGAAAAATGATGCAACCAGCAGCCACAGGCTGCACACGATAACTAACTCACCTGCCCCATCGTTAATGATGAGCAGCTGTATGAGCGAGTTCAATGAGGAAAAGAAAGGAGACTATTTTATTCTGCTTCATGTACTCGGTAGGCTCGTGCTTGTACTGAATTTACATCATTCTCGGCTCAATACTGTCCTGTATTTGAAACCTCTCGTGAAGAGGAAACTTGTGAAAATAGTGATTTTCATTTATAGTTTGTTTTAATTGATGTCGTGTACCTACTTACATCATGATGATACGTTCCTCAAGGATGTAAATATTACACTAGAATCGCAGACATTCGCAAGCGAATGCAATGTCTTCTCCACCACCCCAACCCCTCCCAATCCACTAGTTGACTGATGTGAAATTTAATGAAAGACAACAGACCAATTTCTACCTGCTTTAGAGTCTGTAGGGGATGTGGAAAAGTTTTTTTGGAACGGTCTTATCAAGATTGATTGGAATAGAAATGCATGGTCTGTATCAGAGGGCAAATTAAACAATGGATTTTATCAACTATATGTAAGGGGCGATAAGAGTATGTTTACCACCATGGAATGGGTAGCCACACCCTGAAAAATGATGCAAACCACCATCCAGGTGCTGCATATGCAAGAGAGCATTTACAAATAATGCTCAGAAAACATTTCCCATGACAAAACTCAGGCAATGTCTTTGAAGACTATTGAAATAAATTAATGGAGACCTCAAATCTGAAAATGCTCACGTGACGGCCACACCCACACCCAAGCGATGGGTGGCTGATGCCCTCTTTGGCTCTGACAGAGATAATGGTCGAAACGTTAGCCACACCTCACTTCCCATGACCGTTTACATACTCTTATCAGCTTATTCGCATGCAAATTGCAGAGCTCCATATGGCCGAACACGATAAGTGCTTATTTTATTTTATTGTTTTTCAGATTTGTTATCGTGATTTTGTGTCAAGTGTTGTGCATTTGGTATCACTTAAGGTTGCAGTTGTGTTTGTAGAAGATTACCAGGTAATTGCATTTGTTTTATTTGGAAGCAGCAGGGTAAGGCCGACATGTCTGTCGCTTCGAGTCGAGCAGTTATCATTTATAAATATGGTTGGGAAAAGGGGCAACAGGAAGCAAGGTAATCTATAATAATAAATGTCTGTGTCCCTCAATCTGTTCGTCCATCTCCTCGATAACTGCAAAACCATGCAACCGAGCATCCCCAAACTTTGCTTGCGTTCCAAGGAAACTCCGATGTGGTGCATGAATGAAAATTGAGTGTTTGCGTTAATTTAAACCCCCCTTTTGAAGATAATTTAGGGGGTGCTCATCACGGAAAACCAAAGTAAGCCTTCCAAGATGGTGGCAAGCCATCTTGGTCAGCCCTCTTTCAGCTCAAAAGAGTCTGCAGCCGCCATTTTTGGGGGGGGGGGGCTGCTCAACAATGCATTTCCTTGGAACAGGCCGTAACGATTTCTTAACGATAATTTTTTTTTCACTTTCCTCACTCATATAATTGAATGTTTGATCATCATAGGTATGAATCACTGGATACATTGCAATGCTTATAAACACTGGGAGATGCCAGCGTTCGTGGCTTCATTTCATTTCCGCACATGCTATAACCGCGAGAATCTCTTAAACTAAGCCGAATTACAAAATTTAAGCTCCAGAATTGAACTTGGCAGCAATTTCGACTGTTCAAAAAAAAAAGTGTTCCTTTATCCAATTCAAACATATTTGACATTTTGGCATCTCCAGAAAGAGTTTAATAATATGACGGATCGCCAATTGCTTGCCAAGCCAGCCGTTCCTTATCAACCATTTCATTGGAGTGCTTCCTTGAGTGCTTAAGCCACTTGGCAAGTGCTCTACAATATTCACACTGTCACTGAATACTGTATGGGTGACAATGTATAACCTGTATTCTGATCAGGCATTTTCGCTAAAGCCCAGATTTAATACAACAACAACAACAACAACAACGCTATGTCATCCTGTGTGAGTCATTCGTGCTCCGTCTGATTCTCGGCTAGGCCACCAGGGGACCAAAACTGAAAACCTAGAAATGGCTATTTCTCCTGAAAGAATGGCTGGATCATTGCCAAATTTTTATCACAGGTATATCTGATGAGGATACATGATATATAACCCGGGTTTTTTATTTGACCTACTTTTCAAGGTCACAGAAGTCAAAGTTCATACTTCGGTGTTCGGACGTCCGTCAACTTTTGGTTTCCATCAATTTCGAGGAGAACGCCTTGTCCGATTAAATGCATTTTTGCAGGGTGTGTTGGGGTTGAGTAGAGGAAGGTTCCTTTCGAAAATGGGCATGCTGCGATTTTCATTGTGGCCGCCATGGCAGTCGTCTTGAAATTGGTTTTCATCAATTTCAAGAACGGCTTGGCTTGTCTGATTAAATGCATTTTTGCAGTGTGTGTGTTGGAGTTGAGTAGAGGAAGGTTCCTTTCGAAAATGGGTGCGCTGCGATTTTCACTAGCCGCCACGGTAGCCATCTTGAAGTCTGATTGATTTTCGATATGACGTCCAATGTGCTCTAACTGACTGCATCATCATGATATCACTGCTTCCTTTTACAATGCATGGGCTGAGGGGTTACGCCCGCTTTGCGGAGCTATCTTTTATTTATGCATTGTTTACTGATTTTTATGAAGTTTTTACTTGATTCAACCTTAACAAGTTGAAATCTTCCCCGTTTGGAAAATAACCCAAATTTTTACATGTTAAATATTTAGACCGGGAACCCAGGGGGGTCAGCCTAGTTGGAAAGTTAACCAATTTCATGTATATAGCAATGGTCCATGTGCATGTCGAAGTAAGGAAATGGACGTCTGCCAGGCACATTCTGGTGGGTGTGGTCAGAAGGGCCATTAGAAAAGGACGCAAAAATTGAGCTAGATCAGCTGTGTGAGTTAACCTGATGAAACCTAGTTGAAAATGTTCGGCATAGTCCCAAATATCATGTATGACCACTGCCAGACATTTTCAGTGGTGGCGTGTGACTGTGCCTGCCAGATTACATAACCGGAACCCCAAAATTGAGCTATATCAGCTCGTGAGTTAACCCGGTGAAACCTACTGGAAAATGTTCAGTATAGTCCCAGATATCATGAATGAGCACTGCCAGACATTTTCAGTGGTGGGTTGTGCCCGCCAGATGCCCCGAATTTGAGCTCCCAAAATTGAGCTTGATCAGCTCGTGAGTTAACCCGGTAAAACTTACTGGAAAATGTTTGACATAGTCCCAAGTATCAGGAATAATCACTGCCAGACTATTTCAGTGGTGGATGTACCCGCCAGACACCCCCGAATGTCCCCACCCCAAAAATTGAGCTTGATCAGCTCGTGAGTTAACCCGGTAAAACTTACTGGAAAATGTTTGACATACTCCCAAGTACCAGGAATGGTCACTGCCAGACATTTTCAGTGGTAGGGTGTGTCCGCCAGACACCCCTGAATGCCCCCACACCCAAAATTGAGCGAGATCAGCTCGTGAGTTACGCTGATGAAACCTCCTGGAAAATGTTCAGCATAAGTCCGTGTATCATGAATTTTCAGTGGCGGAGTGCATGTGCCTGCCAGATACCCCAAAATCCCTGCCCTCCATTGAGCCAGACGGCATTCTGAGAAAAAGCCCAATGTATCTCTTGATTCTGTGGCATTGTAATTTACTCACAATTATCAATATAGCATGTATTTGATCAAGCCTGAACCTAGACAACATTAAGGTGCCAGGCGTGTTACTTTAGATGTATTACGTTTTGTGACACTTTTACCGGTATATGTTAGTTTTAAAATAGGAATCAAGTAGTCAAGTTCTCTTTGCACTGCAACCCAACTTATTTTATTGAGGATCAGAGTCATCAACACATCCAAGAAGATATTCGATGCAGTCTGAGAGGTAAGTTTTGTTACTTAAATTGCTCCCCATAGATATCGTGCTGCCACCTATTATCTCATTAATCAAGCTTTAAAACCTTAAAGATTTAAGAGAAGTCTCTCCTTTGTAACTATACTCAAAATCAGTGTGTTTATGGTGGTGCAAAGCGGTACATGTACATGTACATCCCTTTAAATCCATCAGGTATGGGTATGTTACCAGAATAGCACCGAGGCCTAATCACAAACTACATAGGATTCACCTAACCCTCACCCTCCTGCTGATACTGTCCATCCATCATATGGAGGGCCACTTGTCCATTAATTAGGCCTACTTTATCGACTGATATAGATATTTCAATGAACCTTATGCAGCCAAGGTTACTCACACTATATACTACTAGTGGAGCCGATATGCTTAGGTCTACGGTCATTAATTTCAAAGCGAAACTATGAATGTATACTCTTTTCTTGATTGAGGGAAATGAAGGCAAATATTTTTCACGTCTGACTGGACCATTATGATCATTCTTGTGCATGTTACTGAACCATTTCCCTCAAGGTAAGATAATGCCCATACTACGATAAATGTCAATTTTGATTCCTCTCAATTAATATTTATTATTACTGTAGTCATTTCTTTTTATAATGGGTGTGAGCAAAAGTGTGGCTCTGGGGTTTTTTTAATACAATACATTATTCTATTCTTTCAGCTTTGGATTATCGACGTCAGCCAGGAGGATGACTTCAGAAGAGCAAGGTTCGGAAGAATCACCTAGGAGGATGGATCCAGAGGAAACATGTGTGACTTCAGAAGAGCAATGTTTGGGAGAGTCAGCCCAAGGATCAAATCGTTCATCCACTATTGTCAATCAAGAGGTGAGGGTAATGAAACTTAATTTGCACATTCTTAAGCACTGAGAAGATACCACTCACCAAGCCACCAGAGAAATCTCCTCTCAAAATGTCTACTGAGTTAGCATAATTTTGTAACTTCAAGGACAGAGGTGAAATTCGGAATTCCCATAACCAAATGTCAAACGTCATTATGCCTCCGCCACAAATTTATGTTTTCGGGTTGTCCGTCCGTCCGAGTCTCGTTATCGCGATGTCTTAAGAACCGTTGAAAGGGTTTTCGTCAAACTTTTTACCTGTATGCACTTGGAAGAAGAGGCAACACGATTCGATTTGGGGTTATTAGATCAAAGGTTACAGGTCAATTTATTTGCACAGAATATCGATTCAAACATTATGCGGTTGCCGAGCTGACAGTTATATCCACATGTAATCATATGGTCCCTGGACCATTTTATTTTTACTCCACATTAACGGACCCTATTTTCATTCCAGAACAATGACACTGAGGGTGTTTCAAGTTGCTATATCTGTCACAAGTGCACAGAAGAGGTCGTCAAGCTGAGAAAGTTCAGTAACAGGACATGGACAACAGTAAAGAATGCTGCTGCCTTGCGTAAAAATTTGAAATCTGACAAATACTTTGAGGTCACACAAAAGATTTTGGTAAGCAGTGATCACGAATCTAATGTAAGCTATCACCCTTCCTGTCATAAGCATTACACAGCAGTGAAGCGTCCGAAAGAACCCCTGCCACCTGATGATGAACCAACCGCCAAAAAGGCTTCTATCCAAACAAGACGCTGCAGTGTCCTTCCCAAGTCTGATCAGCAGGGCCTGTTGAAAGGGACTTGTATTTTCTGTGGCAAAAAGCCATAAGAAGAAAAATGGAAAAGAGGAGCCCAGACTGAAGATAGCGACAGTTGCCGGTTGTGAGTCACTTTGCCATCGGGTAAAGTCTTCTAAAAACGAACGTATCAAGAGTCTCATTTGGAGTGGCGTGGACCTGATCGCAAAGGAAGCAGAATACCACAAATCCTGCCGTGTCCAGTTCCTGAGGGAGAATGATGATCAAGATAGGCCCAATGAAGGGAGCTCATCTCAGTCATACCACAATCGAGCATTTGCATCTCTGCTTTCATATATCCAGAATGAGGTGGTAGAAAAGCAACGATCTGTGTAAATTAGTGATTTACTTGGCATGTACAAAGAGGAGTACACCAGTGTCGGAGGAGATGGGGCAGATGTCAAGGCTGACATAGCTCAAAATCTTACCAGGAAGGTAAAAGACCATTTCAAAGAAGAAATCGCAATAAAACTGGCGGACCATCGGAAAGGCAACTTCATCTATAGTTCTGCTCTTCCAGAAGAGGATGCCAAGGCTTGCCTTCATGAGGATTCTAAACGGTATGAACAGGATAATAAGTTAAGATGGGCCACTCTCCATCTTAGATCTCTGATTATGCAGCTCCCGAAGACCAAGACCCCAAATCCTGCAACAGTACAAAATTTGAAGGAATGCGCCGCAGAGATACCAGCACAGCTGGACCTGTTCTTCAGATGTCTCCTTGGTGGCATGACACCAACTTTCAGTGGTGCACACAAGGTTACAGTCAACAGAAAGGTAACTGCAATGGCATCGGATGCCATTTACAACATCACTTGTGGTACCATAAAACCATGGAAACGCACAGCTGTGGGTCTCGGGCTTGCATCCCTCACAGGATCAAAACTGGCCATGGAGATTCTGAACAGAACAGGACACTGTATAAGCTACAGTGAGACCAAGGCTCTCGAGACTGAATTCTCCTATTCAGTTGAGGATGACGAACGCGACACTCCAGATTGGATTCGCCTTGAGCCAAACATAGCAACAGCCTGTGTGTGGGATAACAATGATGCAAACGTGGAAACTCTAGATGGGAAAGAAATGTTACATGCGACAGTTGGTCACACCTTCCAAAATGTGTTGCAGGATGACCAACATGCCAATACTAATCCAATAGAGTTTCGAGAAGGAAGAAACCGACGCAAGAAGAAACTGGGGACGGTTTGTCACCAACTGATTATGGATGGTCTGTGAATGACAACATCCTGAAGACAACCTGGCTTGAAGGACCAGCCATACCAGACAGTTTGTTTGTGAATGGCAGTAACAACGCAGAGGACATGGAGGTCGAAGGTGACAGCAAGTCGGAGTTGGAAGTAGAAAGTATTGATGGATTATTGAGAGATTCAGATGGCGAAGCATGGAGTAAAGACTCAGAATCAGAGGAAGAAGACGGGGATTACTGATAGGAGACCACTCCAGAGAATTTGAATTTGTTTGAATGCATGGCTGACATCTGCTTGTGGTCATTCATATGGGCTACACAGTACCGTATTATGCTGAACATTTTCAGTCACTTTCATCAGGATTGGTAACTCATGAGCTCAGATCTAGTTCTGTATTTTGGAGTTGGGGAGGGGGTTTCAGGTGTCTGGCAGGTATACTCCACCACAGAAAATGTCAAGTGGTCATTCTTTTTTTTCTTTCTTTGCCTCATTTGAAGGACTTTATTGTTTCATCATATGATAATCACATTACAAAACATAAATGTACAGACAAATGAAATCAAATTCTGTACCGTAGCATGTCAAACAATCTTTCGACCTGGCTTCTGTCATTTCTTTCGTTTGGTTTACTGTTTAAAAAAAAAAAAAATCAGTTCATATTTCAACTCGTGCAAAAGAGCTCTGGCATGCGTTTTAGTACCAAAGCTCATCTTTGTGTTTTAGTACCATAGCTCATCGTTGTTGCCAAAGATTAAATGCATCAGGTTCTATCTGGGTTTTTTTCTCTCTCCACAATCAATGAGTAGAAGTGTTTCGTTTTCATGTTTAAAACATTGATAGCATCTCCTGCAATTGACATTTCTATAAATTGTTCCCCTAATTAATCCATACCTGTTTCAGCTGTACGCAATTTATCCAACCATAATCTCGGAAATGCTTTCTTTAATTTTACGAACTTAAAGGGAAATAATAGTTTCGGCAATGTATTACATTTAACAGATAACGTCAGCGTCTTTACAACACCCACATCAAATGACGTGTTATACCTTAGAAATCCCTTCTTTGCCCATGACTTGAAATAAAACATCTAATTTCAAAAGTTATGTTGCTGTTATTCCATTGTATTTTAGTCTCAATGTTATTCTCATCAGGTTAAATCACAAGCTGATCTGGCTCAATTTTGGGGTGGTGGCATTCAGCGGTTTCCGGCGGGCACACCCCACCACTGAAAATGTCTGGCAGTGGTCATACATGATATTCGGGACCATGCCGAACATTTTCCAGCAGGTTTCATCAGGTTAACTCACGAGCTGATCTTGCTCAATTTTGGGGTTCTGGTTATGTAATCTGGCAGGCACACCCCACCACTGAAAATGTCTGGCAGTGGCCATTCATGTTACCCCAGACTACGCCGAACATTTTCCACTAGGTTTCATCAGGTTAACCCACAGAGCTGATCTAGCTCCATTTTGGGGTCCCTTTCCAATGGCCCTTTTGACCACACCCACCAGAATGTGCGAGGCAGAAGTCAATTTCCTTATATGGACATGCACATGAACTATTGCTATTGTTGTGGTTGACGAAATTCACAAACCACCATTCAGGTCCCTTAGGTGAGATATCTCTGTAAGTATATGTGTAGTTAGGCCCAAACCCGTTGTTTCGAGGGAATAAATGTCATTCAGTCGGGCTGCGACTCTTCAGGATAGCCGTTTTTCTTTTACCATCTTTATTTTGGACCAGCCGCCATTACTACCACCACCAACCACGTCTCAACAGCCATCACACAACAACCACCAACCACAACGCCGCTTCACAACAACAGCCACGACCTTTACCGTCACAACTCGCCACCATCGCATCACCACCATTCTTGCGCCACTTGTGGGCACCGATACTGGACTCGTGCAGGGCGCGCACCGAGCAGCGTGTTCAGAAACATCACAGACTTTCCGAAGAAAACGGATCAAAAACGACTCACGCCCACTTCTGTTCCGTCCTATCGGTGAGCGTGGGGCGATTTGGCCCCGCCTCCAGGGCGTTGGAGTGTGGTCGCTATATGCAAATTCATGGATCAAAAAGCATTCACGCCCACTTTTCCTCGGTCCAATGGGGAGCCAGTTAGAGGTGAAGGGTCGGAGGTAAAGGGTCAAAGGTGAAGGGGCGAAGCCACGGGGCATATAAGGGGCCGCGTTCGTCAGTCGAGAAGTTGAGAGTTCGGAGGGGAGGAGTTGGGAGTTCGCGGAGCCAGTGAAGAGTTGGGACGAGTCAAGAGAGGAGACGGAGAGGGCGATCGGACGAAGCTGTGGAGAGGCGGCGAAGGCGGTTGAGGGGGTGCTCGCGGCGGAGTCGGGGAGCTGCGGAGGGAGAGGCCGGCGGCGCGACTGAGGTCGTGGTGGAGACGCTCGTCGCGGGACCCGAGACAGGGAGATATCCTCCTTTCCCCCGAGCATCAACAACCCCCTCCTGTTTCCCCCCGCGCTGAGATAGTGCGACAAGGGGGCCCCTTTCCCACCCCCTACCAGACACTGTCCGCGAGGCCCGCGGAGTTGGGGCGCCACCGCCACTTTGCGTCTCATCATCAGATGGGTAGGCCCGACGCGGTCTCGGCCCCAGGCCCGCCTCATCCTTGAGGGTGGTCCTTTTCTTTTGCTTTGGGTATATGTGTTGTCGGCGCCGTCTGTGAAGTAAAACTGCATAAGTGTTGCCTTGTGCTCGCGTAGTCGGTAATAGATCTGCATTGTGTTTCTCTTTTATATTTGCTTTTTGTGTAATATTGTGTGTTTCTTCTCCTTTTACATGTGCTTTTGGTGTAATTGTATATGTGTGCTTTCCGTTCATCGCGAAATAAATGTGAATTATGTTGAACTGTTTTCCCGCTTCGCTTCGTCTTTTCCTTTATTGAATCTCCATCTTACTTCACGTAAAGGGTTGGTCGTGGGTTAAAACGCCCGATAATTAATCGAACCGTCGGGGCCGACGATAACACCGCTCGGTTATCCCGATAGTACGGAACGGGTCGCTTAAAGTGGCCCGTGTCCGAAGTCGACCTGCGGCGAGGTGCGATCGCCCGGTCTACCCTCCGTGTGGGTACTTAGGTAGGTCGAATTTGGCGAGCAACCCTATCCCACGCGGGGGGCCGATTGGCACGATCGTGGTGAGGCCGAAAGGTCCACCCGTGACTAGTTCCCGGCGTTAGTCCGAGAGGGTCACGACTGGATTGTCCGTCCGGTGGGCGACGTGCCGCGATTCGAGTTACGTGGTCGTTCGCACGCCGGCGGGTGCGAATCCGCAACACTATATACATGAAAATTGGTTAACTTTCCAGCTCGGCTGACCCCCCTGGGCTCCCGGTATAATTGCCCCATAACACGTTTTTGGATAACACAGCATTTTGCGGGAACGCATCCCCCGCATTATACAAGGATCTCTTGTATATTGATCGACTTGAACAAAGTTCAGGGGCTACTCGCCTGCATTGGCCCCGTGTTGTTCTGCGGTGTGTCTGACGGTGACTGTCTCGCTGAAAATGTGAAATTATATTTTACATCACGTTTCCCCTTTTGGTTTTTTCATTATACTGTAAGTCCCGTCACTTCGGCATAGATAAATATAAGTAAACAAAAATACACCCGAAAAAAAAATTTGACGGTCTGCTTGGATACAAAACTTGATGCAACCTAGTGTTAATCAACCTTAGAGACTACGGAAAGTGAAAACAGAATTCAAATTGAATTTATAGTAAACGCATGAGGCCGATGGAAGCAAAAATCTCCATGTTCTAGGAATCATTCCCAACATCATCATACAATTTTCAAATACTCCAAGTATTCCCAACGTTTATGGCCGTGAAATAAATACTCTAAGTGTGTGCATTTAATGGCTGTATCCAGGACAGAGCTGGATCCCAACTAAAAAGGACCCTCGGACCACCGAGAAGCTCAATCACTCGCTCCCTGCACATCTGCGCGGCGTCACGTGACCAGCCAGCTCGCCGTTGGATGAAATGCCCTCACAAAATCTTCAAACGTCCATTTTTCACCAGAATTCTTTCAGATACTTGTAGAGCACATCCCCAAACCATCTAAAATATTAACATTAATCACACACAGACGCTACGAATAAGCAGTCCCTCAGGATGACAAGGTGAAACATAAGCCCCTGTTTTCAGACTAAGTCCAACAAGGGCTAATAATGCTGTGCTATTATACTTAGTATTCTTCGCCATGTCCTTCTCATATTATCTTTTGGCTTGTGGAGTCATTTTCTTAACTTGCCTCTGCTTACTTCTTTACTGATATAAAGTAAAGAATTTACTGATCTTTACTGCTGCTTCTTTACTTTACTTACTGATATACTTTACTGCTTACTTCTTTAACAAGGTGAAACAGTGAACGGAAAGCATGTGGTGTCCCGTCCAGAGTCTCACGGTTATTTGAATTGAATATATTTTCCTCATGAAAAGTGTGTTTCTGAGCGGATTTGCACGAAAATTATCTTCATTAAACGTGTGCTACACCAGAAGGTCCCAAGGGTGAAAACAGAAATCAACTAGAACTTAAGACAGCCTCGTTATATGGCATGGAAACGGATGGAAGCCACCGCTCGCTGCAATGCATTCCACACAGACCGAGGACATAAACATTCAATTTTCACAAAACTTGATGCAACCGAGTGTTAATAAACCTTCACTACTATGAAAAGTGAAAACAGAATTTAAATTGAACTTAAAATAACCGCGTGAAGCTGTGTTGAAGTCAGCGGACCTCGTGTTGCCCAATAAACAGAGCCAGACGACAGAGGCAACGTGAAACAAGTTGGTCGAATTCAATCTTTTTAATAATCCCTATGAAACTCATTATGTATTATAGCCTTATAGGTGTCTTGCCACCAAGGAGACATCTGAAGAACAGGTCCAGCTGTGCTGGTGTCTCTGCGGCGCATTCCTTCAAGCTGGTGCTTCCTTATAGGCCATTCGACCACTCGGTCATTTTGCACTTGATGACCCTGTAACCTTGACCCCGAGGCGAAAATGCGAAAAAGGGCTCAAATGATCTATGGAGAGCAACTAGTATTATCATCGTGTCAAGTTAGAACTCGATCGGCCAAGACGTCTTGGAGGAGATAGAAAAATAAAAATTGTTGACAGACAGACATACAGACAGAGATCTGAGGACATTGAACGGTTACATTAGGTCAGCGAGCTGACCTAACTAGAATGGCACTCAGTGGAGCGCGTACCTCCACCACGCAATGCCTGATCCACAAGAACATATCAGGCCCAATACATTTTTGAGATATCGTGCTACATATCGTTTTTAGCCCGATCTCTCAATGCTGAAGAATCACTTTAAAAATTGTCGAAATCGGATCCGGATCTTCATCAAAATCTAATCAGTTTGTCTAAATCTAATCTAATAAATCAAAATTTTACGACGTACTCGGCGTATGACACACGCTCCGCATGCGATGGGGATAAGTTTTACACACGATATGTGGACGCTTACACACGTCCACAAAGGCTACTTATAAGCTACTCATAAGTCGAAACACGTCGCGGTAATGTCTTTTTTACGCGAAACTTATTTCTAACTTATGTTTGACGAGCTTTGAACCAATTCTTTACGTAGTCCCAACACACATCGACGTATGTAGACGTATTCCAATGACGTCTTCCGGTCGACAAAAAAAAAAAAATGAATGTGTTTCTAGCTTACAACGGCCATATAAAGGTGTGTTCCCAGCGGTTTTGGGAATTGGTATATAAAAATGCTGCTCATAAAAGGGGAACCCAACAGTGTTTTCGAGTCCTTTTTGAGTCGATGTCCATGTCAGCAGTAACAGTATCAGTATCAGTATTAGTATTAGTATTAGTATTAGTAGTAGTTTGTTCATGTTGGCAGTAGTAGGTGGGTGTGAGGAGGAGGGTGTGGGTTATGATGGATCGTCCTTGCGTCCGCGTGTCCACGGGTAGGTTCATAGGCTGCCACTCAACGATTTAAATGGCTGCATCTCCACTATTGAAAGTAGACACTTGCGCTCAACAATTGGATTTTTTTTACACTCAACGACTTTTAAACGGTACCACTCAACTATTTTCATTATTTACAATGAACGATTTAAATTGCTGTCACTCGCCTTTGTTTTTTGACGCTGGGGTTTGGAAATTTTAATCGTTTCTATTGAACGTGCTCAATCGCTCAAACCCCACTATTGAAAGTAGACGCTTGCGCTCAACAATTGGATTTTTTTTTTTACACTCAACGACTTTTAAACGGTACCACTCAGCTAGTTTCATTGTTTACAATGAACGATTTAAATTGCTGTCACTCGCCTTTGTTTTTTTTTTGTTTGTTTTTTTTGACGCTGGGGTTTGGAAATTTGAAGCGTTTCTTCTGAACGTGTTAAAACGCTCAAACTCGACTATTTTAAATAGACGCTGCCGATGGACAATTGGAATCATAGCCAAGCTAGACATCGAAGTGTGAACATCCTCGTCATGCCGAAGAAAGGTTTGAAGAATGCTGCAAATAAGTGTCCTGGCCGTGGCCGTGGATGCTGACGCAAGGACGATCCATTATACCGACGTCTTTCAGCCTATGAGTAACTTAAAAGTAACGTCTGTCGATGTGTGGCAACGATCGCGTAACGTGCTAACAGCACGTTAATCATAGGTTAGAAATAAGTTTCGGGTACGCTAAACATTACCTCGGCGTGTCTCAACTTATAATTAACTTACAAGTAGCATGTGTTGACGTCTGTCAACGATCGCAGACCGTGCATACAACTTGTGGCCAGCGTAGCGGAACGTGCGAGTCATACGCCGGCATACGTCGTGAAATTTCAAGCATGAAAAAATTTGAGGACAACCGAAAAGTACAACGTTTAAAGCCAACGTACAACGACGTATGGCAGTGTTTTTCAGCGTGCTCTCAATGTTATCAAAACTTACCCATAACGTATTCAACGTGTGCCAGCGTTTTAGAAAAAAATTCAAAAATCGGCATACGTTGGCTAAAACGTCAAGGTGTGACCGGGCCTTTAGGGACATTGAAGGAAGGTGAAATGACATAGCATTGGGTCATGGCAGGAAGACATTGGTTGTGGTACACCGAGGAGCAAATGATTTCGGAAAAGTTTACTCAGAGCATTTGAAAAATAGGTACAGGATATTGGGTAAGAGGCTGAAAGCAAAGGGTTGTGACATAATGTTTTCTGGTATTCTCACAATATTAGGAAATGGAATAGAATTTATGAGCCGATTGATGGATGTCAGCCTATGGCTGGAAGAATGGTGCAGGGAGGTAGCTTTTGCATTGAAGAAGAATAGAAATTGGGCAACAAGGTTTGCAGTGGGAATTGAGGAAGGAATTCAGGCTATTTTAGGTTCGACGAGGGTCGAGAAGCTATAAAGGAAGGAACTGATGATGTAATTGTGATTGGTAAGGCCAGGCAGGAAAATGCTCAAATAAATTTCAGGATGGGAAAAGTTAAATATGTAGGATTCTATACCAATGTGGTCCAGTCAGATTTTGCAAAATTGCTATATAAACTTCGAGAGGCATTTTGTGTTCAATGTTGGGATCAAAGCTTTTTAACCTAATTTTAACACGATGAATCCAAAAATACTTCTTGCCAAACTGAATTCTGAGTAGTTAACCCCTTAATTTCCAATTTAAAATGCATTCGCTAAATTAAGTCGACTCTAATGGCACTGTCATGTTTTTCATCAATTGCAAATAAAAACACATTGTTTATTTTTTATTAATTTTCATTCTTAAAATGAAGGTGTATTGTTTTTAAAGTTTAATTTGATAATTAACCATTTAAGTTTATGTTGAAGAATTCACAGAATTACCCTGTAGTATCTCCTATTCACAGTCTGTTATACAGAGTACATTATACAATATAAATCCAGCAATTTGTTCAATTCACAATGCACATGATGAAAAAGATATATTTACACCAAGACCATGATTAACCTTTGCAATATCCAATCATCATCACACACTAAAATATGCAATTTGGTGTCTGTCTATCTGTCTATTTGACCCCAATACATTCGGTCGTTATCCAATCTCAACCAAACTTGACAGGATGACTAAGGGTCACACAAAGGAGGTTGTAGCGACTTCATTTGCCCCTTCCCCAAGGGCATTTTCCACCTTGGGTGAAATCCGTGTTGAGGTGTGAAGATAGCTTATCATGGCATTTTCCAAGGCTGCCATCCCAACTCTCCAAGGGGTTTTTCCTCCCTGGATAAATGTTGCGTTGAGGCTTATCGTGGCATTTTTCCAAGGCTGCTTCTACAACAAAAGTAATAACAACAATAATGATAATAACATAATATTACCATTGTTGCAAGCCTGGTGTTGGCTTAATGGTTGTGTTGGCTGGCTTAACATTGCTACTTCTTGAGTTCAAGCCCCTGCCATACTGTTGAATTAATACCAAGTGAGCTGACTCAACCTGTTTCCTTTTGAGATTGGTGAAATGAGTAACAGGGGGCATTGCATCAGTGGCACAGCTGTGCCCCAGATAATAATGTGGCAAAACAGTCTCAGGCTGCACATGAATAAATAAAAACATTTTAATGTTATTACAAAACAATATCCCTCCTCCCCAAGAGGTTTTTCCTCGATGGACAAATGCCATGTTAAGGTGTATAAATAGCTTATTGTGGAATTTTGTGGGGCACCCCTCCCAGAAGTAAAGAATATTATAAACCACAAGCACCTCTTATTACCTTTTTAAACAGTCACTTATGAGAGGAAATTTAGAATGGTGGGTCTTGTGATGTTCATCAAGGGTTAGAGCTGATCTCACATATTGTCGCGGGGGTGGCCGGCCCAAGTTAACCTCCCGACCCAAATTTGTGGTAGCCAGGGGGTTAACACCGACCAACCTCCCTTTGATGGTCGAGCGGTCTTTATTACTAGGAGGAGGACACGCTGATTGACATAGGTTTCAACACGTGCTCGAAAGGTATGGCAGAGGGCAATAGCGGATGGCGAAGTAGTACTCGGAATGGTACAGGAGCAATGCACGAGGACAACACAAGGGGCTTAATCCGTGAACCCCACTACAAATACACGATATGCGGTTTCTTTAAAATAATCATATTTGATGAAACAGAAATATTTACAAGACGATAATTTCACAGGTAATAATAATACGAATAATAAATAAGTAACCCTTACGGTCGAGGCCTCGCACACGGACGCAAACACAGACAAAGGGTGACAAAATGAAAATAAACCCCCTTTTTTAATACACTGGTACTCCGCCTGGCCCAGGGCTGGTCCTCGACAAACTCGGGTTGGAGGCACTTCCTCCAACACGTGTACACACGCAAGCAAAATGGTGCAGTCACTGGTTGCAGAGCACACGCGCACACCGCAGCTTTTTGAGATGCAGCTTTCCACACGCAGGCTCAAGAACGTGCCAGCTTTCCTCTTTCTTCGCGGGTGCCACCTGCCTCGTGCTGTCCTCACACCGACCTCGCGTGTATGTCCCACCGAACCAGATGAGAGCCTTCCACACTCCACACACGCAATTTGGCCGTAACCTCCTCAACCTCTTCTCTGTCGTCCTAAGGCCTCTCGCGAAGTATGCTGCGCCTTCGATCTTCCTCTTTTTATGCTATGCTGTAGTCCGAAGCCCCCTCGCACTGCACCTTCAATCACAATCCACATATACAATCTAGCTGGAACCTTTTCCACACCCTGCGCCAACCAACCTTCCTCTTTTATCACAGTCTCTGTCCTTCACCCCCGGGGGTGTGACCTGCTCACCCCCAAATCCAGGAAGGCGGGGCTTCTCCTGCTAGTTGTTGATTTAGGGACTCGTTCCCCAGCTTTCGGCCTGGCTTGGAATATATAAAAACATAGGGAAAATCACAGAGGGCAATCACGTACAGGGGAACTTATTTTGACTCCCGAAGCTAATTAACACTGCACCACCCCTCGTGTGGTAACACGTAACACTTAAGCTGACAGATTCCCTCAATCATATACATCAAGGTGCTTCTGTTCGTCCACGGACCATGCTACACGATACAATCCTATCTGGCCTGGGATCCGAGGTGGAGACTTAATTCCTTTGATACCAGGTCTCTTCGGAGAATCCTTGGCTATTGCTGGTTGGACTTTGTGTCCAACGAGCGATTGCTGGGATAGACTCAACGAGATTTCTTGCCTGCATAGTCCATAAGCATCATCTGCAGCTGTATGGACATGTGGCTCATTTTCCTGACGCTGATCCTGCTCACCAGATTCTCTCAGTGAGGGAGCCTCGTGGGTGGAGGTCAATGGGCTGACCACATTCCTCGTGGTTACAGCAGGTTGATCGGCATCTCAAGGAGATGGGAATGGGCCTGGCATTTGCCTGGAGGGTAGCCAGACGGAGGCCCCTGGGGTACTGGTGGAAAGTGGACACAGCGATGCGCTGCTCCGGCACATGCTCACATATCTGACCTGAGCTGTATGAATTGTATGCTGTTGAGATGTCCAGTGGTGTGTTAAGTTGCCAAGCAGCTTGCTAGCACTTGCCAAGCCAGCCGTTCCTTATCAATAGTTTCTAATGGAGTGCTTGCTTGAGTGCCACTTGGCAAGCCCTCTTCAAGAGACTTGGTAACTGAACACACCCCAAATTAATGACATGGCGATGAGAAAAAACATCTATAGTGTCATTATTTCAGCCATATCGATGAATTCTTCCCTCAAGGGGTGGGGTGGGACGCAGGGGAAGGGGTGAAGTGGGAAGAAGGATCCGACATTGTCCGGCAACATCGGGTACCCCAACTAGTTCAGTATAAACTTTAAAGTATGAGGACTGGAGTTAGATTTATATCAGTAAAGAAGTAAGCAGAGGCAAGTTAAGAAAATGACTCCACAAGCCAAAAGATAATATGAGAAGGACATGGCGAAGAATACTAAGTATAATAGCAAAGCATTATTAGCCCTTGTTGGACTTAGTCTGAAAACAGGGGCTTATGGATTTGGTCTCGATTTTCGTGTCCGTGTTTGCGTGCGTGCGTGTGTGCGTGCGTCAGCAACCATATCTCGGACATATATGGACTGATTTTATTCGTGCTTCACACAAAGACAACACATATATAAGCACGTCATTTTATTTCGCGATACGATCAATGATGGCCAACTGGGGGGAATTTTGGTTGTAAAACAAGCTCAAATGAGCTGAGATCCTCATCCTCTTAATGATGACGTCATAAAAACGAATATCACATCATTGTGATGTATCAGGTTTGTGGTAAATAATTATCTGTGCTAATGCCCGGCTTGATTCCCGCAAACAAAATTCAAACAGCTTGCCGAGTTTCGGAGATAATGGTATAGGCGATTTCCATTAGCGGCGATATTATGACGTCAACTTTTTTTCTAGGAAGCATTTCCAAAATCGAACATGGTTACTGCCTGCGCGTGGGCTTTCTGCATACACATGGCAAGTTTCACGAAGATCCGATGAAAACTCTGGGTTGTGAAACAAAAAATGTCGAAAAATAGGAATGACGTCATAAAAATTGATATGACGTCATAGTGATATATTATATGTGCGGTAATTCATCTCTGCTAATGCCCTGTTCGATTCTCACAAACAGAATTCAAAAAGCTTGCCGAGTTTCGGTGATAATTTTTTAGGCGATTTCCATTAGCGGAGATATTTTGACTTCATAACTTTTTTTCTAGGAGGAATTTTCAAAATCGGAGATGGTTACTGTCTGCGCAGGGTATTTTTACATATATATGCCAAGTTTCAGGAAGTTTCGATGAAAACTGTAGGCTGTGAAACAAAAAAGTCCACAAGAAGAAGATGAAGAACAACAACGTGAGTAAGACTTAGTGATCCTCCACGAGGATCTAAAAAAACCTGGTGGCGAACACATCCTCAACCATTTCTCAGACATGCATTTACCAATCTTGTTCAAACTTGGCAAACAGATAAGGAATGATGGCTTACATGGGTGCTTTATTTTTTTTCGACATCAGATCCAATATGACTGACTGGCAGCCATTTTGTTACTTAAATGTGTCCCCAACCATTTCTCAGACATGCATTTTGTTGAAACTTAGCAAAAGTACAGTACATGATGGCATACACATGCACTTCACTTTATTTTGCAATTTGATCAAAGATGGCCGACTGGTATATGGGCTAGCCCTTTAACTCTGTACAGCAAAATTACTAAAACAATGGGGGCTATGACATTTAATGTCTTTTCACTTGTACAGGTATAAAAGGGGCAAAGAACTGTTAAGACCAAGTGTGGGACTGTTCAGGAATAGCACCGGCAGAGTGGTGAGTAAGGAAAGCAAGATGGCAGGCTTAATAAACAGTTATTTTACTTCAACATTTACACAAGAACAGTCGGGAGAATTGCCAATAGCTGAGAATACCTATCAAGGTGAGGAAGGGCTTTTACAGAAGATCCAGGTCGGAATGGAGAAAGTAAGGAAACTGCCAGGAAATCTAAGTGTACATAAAGCTCTGGAGTCAGATAATATGCACCGAGAGTATTGAGGGAGGTGGCTGGGCAGGTAAGCGAGATGTTAACGAATATCTTCAATAGCTCACTGGAGTCAGGACAAGTACCAGAGGATTGGAGAGTAGTAAATATAACACCGATATTTAAGAAAAGTTCCATATTTATACACTTGATCATTTGAGTTCAGTTGTAGGGAAGGTGCTGGAGATGGTCATGAGGGACCAGATGAAGAACCATTTAAATAAATACAAACTAATCAAAGGCAGTCAGCATTAATCGACCAAAGGAAGGTCTTGTTTAAGCAACTCCATCAAAGTTCTATGAAGCAGCTTCTGGTTGATTGGATGGATGAGGGAAAGGCAGTGGATGTAGTATATCTAGACTTTAAGAAGGCATTTGATAAGGTATCACATAGGAGGTTGTTAGTGAAGGTTAGGGCTTGTGAAGTGGCTGGTCAGGTAGCTGACTGGATTGCAAACTGGATTAGTGATGAGAATCAAAGAGTCGCTGTGAGTGGGAGGATGTCTTGCTGTGAGGATGTAAGTAGTGGGGTACCTCAGGGTTTAGTACTAAGACTATGAGTATTCATAATTTACATCAATGATTTGGATAGTGAGGTGAAGAGCAGGCTTTCCAAATTTCCGGACGACACAAAGCTTGGAGGTGGATAGCACAGGAGGTGGTGATCAGATTCAGGAAAGTGTTGATACTTGCATACATTGGGCAATCTTGCATAGATTAGGCAATCTTAGAGCATGTCACACAGGAGAAGGATCTGGGGGTGGTACTAGATCCTGGAGGTAAGCGGACAGGGCAGTGATAGGTTAAGCAAATAGGGTTTTAGGTTGTATTCTTAGGGGGATAAGCTAGAAATCGAATGAGATAGTTTTAACACTGTACAGGAATTTGAGGCCTCATCTACGAGTAGAATATTGTGTGCAGTTTTGGTCATCACATCTGAGGCAGACATAGCTGCCATAGAGAGATTACAGCATGTAGCTACTCAATCGATTCCAGCCCAAGCGAGACTCAGCTATGAGAAATGGCTGAAGGAGACATGACTTTATATATGAGAATGGAGGTGATTATGATGGGATATGATCGAGATGTTTAAGAAAATGAAGGGTATAGATAGAATAAGTGTAGAAAAGTTATTCAGCAGAATAGACAGTGATAGGAATAGGGGCCATAGCCTGTGAGTAAAAAAAGAGGAGAATTAAGATGGTAGAAAGGCCAGGGTCTTTCACTCAAAGAGCAGTTAATGAATGGAATGGTCTGCATGGAAATTGATTAGAGAGGATCTAGTTGTTTTTTGTATACAGTGTCGAGGCTCATGGAGGAGTGAGAACATAGAATGGATCAGAACCTAACAGAACGAAAAGAACAATAGAAAGATAAGGGGAGATGCCAACAATAGGGTTGAGGGACAAAATCGAGGAAGACTTGGAGAAAAAATTGATGTGAGAAAGAATGAGAGTTAATGGAGGACAATGGAGGTGAACAAATTGGATAGAGCCATAAAATCTCAATCACAGAAGTGGAAAAAAAAAACTGGAAACCCAGAAAGAGGTGGGCTTGGGGAGAGTTAATGGGGGTAGAAATGAGTATGGTTTTGAATGAGGTTGACCTGATGTGGTAGTGAAAGTTGTTTTGAAGCCCTGGAGGGAAGAATTAGATTGCAATGAACTTTTCATGGCATCTCATTTTGAGATTGAATGATGAGGAGAGATTGAGTGGAGAGGAGAGATTTAGCATGGGGATGGTGAGATAAAAGCACGAGTCACATTTGCTCTACGGCTAGGAAACGGCGGACGTTACCCCCTTGAATTGACAGAAACGTGCGGCGGCCGCAGAGTTTCTGAGGTGGCCTCAGGGTGGCCCTACGCCGTATGGCTATCTTTTACAGGCCGTAGGGGTCTCCGTGGAATTAAAGCGCGGAGTTATAACTTTTTTCTTTTCTAGGTTGGCCGTAGCAATTCGACAAGCCGTAGCCATGACGTAGATGTGTTCCACGTCGACCGTACGTAGGGCGTACGGTGGGCTTGCGTTATTCATGCCTTTTCCGTAGGCTCATATCAATGAAAAATGAATTTTGCCAACCCCCAAAAAATTATGGCGGCCGCACTATTTCCACGTTCGCCTTAGGGCCCCCCTGTGGTCGCCTTGCAGGCACCTCGAGGCTACCTTGCGTCTGCCTTGAAAATTATATGGCCGCCGCAGGGACGCCCTAAGGTCACCGTGCGACATCAAATCAAAGACCATACGGCACCCCCACGTTTTCGGTCTCCACAATTTCAAAATACCCCGTGCGGCTACCCAAAAAATAAAAACATGTGACTGCTACATTGTGTGACCGTGGAAATACTGCAGCCGCCCTATAATTGCTAGTGACCGTAGATTTTTTAGACCCTACGGCGGCCGAGCTAAATGTGACTGAAGCATAAGGGTGAGGAGAGATTTAGCATGGGGAGGGTGGTAGTTGTATGGCAGCTTAGCTGCCGGGGTAGCTATCATTTATTGAAGCGTGACTGTGTCGCTGATGCAATGCCCCTCGACCAGTACACACACTGGAACTGGTACTCATTTTGCCGACCTCGGAAGGATGACAGGCTGAGTCAACCCCCTGGTATATTAATTCAGTGGCCGACAGGGCTTGAACTCAGGACCCTAGGATCCCAAGCCACCACCCGAACCATTGAGCCAACACCAGGCTGCATGGGGAAGGTGAGATTAAGGGTGAGGAGAGATTGATGGTGGGGACGTGGGGAGAGGTGTGGAAGATAACTCAGTCTCCATTCATGTTTCAATGTAACAGAGTTGAATCATTTATTCATGCATGCATGAGGAGAGAAACATACAGCAACTGCACAGAATCACTCTGCCTTGGAGCTCCAGTCAGAGTTATTTTATACACTCAAATAAGTTGGGGTGTGGTGACAGTGTGTGATGGTTGAGCAAAAACAAGATACATCTGATGATAAAAACAGTTGAGACTAGTCTTTTGTTTAGAGTGCAGTTATCTGCTCCAAGGTTCCCAGGCAGATAATAGTTGAGTCAAGCACGATCAAACAATGGAAAAGTACAAACAGCTCATTTCAGTTTAAAAGATAATGGTTGAGTCAAACAAGGTCAAACAAAGTACAACAGTTACATTTAATCATGCAGCACTCGGTTCACTATGTTTCAATAGAATTCATTAATATGTAGTAAGTCATTACTATCAAGTGTGTATGTTTATATGTTTGAGCGTATGTGTAATATAATGTGTATGTGTACCTATGTGTATGGACAGTATGTGTCTGTTAACAATCAATGTAGGTGGGTGTATGTGCGCATGTCTATGTGCAAAATTACTTCTACATCCCCCTCTTTTGTCCTTCCTAGGACAACATTTCTTCAGTTGTAATTTTACATAGCTCTTGACATTCTTCTATAACATTGGCTTCCTCAGGGGAAGGTACATTTCAAGAAAGCATTACAGAAGAATTGTTTTCTAAATACATGTTGTTCACAGAGAGGTAACATATTTTACAATGAGAATGGCACTCGGTAGAGTGCGTACGTCCACCATATAATGCCTGATCCACGAGAACATATCGGGCCCAATACATTTTTGAAATATCATGCTATTTATTATTTTTGGGCCGATCTCTCAACGGTGAAGAAGCACTTTGAAAATTAAATAATTCTCATATCCAGATCACCCTCAGAATGCATATTTTGACATCAGTTTTTCTAAATTTTCTGAGGGAGCATACTACTGAACTCCCCCCCCCCCCCATCCACCCAGTAAAATCCTGTTTTGTTCGGTACTTTCCCGTTTTCAAAAATTCTTCAGTTTCACCCATGCACTGCCTTCCCTTGCCCCCCTCCACTCACACTTCCTTCCTCCCCCCTCATGCTGCCTTCCCCTCTCCTCGCGCTGCCTTCTCCTCTCCTCGTGCTGCGTTTGTCGCCCCTCGCGCTACCTTCGCCTCTCCTCACGCTGCCTTCCCCTCCCCTCATGCTGCCTTCCCCTCTCTTCGCACTGCCTTCTCTCCTCATGCTGCATTTGTCTCCCCTCGCGCTACCTTCGCCTCCCCTCATGCTGCCTTCGCCTCTCCTCACGCTGCCTCCCACCTCCCAATTCCTACCCCACTTGTGCTGCCTACCCATTCCCTCCCCATTCCCTCCCATCATGTTGCCGAACCATTCCCTCCCTTTAACCTGCCTTCCCATTCCCTCCCTCGCACTGCCTCCCCTCGTGCTGCCTCCCAATTCTCTCCCCTCACGCTGCCGAACCATTCCCTCCCTTTACACTGCCTTCCCATTCCCTCCCCTCGCACTGCCTCCCCATTCCCTCCCCTCACGCTGCCCGCCCTCCCCTCTCACTGCCTCCCTCTCCACTTCCTGCTGTCTCCCAATTCCTACCCCACTTGTGCTGCCTACGCATTCCCTCCCCATTTCCTCCCATCATGTTGCCTACCCATTCCCTCCCCTCATGCTGCCACCCCATTCACTTCCCTCACGTTGCCGAACCATTCCCTCCCTTTACACTGCCTTCCCATTCCCTCCCTCGCACTGCCTCCCCTCGCGCTGCCTCCCAATTCTCTCCCCTCACGCTGCCGAACCATTCCCTCCCTTTACACTGCCTTCCCATTCCCTCCCCTCGCACTGCCTCCCCATTCCCTCCCCTCATGCTGCCATCCCTTCCCTCCCCTTGCGCTGCCATCCCTTCCCTCCCTCATGCTATCCTTCTCCCAAACCCCATCCTCCACCATACAACTCTCGGGATGTCAAGGAGAGATGGGAGTGTCAAAGAACATGCGTATTGGACAAATGAAAACTTTTGTTTTTGAAGCAGTCAGAACTTCTGCTCAGATAAATTCTGCAATTTGTCTCAGGTTAAGAGATTCTCGAGCTTATCACATGTGTGGAAATTGAAGGCACGAACACCAGTGCGGCTTTTTCAATGATTGAAGGAAAATGACCTTCCTTCCCTTCCCCTTACCCTTACCTCGTCCCAAAGCCCCTCCACCACCTACAGACCTCTCTGGGTGGTGTCTGGCCTTTGTTTCGTATGATACGTTTGAAATACTGTTTTAACATACCTAATTTTGTTTTATCCTGTACCAATGCTGGCATGAGGGGAACATCCACCCCCCCCCACCCGCTTTCCCTCAAATCCCCCTATCAAGCGCATGTCCAGAACACACACCCCCCTTCCCCTCCCCACTACCCAATTCTCTCCCTCTTCTATCTTCTCTCCTCTCCTCTCCTCTCCTCTCCCTCTCTCTCTCCACTCCCTCTTTCTCCCCCCCTTAATGTTTCTGTCAGCGAAGCGACGGGTTGTTTTTGCTAGTCTATAATAATGAATGTATATGCACTTCTCCTTGAAATGTCTATAATGCAACATTATTTTTTTCATTTGTGTATTGAAATTCCCCCAAAATAAGGGTGAAAGCTAATCAAAGTTTTTGTGTTGTATACAGCACGTACTGCAATTGGTAATCACACTGACTCCAATCTGCTGATTTCCGAAAAATTGCCGATATCGACTAAGCACTAAGTGTGTGTGCGTGTGCGTGTGCGTGTGCGTGTGCGTGTGCGTGTGCGTGTGCGTGTGCGTTTGCTATTCATAAAGCACAACATTTTCTCTCTGCTACCCTCTCTCCCTCTCTTTCCCTTTCCCTCTCTCCCTCTCTTTCCCTCTCTCACTCTCTTTCCCTCTCTCACTCTCTTTCCCTCTCTCACTCTCTTTCCCTCTCTCTCTCTCTCACTTTGTCTCCAGGCGGTGATTATGTTTGGACGGTGTTTGTCTCTGGACATGTCCAGGCAGTGTTTATCCTCGGACATGTCTGGGCAGTGTTTGTATCCGGATTTATCCGGGCATTGTTTATCTTCGGGCGGTGTTTGTGTGTCTTCGGACTGGTCCGGACAGTGTTTATTTCCGGTCGATGGTTTGTCTCCGGACGGCTGGGCTCCAGACGTGTTCTGGCAGTGTTCCTCTCTGGGAAGTATTTATAGTACTAGTACGTGCCCGTATGTGTGTGGCCGTACCTGAAAACCCCCAAAAATAATAATAATTAAAAAAAAAAAATTAAACCGCGAGCCAGAAACAACTACACAGGCCGTTCCTTCGCTCTCGTAAATGACGACTGGATTGGGGCATTGTGTTTATCTATAAATGCGCATAAGAAATCGAGAAATTATTAGAATACATCAAGTCATCACCATCCGGAAGTAGTGCGTGCCCGTACAGAACGTTCACATGCATTCTACGAATTATCGCTTGCATTGAAGTAACAACTGCTGTGATACTTCCACACACAGAGATAATTAAAATCAAAATTAAAATCAAGTTTACCTCCCTGTCTTTGCTTGCCATGATATTCGCTGCCATTGACCATTGCCACTCCTACGCCACGGTAACTAAGGCACCGATCCCCATCGTAACAGGCACGGCACGTGACGTCATCGTCGGCCGGCCGCGCACCGGCCTACGCGAAGTTCAGTCCTCACTGTCCGGAAGTTCGCATATCGCAGTTACGATTATTCGCAATTTAGTTTTAATGGCCAATTATTCAATTAGCGCCAACGTATTTTGCCTTTTCGCAATGTCATCGCAAGGAAAAACACAAAGAGAAGAGAAGAGAAAAAAAATATTTAAAAAACGTACATGCAAAAAAAAAAAAAAACTAGAGAGTTGGTGTCAATGCCACCCAATGCTCGCCTGTTTATACATTTATCGTTTTTAAAAGACTAGTCGAATAATATTTTTTATAAAGCATTGCAGTGAAGTCTGATCCAAATAATTTTAAAGCAATATATGTATTTGTATATTGCAATCAGTAAACTAGTACACATATTAAATGAATGGCAAGCGTCTAGTATAAACAGGCGAGCATTGGGTGGCTTTGACACCATCTTAGGTTGAAATTTTTTTTTTTAAAAATTAAAATCATTTGTTAATTTCAACTTCACTACACCAATAGTATACCCCAAAGGAACCTCCATGCCAAATATCAGCATCCTAGTACACATTAAATGAATGGCAAGCTTCAAAAAAATAACTTGCACCAAAAACTTTAACGTTGATGTGCTACAAAAAAGTTAAATTCAAAACAGGTCAAAAATTTAAAACATTTGAAATTATTTTTTAATTTCAACTTCACTACACCAATACAATACCCCAAAGGAACCTCCATGCCAAATATCAGCATCCGAGTACACATATTAAATGAATGGCAAGATTCTAAATAACTTGCACCAAAAACTTTAACATTTTCACGCTCACGCTGATGCTAGGGGTATGGCTATAGCTCTGTTCTTCGAACAGGCAAGCTAAAAAAAAGCAAAAACAAACAAAAAAAAAAACTTTCAAACAACCACACAGTCTGTTCCTTCGCTCTCGTAAACGACGACTGGATTGGGGCATTGTGTTTATCTATAAATGCGCATAAGAAATCGAGAAATTATGAGAATACACTAAGTCATCACTATCTGGAAGTCCGTACGTTGTAACCCGTAATGGGGAACGCAGCTGAGGTTCTCTTCCCCATCGGCCACGCCTACGCAGCAACGTGTCTTGTCATTGGTTGGTAAATAAATGGCCGCAACAACGTGTCTTGTCATTGGTTGGTAAATAAATGGCCATAACTTGGGAAGCACTTGTCCGATTAATATCAAACCTTGAAAAGGCACATACTCAGGTCCCCAGCAATATACCTGGCTAGTTTCAATTAGATCGGACCAGTGGTTGTCGAGAAACGGCGGTCACAGACACACGCACGCACATTGCTGGAATTATAGATAGACTAGTATGTGCCCATAAAAAAATAATAATAATAATAATAATAAATAAATATTCCAACCGCGAGCAACAAACAACAACCACACAGGCCGTTTCTTCGCTCTCGCGTGCCCGTACGTACGTGGCGCGGAAGTTCGCATATCACAGTTACGATGATTCGCAATTTAGGTTTTAATGGCCAATTATTCAATTAGCGCCAACGTATTTTGCCTTTTCGCAATGTCATCGCAAGGAAAAACAAAAAGAGAAGAGAAGAAAAAAAATTACTTCCTGGTTCGGAGCATACCAGCACTCTGATGTTACCGAAATTTATACACTGTCTAATATGAAAACGATCATAACTTGGGCCATTGTGTTTATCTATAAATACGCATGAGAAATTATTAGAATGCACGAAGTCATCACTCTCCGGAAGCCCGTACGTTGTAACCCGTAATGGGGAGCGCGGCTGTGCTTCCCTTCCCCATCGGCCACGCCCACGCAACAACGTGTCTTGTCATTGGTTTGGTAAATAAATGGCCATAACTTGGGAATCACTTGTCCGATTAATATCAAACCTTGAAAAGGCACACCCTCAGGTCCCCAGCAATATACCTGGCAAGTTTCAATTAGATCGGACCAGCAGTTGTCGAGAAACAGCGGTCACACACACACACACACACACACACACACACACACACACACACACACACACACACACACTGCTGGAATTATAGATAGATGACTGGTAGAAAATGGATTTCAGACATTATTTTGTTTCCATCTTCACTGTTATTCTATGCAGAATCATTTTGATGAGTGGTATTTGCAAGTTGATAATAAATAGATTGCCTCCAAGCTTGTTGATTTGAAAGACAACATCAAAATTATTTTTCTATGATGATTCTTGTCGTGTGACATGAAACGTAATGTCATCACATGGATTTTCCAGAAATAAATGGACAGAGGTGAAAGTTATGACGTTTAATCACAGGAAAGCAACTGAAACTGAATTATCCCGATGTAAGAGTTAAAACATATTGGCATTGGTGAGTGTGAATAAGCAGCAAATACCACCCTATTGTGCTGGCATCAGACAAAATGAGAATTGGTTTTTAGTTTTGCATTAATATGTGGCTCTCGAATAAAGACAGTGAAAATGTATCTCAGTTGGGTGCAAGGAAATTTGTTTTCTGTCCACTTTTCATGCCTTTTATCCCAAAGTCTATCACAAAACGTGTTTCCACTCAAGACATTTTCAACCTGGACTGTCCTAGATCATGGCCCTGCTCAACCCAGATTGACATTAATTTTGCATCATAATCGCTCAGTTTTTACTGACATTTGGAGAAATCATTTTAAAATGTCAGAAATGGGAATACATCTCATTCCTTGCGCATTTGCCTTACATGTACTGCATCTTACTCACTGATGAATGCCCCACAAATAGATCCATCTCTTCTCTTTCCTAATCTTCCACCAACTGCAACTACACCATGCCAAAGAAATCTGTGCCATGATATATCTGTGCTCTCTCTCCCCTCTCCTCCTCCCCTTCTTACTCCCCCCCTCCTCCCTTTTTATATTCGTCAATGAAGTGATGGGTTATTTTTGCTTGTGTAGAATAAAGGAAAATACAGTGCCTATAGAAAGTCTACACCCCCTTTCAAAATTTTCACCTTTTAATGCCTTATAGCCTGGAATGAAATTGCATTAAATCAGATTTTTTTTCCACCTTTATCTACACATCATAATCTATAACTTCCAAGTGAAAAACAAATTCTACAAATTTCAGAAAATTAACTGATAATATAAAAACTACAATATCTTGGTTGGATGAGTGTCCAACCCCCTGAGTTAATACTTAATGGAAGCACCTTTCACAGCAATTACAGCTGTGTGTTTGTTGGGATAGGTCTCCAACTTTGCATGCCTTGATTGGGAAATATTTGTCCATTCTTTTGTCCAAAACTGGTCAAGCTCAGTCAAGTTGTGTGGGGAACATTGATGGACAGCAATCTTCAAGTCATAGCACAGATTTTCGATTGGATTTAGGTCATGCTCTGACTGGGCCACTCAAGGACATTTATCTTTTTGTTTCTTAGCCACTCCAGTGTAGCTTTGGCTGTGTGCTTCGGGTCGTTGTCATGCTGAAAGGTGAATTGCTGTTCCAATTTCAGCTTTCTTGCAGAGGGCAGTGGGTTTTCCTTTAGGATTTTTCTTTATTTAACTCCATCCATTTTCCCTTCCATTCTATCCTGCCAAGTGCCCCAATCGCTGCTGATGAGAAACATCCCCATAATATGATGCTACCACCACCATGCTTCACAGTAGGGAATGTTTTCTTTGGGTGATGTGCTGTGTTGGGTTTGTGCCAAATATAGCATTTTGCATTTAGGCCAAAAAGTTCCATCTTGGTTTCATCAGACCACAAAACTTTTTGCCACATGGCTTCAGAATCTCCAGAGTGGTTTTTTTTTGCATTCCTCAAATGGGATTAAAGGTGGGCTTTTTGAGTAATGGCTTCCTTCTTGCTACCCTACTGTACAGGCCAGACTTGTGGAGTGCTTGGGATACTGTTGTCACATACACACAGTGACCAGTCTACCAAAAAGGCCTGTAGCTCTTTAAAAGTTGCCATTGGCCTCTTGGTGACCTCTCTGATCAGTCTCCTCCTTGCTTAGTCATCCAGTTTGGAGGGACAGCCTGATCTGGTGGTACCACAAGCCTTCCACTTCTTAATGATTGTCTTGACTGTACTCCAAGGGTGTATTCAAGGCCTTTGAAATATTTGTATACCTATCGCCTGATCTATGCCTTTCCACAACTTTATCCTGGAGGTCTTTCGAAAGCTCCTTGGTGCTCATTGTTGAGTCTTTGCTGTGAAATGCACTGCCCAGCAGAGGAAACCTACAGGAGCAGCTGATTTTATTCTAAAATAATCAGAATCACCACAATTTAACACAGGTGGAGGCCAATTAACTTGGTGTGTGATTTTGAAGGTGATTGGTTCCACCTGAGCTAATTTACAATTGCTATTATAAGGGGGGTGGACACTTATCCAACCAAGATATTCTAGTTTTGTATTTTTAATTAATTTTCTGAAGCTTGGAGAATTTGTTTTTCATTTCGAAGTTGTGGGTTACGATGTGTAAATAAAGGTGGAAAAAGTCTGATTTAATGCAATTTAATTCCAGGCTGTAAGGAAACAAAAGGTGAAAAGTTTGAAAGTGTGTGTAGACCTTCTTTCTTTCACAGAACAGAAAAATCACAGAAATGTTGGAAAGCGTCCGTAAATGAAAATATAAATAAAATAAAAAATGCAGGTGAGCGACCCAAGACAATGGGGAAGCAGTGTAATTTTGCGTGCCGATGGACATCGAAGCCGGTACACCAAGAAAATTCACAGAACCATCAGAACGCATCCGTAAATGAAAATATAAACAAATGAAAATAAGTAAATGAAAAATCAAATGCATGTGAGCAACCCGAGACAATGGGGAAGCACAGTTTGTTTGCTTCCACAATGTGTAAGCATAGCCCGCAAATATCTTGTATATCTTTCAGAAAGATTTATCTCATCGGAAGAAACATCACTCTTTATCCAATTGATAATTGTTATTGTATTTTTAGTGTATTAGCCCTATCTTTGTCTGCTTAAACTATGTGTTTTTGTTCGTCTTCCACACATTTCCACCACAAACCAGATGAGAGCATTGAAAGTGAATCTTTAACGTTGTTGGTACAATCTTGATGCAGAATGATGTGGACACAAGATGCATAGGTTTCAGTCTGCTCTGGCTGTGCTTGAGAGTTGACAGTGTAGTGGAATTTATTTACTTACTAGCATAACCCGCACTCTGCGCGACATGTTGGGGTGGGTGTGTTTGACAAAGGAACTGATGCAGAGTATCAGTAGTAATTTTACTTTAATGCAGTAAGTGGAATACGATTTCACCGTTTCAGAACCATTTTATTTACTTATTTTGTACCATGCACCTCATATGGTCTTTGAGATAATGTAAGCCGAATATCACGTTACTCGAGCGCAGAACAAAGTCGTAGATAGCGCGACACGAAACCACAAACTCGGAAATAATATATAAGATAATCAAATAAACCCCTCACGTTCGGAATGCAGGTAATTTATTACGAGGATAACAAAAGCAAAACACAGACAGAAGTCTAGAGCGATAAAGTTAAATTATCCTTGTCCAAAAAAACGTTTCAGCCACACAGAATCCATATTTATATGAAGGGAAATGTTGTCAACCGATTTCGTCAGAAATGTATGTGCAAATTTCTTTCAACATCTTGTCATTACAACAGTTATTTTTCAAACATTATGATGATTTTGCAAAATTTTCATTGTTATACAGGGATGAAACAAAACATCTCTAAAAAGGCTTACTTGTACAATGAACACTCTACACCTTTTTTAGCAGATTATTAGAGACTTCTATTCATATTATAAAGCATTTATAATTCCACAGACGAATCTCAAATGGTAAGAAAAGGATGAGACGTGTGGTTTGAGCGATGTCAATGTAATGCACGAAACTTGGCACGAGATGTCACCCTTGCTGTACACAACTGCAATACTCACAATTTCACAGTCATTAATTAATTAACACATTATTATAAAAGCCATCATTTTAACGAGAGATTTCTCTACCCACCTTACCCTTACACAGATAGCTTTCTGTACCCACCTTACCCAGTCGCACCCAACTGTCCCTGGACTCTGTGTCCTTTTCTCCTGACAAGGTGGAGAGCTTGCTGTGAGACCTCGACTCAGATTCTGCAACCGGTCCAGACGGCATCAGCCCATGTGTCCTAAAAGCCTACCCCTCTTCTCTTGCTCACCCTCTCTCTGTTCTATTCACCCTCTCACTTGCTCAAGGTCATCTGCCATTTGCTTGGAAACCAGCAAACATTACTGCCCTGCACAAAAAAGTGCAAAAACAGATCGCTGCAACTACAGACCAATCAGCCTTCTCCCAATCATCAGCAAGGTTATGGAATCCATCATCGCTTCAGACATTAAATCCTTCCTCTTCTCCAATGGTCTGATTTCCGATCATCAATTTGGTTTCAGACCAGGTCAATCGACCCGGGATATGCTGCTTATTGTACTGTACTGAAGTGGGAGATGCTTAGCAGGCAGACACGAGCGGAAGGACAGTCGAGCCGAGCTGTGTTGTACAAATGCGAGCGCGGGCGTACTCTGCCCGGCGGCTCCCCTTTATTCCGTATTCGGCACACTCACGAGCCGGGCGACTCCAGTATTACTACGACGCCTCAGACGGCGCGCACACCCTATATCCCTTGCAGATACGATAACCACCACGACCACTCCACCAATCATCACGCCCATCACGCATCATCATCATGCCCCTCCCCGTGGGCCCGCAGACTACACCACACTCCTCCCTCCTAAAAGTATGATTATTAAATGACCACCAATATAAGAAGCATTATAAGGACTTCGGTATAACAATCATGAAAATAAAATGAAAAATAGCGAAGTATAATAGCACACCACATCATATAATGTGTCGATGTGAGCGAGTGGAGCAGCAAAATGAGAAGCACAGCAGCACTACGCAGCAAAAACGCCCCCAGGCGGCCCATGCTGACATTCCCCTCCCCGAGGTTGTGACGACCTTTCGAGCCAACCTCCCCCGGCCCCATCAAACGCCTCTGGCCCACTCCCCCCAGGCAGACCCGACGTAGATAAACATTCCGAGGCCGGAAGCCCGCCGTCTGGAAGCCGTGGCGCCAGCCTTGATCGACCTTGGCCGGGGGCGCTGAACAGCGCCGCTGGCTGTATGCATTTAATGCTCCAAAACAACTCACGCACCACAATCAGTTGAGACGCCAACGCCCGTCCAAACGGCCTTGAGCGAACACAGAGAGCTGCGCTCGCAATCAGAGGTGGGGGTAACGCCGACCAGGGCACCAATCTTGGTCCTGAGTCGATCTCCGAGACCCACACGGCCGCTAGACGGGAGCAACTCCACTTAAACCACACTGCAATCATAGGCTTGTTATAAATCACTACGAACATTATTCGAAGCATTGCAAATTCATTTTTCCGTACAGCGCGCTTTTTTAATAAAATCCCAGCACATGACAAAGCAATTACCTGCGGCCCGGGACAATGGACGGCCAACCCAACCTTTTTATTCGCCACCACCGCTCCTGAAGCCCCCACATCACATTGATCATAACACCAACTCCATTGACTGATCCCCGCCAAATCCACTTTCACATGAGAACTGCTGGCATTTATTTCAACAACGTTAAACTGCATCACTAGAGCAAGGAAAAACATATATGCCCTGAACAACAACCCACAACCCACATCACGAGTCCGTTTCTTGGTTGCCGACTTGATGTTGTGACTCGCGACTCCCTCTAACGCCACGGGCTCACCGTCACCTGTTGAAGCTGCCTGAAAAACACCGATGCGCATTGCCTCACGAACCCTGCCGAAGCGCGGGAACTCATCGTGAACGAAGCGCGGGAACTCATCGCGAGAGCTGATATGGCTCTCGCCGCTCCTGGAGCGCACATCATCGCCGCAGGCAGCAACGAACGGTGGCTCCCGCTGCATCGACGCGGCCCCCGCCGCCAGAGCCTCGCCCTCGGTACTCGACGAAGGTCTCGAAGAGAGCACTGGCACATCTGGAGGCACGAACCAGAACCCGTTCCGACCCAAAAGGGTCCGGCTCGCCGGGTCCGGCTCCTGCTCCGGCTCGCCGGCATCATCATGCCCCGGCTGCAGGCTGATCTCCAGGTCACTGGGGTCCTGCTGCGGTGCCCCTTCGCTCCCGTGCGACCGTGCTGCGGTGCCCCTTCGCTCCCGGTGCGACCGTGCTGCGGTGCGTGCCCTCGTCCCACACCGCTAGGCGCGCGAGCACCCTGCGGCACTTGAGCCATCGCGCGGACTCCGAGCTGCGCGACCTGCGGCACTTGCGCGGTCACCGCGTGGCCTTCGGGATTAGCCGCCATGCTCCAGCTGGAGCTACTCATTACGTCTTGGCCAGCAATGGCGCGGACATCCGTGAATGTCTGCTCGACAGATGAAGCAGTCGCGACCGCCGAGTCGAATGTGATGTCGGTCAACCATAGGATGGCTGCTCGCAGACCAGAAATAAAACGATCTCTGAACCGTGCCGGACGCTCCTCCGACGTGAATTCGCACGGCACAGCCGAATGCGATGCGCGGCCAGCACGAGTGGACTCAATTCGACACCCGATCCGTGCCTCGCTCACTTTCCCCCCCTGCCACTGATCTTGTCATCTCCGGATCAATTGCAAGCAGGTTTCGACCCGGGACGGAAGGATCGCCTCGCACACCGCCATCTATGACCGTAACAATGGGCGATGACCCTCGGCCCACACACCGTAGACGACCTCGAGAGCTCAGACCGCCGTCCGAGTGATTGCATTGCCACGCTCGCCCACGACCCGCGCCGCAGACCGTGCGCATGGCCGTGCGTGCCTGGCCCATCGCGATGACCCCTAGACCATCTGCTGTGCCCCGACCATCGAGACCTCGGACATTCTCCAGAGCTTGCGCGACGTCCCACGCCGCGTTCGAGCCGAAACGCGTGTCCTCGACAAAACGAACAGGAAAATGAACCAAACGAACGAACGTTGCCCACTCGACGTGGCCGAAGTCGATTCCGACGAAGGCGGGCACGCGTACGTTTGCCGTGCACCGATTCTCTGCCATGTACGCGCCGGCGAGACCTTTGGCTCCGTAGCTTGGAACCGCACGGGTCATTTGCCGCCCTTACACACGCCGATCCGCAGATCCTCGTTCGCCAACTGTACTGTACTGAAGTGGGAGATGCTTAGCAGGCAGACACGAGCGGAAGGACAGTCGAGCCGAGCTGTGTTGTACAAATGCGAGCGCGGGCGTACTCTGCCCGGCGGCTCCCCTTTATTCCGTATTCGGCACACTCACGAGCCGGGCGACTCCAGTATTACTACGACGCCTCAGACGGCGCGCACACCCTATATCCCTTGCAGATACGATAACCACCACGACCACTCCTCCAATCATCACGCCCATCACGCATCATCATCATGCCCCTCCCCGTGGGCCCGCAGACTACACCACACTTATGCTCTCCCAACAAGGGATGGAGGTCCTCAATGTCAGACAGGAAATCAGAGCCATATCCCTAAACATTCGCGTGTTTTTGACATGGTCTGGCAGCCTGGCCTGCTCACCAAACTCTTCCTATGGTATCCAAGGCCACCTCCACTCATGGCTCGCAGACTTCCTCTCCTGTCGCTGTCAACGTGTGGCCCTAAATGGAGTTCTTTCATCCCCTATTCCTGTCCAGGCTGGAGTTCCTCAAGGCAGTGTTCTCGGCCCTGTTCTTTTTCTGGTTTTCATCAATGATCTCTCCGACTCTCTGGAAAATCCTCTTTATCTCTCTGCTGATGACTCCACCCTCTGTCGTACAATCTGTCATCTCTCAGACCGGCAAGCAGCAGCTTCTTCGCTCTCTGCAGATCTGAATAAAATCACAAACTGGTCCAACATGTGGAACATGTCTTTCAATCCAGACAAATCTCACACTCTCAAATGTCTCTCCAAAAGGACCTTTTGGAACCCCCCACCTCCCCATCCACTTTCTCAACAATTCTCTGGAAGAAGTCCTTTCTTTCAAGCTTCTGGGTCTCACTTTCTGCCATGACCTTTCCTGAGAAAGCCACATTTCCAACCTGGCCTCCAAAGCCAGTCGCCGACTGGGAATTCTCCGTCATGCAAAGTCCTTCCTCAGCCCACCTGAGCTCCTGACCACTTACAAAGCTTTGGTCTGCAGCCTGATGGAGTACTGCTCTCCACTCTGGGCTGGTGCTCCCACCTCCCACCTTTCTCAGCTTCACGCTGTGGAAACCAAGGCATTTCGGATCATTGGCATCTCCCACGATGAGGCTGAGTCTTTGGGCCTCTCACTCTCTCACCACAGGCAGGTCAGTGGTCTTTCTGTCTTCTACCGTCTCCTATCCGGTCTGCAATTTGTCCCCACCATATTTACACAGGGCGCTCAAGGTTTGACAACAACCCCCTTCTGGTAAAACTACCAAAATCACAAATCACTGCTCACCTTCTCTCTTTCATTCCTCTTTTTTCCCACCTTGGAAAAAACTCACTCACTCTGTTCAATCCCATTCTTCCCTCCAGTCCTTCAAAACAGCTGTTCACCACCACCTCTTATCGTCCCCCATCCAAATCCTCGATCTTTATGAAATCCATTAATCTACCCCAAACCCACCTCCTTCAAATTCCCTGCTTTCCTTCCTGAAAGTCCCTGTGATGTCCATCTTGTTTACTCCGTGTTCCCCGCCCCATCCCTCTCCCTTCCACTGATCTCCTAATGTCTCTGTTGCCCACTGTTTTGTCCTCCCCTCTCCCGCCCCTCTTGTCTCATGCCCCCCTTGCTGTACCTTGTGTGTTAGCTCTCATACGAGCCTCGACAAGGTTTTAAAAAATAAAATAATTGTCCATCCAATTATCAAATTATTAAAAGCTTAATATTGTGTACTATATATAATCAATACATGTATATGAATCTAAATTCCTGGAATGAATTATAATCAACTTTAAAGGAATATATTTCTTATAATTATTGTTGCGACTGCAAAGTATATAATCAATTGTATATAAACTTAAAGTGTATATTTATTTGCCTTTATGAAGCTCGGTTATGTGCTTGTTTTGTAAAACATCACACATACACATTCAGGTGACTTGACGATCTTGTGAAATGCAAGACCTGTTTACTAGCTCAGCTTATCTGATCATCTGAAAGAGTTTTGCAACTCTTTTAATGTGGCTCTGTGTGTCAGTATTTATTTTTAAAGGAACATTTAGCTTCGAAGTTCAATAAATTCTCAGAACAGTGTATATTTAATGTACGACCGTGAACAAAAATCCAAAAGTTGGATTTCACTTTTACAACAGAATCTCAGGTGAAAGTGTGCATGAGTTGTGACCTTCAATGATGTAGAATGAATTGAGCTGAGCATGGAAGTGATTGCAGCTATGCAGGATGTGCGGGTGAGACGAACAGAATGAGGCTATCCCATTGACCGTTGCCAATGTTGCTATTCCCCTAAGTAGTTTTAAGTGGATTTGTAATATAAATGAGTGGAGAGGTGCCTACCCAGTGTGTGTGTCTGGGTCGAATCGCTGAGAGGTACATCACAGAGATGAGAGGTGTTGTGGAGGCATCGCAAAATGTGATTCCTGCATAGTCTTCTTTTAAATGTGAGCATGCAATTTGCGGCTCTGATTGGGTTTGGCTCTGGAGGCTTCTGTTTGGTGTTTTCAACTGAGGCTGAACATTCCATACTGAACCCCCCCCCCCCACTCTCACCTCCTCCTCTTGACCAGCCCAGAACAAATTGGGAAACCTTTTCTCGCAAGGCGAAAAATGCTCTCATTACCTCCACCACCGAAGGTGAAAAAGGTTATGTTTTCACCCCTTTATTTCTGTTTGTCTGTCTGTTTGTCTGTTTGTGTACAGGATATCTCAAAAAGTTAGAGACGGATCTGGATGAAATTTTGTGGACAGGTTCGGTGTGTGACAAGGACGAACTGATTAGATTTTGGTAAACAACCAGATCCGGATCCGACTACTAGAATTTTTGAAGTGATTCTTCACCATTGAGAGATCGGCCAAAAACAAAAAATAGCATGATATCTCAACAAGTTGTGGGCGGATTCGGATGACACTTGGTGGACACGTTGAGTGTTCGACAAGGAAGAAGTGATTCGATTTTGGTGAAGATTCGGATCCGGATCCTGATCTGATAATTTTTTCAGTGATTCTTCACCATTGAGAGATTGGGTAAAACCGATATATAGCACGATATCTCAAAAAGTAGTGGACGGATTCAGATGAAACTTGGTGGACAGGTTAGGTGTGTGGCAAGGATGAACCGATTCGATTTTGGTGAAGGTCCGAATCCGGATATGAATACGAGAATTATTTATTTTTTAAAGTGATTCTTCACCATTCAGACATAGGGCCAAAAACGATATAGTACTGTATAGCATGATATTTGAAAAATGTATTTGGCCCGATATGTTCCCGTGGATCAGGCATTACCTGGCGGAGGTATGTGCTCCACTGAGTGCCCTTCTTATTTATGTTTGTGTTCTCCATGTGTGAGTGTTCAGTATTTTAACTGGAATATTTAAGGCCTCGTTGAAATTCCCTGTGTGTATTATGGACTTGGGGTTCGAGGCTCACTACGAGGGGAAGCACTCGAGTCCCTCCTGAACACCTGGTCCTGAGGCCACAGATAACTCTGTGCACTGGTGGGTTGCTAAGCAACCACAAATGCCAATTGGCACTGCCAATCCTGGCAGGTTACATTAACTCGCATGATACCTTCCCTGTGGACGGCAAAACCAAGGGGGGTCTCGTGCCTTCAGCGCACACCCGGATTACTGCCGAGCAATACATTGAGTGTGCGCTGGCTAACAGGAGCATATTAGTCGGGCAGAACTTCCCAGCTAACTAATGTGCGGATCACGCCGGACGAATAAAGGAAAAGACAGAACGAGCTAGGTACACTTATAACATAAGCAATTTATTTATAAGGGCAGGGAAAAGAATGTGTCGCAGTCATAAAACAATGTTTTATTCAGCAAATTGTACAGCAGGGAAAGCAAGGATTTGTGGGGTGCGGCAAAAGAGATGCAGTTATATACAAAGAGAAGACACAGGGCAAAGCTAAACCGATATAAAACATCTACACTCTTAACTTATGCTAACAATACAGGTGCCATCAGACACAGACCCAAGAATATTAGAGAGCAAGAAAGATGAATGAGAGCCAGTTGAGGTGTTTTTGACCTCGTTCATTACCTGGCATGGCTGACGGAACTTCACTTCCCAGTCGCTTAGGAGGAGAGAGGAGGGAAAAAACTGGGGGGTGCCTATGGTGCATGAGTGGGAGATGCAAATGTGATGCAGATGAGGTGCAGAAGAGGAAGAGTGAAGGAGTGCATGTCTGTAAATGCTCTTTTAGATATTTGCATCTACAGCAGACAAGACAGTACATTGGAGAGACAGAACTTGTGAGAGGAAAGCTTAACATGGCGTGTGAGAGAGTCTGTAAGTGTCAATGGTAATGAAGATTGGCTGCAGAACGCAGCAGAAGCCGAGCGCCGATGACCCGGCAATGACTCGGTGACTGACGCTGTCCTTCTCTGGCTTGGTGACACTGCAATGGCTCAGTGACTGACTCAGTGTCTCTCTGCAGCTATTTTATAGAGCTCGGGCGAAGGAGGAGTCAAAAGGCGGATCAAAATGAACTGTAGGCATATCCGAGCGTTCTTATTGGCACGCAGACGCCACCCTGAGAATTAACAGTATGCGGCTATCCCACCAGACACGAGTCAAAAATGGCCAAATTTGCTCCCAGGCTTGGCCACGCAATAGAGCTCCAGGATTTACATGGGGCGCGAGTTTTTGGGAGTGTTATCTGGCCATGAATGTGTACTGGGCTCCAATCGAGCATCGTTATTTAACGGAGCACCAGGGGTACCCGGACATTGTTGAATGAGCCCCAGCGCATATTTGCACTTAGGTGAAACACCAATAGTGGGGCAACTTAGCTAAATATAGCATAGAAATTGTGCATTTTGTGAGGAAAGCACCAAATTTGGCACACTAGTAGCCTATCATATTATGAACAGATTTGGATATTGGGCCATCTCAAATTCAGCTGCTGATGGCTGTGGCAGCCATTTTCCACCGCCATCAAAAATTTGAGATGGCCCAATATCCAAATCTGTTCATAATATGATAGGCTACTAGTGTGCCAAATTTGGTGCTTTCCTCACAAAATGCACAATTGTTATGCTAAGTCGCCCCACTACAATGTGTTCCGACTCGTAAGCATCCGCGATGTCCTCCATTCCAAAGGACTGTGGTGAGGGTCTGGGTAAACTAACTGTGGTTGCGAACTTCATAGCGATTGTAGTGAGATGGGGGGAGCACTATGGTGTTCGTTGTAAGGACATTGAAGCGTTGGGAGCAGTTGAATGGGGTTGTGGTGAGGAGGCTGAAGCGTTTGTAGTGAGGAGGCAAGGTGGTCGAGCATAGGTTCCTGTGGGGATTTTTAGGAGGCGTCGTGTTGATTATGGTGAGGGTCTGAGGTTAAATGTCCGTTGGTGAATGGCGTGCAGTTTGAATGGGGAAATTGCGTGTGTATGCCAATGAGACTCTTTCTTGACGTCACCGTTTGGTCTGTGGTGAACATGCATGCGTGAGGGAGAGGTCGTGTGTGAAATAAAGTGAAATAAAATGGATGAAAGAAAAGCAGATGAAATTGAAGACCTAACTAAAAGCCCTACGCAACGCATCTTGTCCCACATGCCCACGAGACATAATGGAAGGGCTAACTGAACAAATACTTAAGAAATAACTGTCTCGGGACCACTATATGTTGGGTGTCATTGCCTTGAGGGGAGTGCCGGCTTCGCAGAACCGCAACAGTATTGTTTATAGCCTTCCTTCTCAGTGGATCACTTTCATTTGTTGGATTTAAAGTTGTGTTGAATTATTTGCATAATTTAATTTTTTACTGCACAGAGTATTTCAATTGTGTGGGATAAATTTCAAGTTTATCTTTTGTATAACATGTTCTTCTTGTAGTTCCTAATTGCCTGTTTCATTCCTGAATTAATAAATCGACTCAATCACCATCATAGGTTAAGTTAGTTGGTGGCATTACACTTAATAACTGTGATAGAGCCACTCGGTTATTCTTACAACAGGGCTGCAGCGACGTTGTTATAACTCTTACAACGACCAGGTTAAATGTCAAGACTGGCATATTTTAGTTTCTAGTTAATTTACATTGGAAATCAATCGTTAGACGAGGGGCCAATCCAGGCTTCTGTTCCAATAAAGAGCAAAAACAACCAATCCAGCAAATGAGCCAGGAAGGTGTGCCTAGATGTTTTAAGGCTTTCTGAGCACTGGCCTGTGGGGTGCTGCCATCTTGTGGATACTCCAGTTGCTATCAATTGCACTACCAGCCACTAGCAAGAGCTCAGCAGATACAAGGAGGAGGAGATTGGTACCATACTCTATGCAGAGCGTTGGTGCTGCTTAAGCAGTCTCCTTGGCTATTGGGCACAATCCTGGATGGGTCGCCACTCCGACACAGTATACCAGCATGTTGGCACTCATTTTGCCGACCTCGGAAGGATGACAGGCCGAGTTAACCCCACCTGTTTGTAATTCAACAGCTGAGCGGGATCCAAAGCCCGCCACCCTAACCATTAAGCCAACACCAGGCATACATATTGAGAGTAAGATATGAATCTAACTTTCCCAACTTTATGAGAGCCCTGGGCTTGGATTTTCCTGACCAGTTCATCAATGCAAGGATAAATCGTGGATAGGCAGGCACACATGTCATGATTTGGCTGGAGCTGAGATCTGTATTTTGTTTTTAAGGCTGTTAAGCAAGAGAATCCATCTTCACAAGCAGAGGGTGATGCAAATGGAAGCAATATTTTTTATTTCTTCACCTGCCAGTTCTTCATTGTCCTTTTCAGCAGAGAGCCAAAAGGCCGTGAGAGATCTTGGGCTCAGCAGCGAAGGTTGTGTTTTGTGGAAGAAATTTTGCACATAGACATGCACACATACACCCACCTACATTGTTAACACATAGGTACACATACATATACATATCCACCTCATATTACACATACACTCACAAACATATACATGTTTACACTTGATAGTAATAAATTGCTACAGATTAACGAATGATATGGAAACATAGTGAACTGATCGTTACGAATTGCAACTGTCTGTACTTTTCCATTGTGTGGCCTTGAGTGGTTATTAGCACCCTAACCTCTGTTTCAACTGGGTTTTATTGCCAGATGAACCCTTCTCTGTTAAACTGATATGAGCTGTTTGTACTTTGTTTGACCTTGCTTGACTCAACTCGAATCTGCCTAGCTTATGACTTGTTTGTACTTTTCCATTGTTTGATTTTAACTTTTCACTGCCTGGGAACCTTGGAGCAGATAACCGCACTCGAAACAAAAGACTAGTCTCAACTGTTTTTATCACCAGATGTATCTTCTTTTTACTCAACCATCTCACGCTATGAAACCGCGCCCTCACTTGCTTAAATGTATAAAAAGAACTCTGACTGGAGCTCCCAGGCAGAGAGATTCTGTGCAGTTAGCTGTGTGCTTCTCTCTCCACGCATGCATGAATAAATGATTCAACTCTGTTACATTTGAAACCTGATTGTAAACGGAGTTTTCTTCCACAGTTTGAAAGGACATCTTTGGAGAACTGCGCACGGATCCACTGCCAGTTGTCATCTGAAATGTCTCTGAAGTAGGTCTCAAATTGCGTATCCAAGACATCAAGGTGTGCAGTTCAAACTGCTTTGATGTTGGGCTACCCAATCTCAGAATTACTGAGAAATTCTGTGAGCAACAGAAACATTCCAGTCATTCCATTTTCCAAGCGAGTTCACTGCACACTGAGTTTCTTTCTGAATCCCATCACTTTATCGCCAAGCATCAAAATGTTTGTATTTTTGCCTTGCGATGAAAGGTTGAGATCATTAAGTTCAGAAGGTTAAATACGTCGGCTAAATATGCAGGTTTCGCAAGAAAGAGTTGGTCTTTAAATTGGCTTGCACGGCTGTAGCTTGCATTTGTCAAGAATTCCTCCAGTTCCTTGTGCAACTCAAACACTCGTTGCAAGACTCGTCCGCGTGAAAGCCAGCGGATCTCGGTGTGCAGCAGTGCAGTTGGACGTGATCAGGTCCCATTTCATTGCATTGTGCAGCAAAAAGCCGACAATCAAATGGCCGAGCTTCAACAAAGTTTACTGTTTTCACTGTATCTGTCAGAATAGTGTATAGTTCTGGCTCCAAATGGCGAGCTGCTAAGGCTTCTCTGTGCATAATGCAGTGGGTTATTCGTACTGCTGAGGCAACTTGTTTTACCCGCTGAATCACACCTTTGTGCACTCCGGTCATCGATGCATATCCCAATAAAATCCAACCACTTTAAAGAATGTACCCACACGTAGGAATCAACAGCTTTGAGGATTTCTTCACCAGTTGTCTGAGTTTCCAGAGGTTTACAGAACAGGAAATCTTAAATTATTTCACCTTCCCAAGGATACTGCATGTAAACCAGGAATTGAGCTAAAGCAGCAATGTCTGTGGATTCATCGACTTGAATGGTGAATCTCTTACCGCGAAGATGTTGAACAAGTTGCTCTTCCATATTGAGTAACATGTCTTGAATGTGATCCATCCATCCATTGGGACCATAAGTGCAGAGCGTTGGTGCTGCCTAAGCAGTCTCGGGGGCTATTGGCCACAATCCTAGATGGGTCACCACTCCGACACAGGATACCAGCAAGCTGACAATCATTTTGCCGACGTCGGAAGGATGACAGGCAGAGTCAACCCCACCTGGTATTAATTCAACAGCCGAGTGGGATTTGAACTCAGGATCCAAGGATCCCAAGCCGCCACCCTAACCAATAAGCCAACACCAGGCTTCTATTTAACATGGGGCCGTCATTCCGGAAACACTCCCTTTGTCCCCTAAATGATTCCCACTGCTTCTTTAATGAAAAACCTTCCTCCCAACACCATTTTTACAGTCATTAGTTGATGTCTATTGCTCTGCTCATAATTTCTATATTGTTTCCTAATCTCGGGAAAATCCCAGAAATCATGACCTCACAATCCTTTGCTTTCAGCCGCTTACCCAACATCCTGTATCTATTTTTCAAAACCTCTGAGTAAACTTTCCCGACATCATTCGCACCTCGGTGTACCACAACCAACTTCTTCCTGCCATGACTCGATACAATATCGTTTACCCTTCTTTCAATGTTCCTAACTCCTACTCCTTCAAAACTACACAGAATTCTCTGTCTAAAATCCTTCCTGCAGAATGAAGAACCTCCATATTTAATTGTCTTATCACCAACAAAAACTCTCCCAGACCTCATTTCTACCAAATTATATTTCTGCACCTACACCACTGCCTGCACCCAATGTACCTCCATCACTGCCTGCATTTCTTCTGCTGCCTGCAATCATTTACACACATCCCTCACACACGGCATCACAAGAGCTTCCCCAACTGTGAGGTTTTTAGCTCGCCTGTTCGAAGAACAGAGAGCTAAAGCGATACCCCCGGCGTGAGCGTCAGCGTGAGCGTGAAAATGTTAAAGTTTTTGGTGCAAGTTATTTCCTTTCTAATGTTTTTATCTACCATTATTTTTACTGATTACAATATACAAATACATATATTGCTTTAAAATTATTTGGATCAGACTTCACTGCAATGCTTTATAAAAAAATATTATTACATTAGTCTTTTAAAAACGATAAATGTATAAACAGGCGAGCATTGGGTGGCTTTGACACCAACTCTCTGGTTTGACTTTGCAATCCTCAGTGAAATCAGGAAAGATGCTTTGAAACCACTATTAAGTACAGTTGTTATGTTACACATTGAAAACTCCTGATGGCAAAGTTCCTATTTCTTTTGTTGAAAAAAAAAACTCAACTTGCTCATTTACACATTCCGGATGCTTTGTAGATATATGGTGGTGCAATTTTGCAGGTACGTATTAACACTTTGTTTGACAATACCTCCTGACAAATAACATGCTGTGCCTTTGGTTCCTCCTTACATCCAGTAAATGTAAATCCCAATGCTAAATATTCTGGATTATATTTCCGACACACAGAGGCTTTCGTTTCTTTGAAGGTGGCTGATGAGATTCCTCCATTCTAGTCGTAGGCCCAGGCTGGTCCCCGCTACCACTCGCTCGTACAATCAATCTCTCCATTTTGCAATGCACTGCTCACTGAGTCGAACCAGTCGTGATTTTGTATTTAAAATACACTCTGGAAATACGAAGATGAGTTAGGTGGGATGCAATAGGAAAGTAGAAAATGATTGCACAGTGTCCAGGGTGTGAAAAACACTGGAGCGGGCTGTGATATATCCGTTTTGGTTAAAATGGCTCCTTTGAATGCTCCGTCCGCTTAGAATTGCATCAAAAGCAAGCAAATGTAGAAGAGTACACATATATTAAAAGTTGATGGAAATCGAGCAGGTGAATTGAACAACCTGCTTTTATTGGGTAAATTTGTATTTGTACAGAAATAACTTTTTGTAAAAATTAACTTTTTTCTGGTTGTAACCAGAAATAACTTTTTGGGGGTGGGGAAGTAACTTACGGATCACCTGCCATTTACTCGCAAACCATAGGTTGAGAACCAATGATCTTTGGTACCTACATAATTCCAATTTAAACCTATCTACTGTTTCTGCTGAAACTACCTTTCTAGTGAGACAATTCCATGCATTAACTACTCTCTGACTGAAAGAACCCTGCCTTAATACTATCCGAACTCTCATCTTTACTTTCAGGCTGTCATGTAGGATTTTAACCAGAGTTGGTGTCAAAGCCACCCAATGCTCGCCTGTTTATACATTTATAGTTTTTAAAAGACGAGTCTAATAATTAATATTTTTTATAATTCTCTAACAATTTTTTTGGGGGGGGTTGGAAATCACTTAAAACATGTAGAAATGCAAAAAAAAAAATTTTTTTTCTCCAACAATTTTTTTTTTGGGGGGGGTTGGAAATCACTTAAAGCATGTAGAAATGCAAAAAAAAAAAAATTTCTCTAAATTTTTTTTGGGGGGGACCAAGTCCAAAATCTAATGGCATGATCCTTGGACCATACCTAACCCCCCCCCACCAAGTTATCGAAATCCTAATCACTTAAAACATGTAGAAATGCAAAAAAAAATCTAAATTTTGTTGAAAAAAAAGTTGCAAAAATATTTTTTTTCTCTAAATTTTTGGGGGGGTTGGAAATCACTTAAAACATGAAGAAATGCAAAAAAAAAGAAATCGAAATTTTGTTGAAAAAAGTTGCAAAAAAATTTTTTCTCAATTTTTTTTTGGGGGGGTTGGAAATCACTTAAAACATGCAGAAATGCAAAAAAAAAATTCTCTCACAATTTTTTTTTGGGGGGGGACCAAGTCCAAAATCTAATGGCATGATCCTTGGACCATACCTAACCCCGCACCAAGTTTCGTTGAAATCCGTCGAGGAGTTTTTCCGTAATACAAAAAATTTAACATTTTCACGCTCACGCTGACACTCACGCCGGGGGTATCACTATAGCTCTCTGTTCTTCGAACAGGCGAGCTAAAAACAGGTGAATTGATCAATCAATTTTTATTTCATATCCAGGGCTTTTCATTTTAAAATACTGTTGCGGAAATGACTCCTAAGGTGGTAATAAATGCTTAATATAGCGTAGTTATTTCATTATTAAGTGTTTAGAATAAGCATAACGTAATTAAATGTCTTATGAGATATGTCACTATTATGTTTACATTGACAACGACCCCCTCCCTATCTGTCTGTGCCTAATAACCGCCACCCCTTTTGACCTTTAATTTTGTGTAGAATCCTCTGTTATCTGTCCTAAATGTTTATTTTCTCTATAGCGCATATATTTTATGGGTTTTACAGTTTACACATACAAGCATGGAAACAGCCATGAGATGATGATGATGATGATGATGATGATGATGATGATGATGATGATGATGATGATGATGATGATGATGATTTTATGGGGCTTGGGCACCCAAATATCGGCATCGGATCTTGTCACACAGAAATAATCGGCAGGCACCATAAGATAGGACTACAGAAAGGGTATCGCTCTGCCCACCAGGCCACAAAGCTATAAAAGATGGGGGCCCAAGGCTATAAAGGCAGGTGCATCGGGCAGATGCGGGAGAGATACCTGGACTCAGTCCAAGGAGCAGCCCGGACTCAGCTCAGATGGACCAATAAAGCTCTGGTTCAACACCACACACCCATCCAACCAGCCATACTTTCCTCCTGCGCCTCACATCTGCAGTGAGTGACTTTAGTTAAAATTATATATGTACCCCTCTGTTATGTTTGCTGCTTTGATACTTTAAAATATACTTGATAATGGATCATTTCATACTGATGGTTGTTTTATAATGAATAGATATAGTGTGTTACTTAACTGAATAACTAATATAATCTTTTCTTTATTTCACTTGGTTGGCAAGAAGTTAAATTGAAGCTGCTTTGGTTGGTGCCAGTGAGTCAGGCACCAGTGACATTGCAAAGTCTCATTAAATTGCAAAGTTTGTAAAACAGGAGTCTCATTGGACTGCTGAGATTATGGACTCCTCATTGTGTTGCAAAGCTATACCTTATCTGTGCAAACAGATGCTCCACTTAATTGGCCTGCTGTGCTGAATGCTTATCATTGCCTATGTAAATGAAAGTTTCTTTGTGCACACATGCCCTGGAGCAAGGCACACATTCCTTTCCTTATGTTATCTTGTTCTCTTTTTCTTTGAAGGGACTTTTACTTAACAAAGCTTTCTTGTAGTCTGGTATTGATTAACCAGTACCCTTTCAAGCTTTGGCCCCTCCCTATTTTCAAATCATACAAAAAATATTTTAAAAGCAGTCAGAGATCTGCTTGTACACTTGAGACAAGCCTTTCTCTCCATAAATGTGTTTATACAATAAACAATCTAATTGTATACAATTATACAATTAGATTATGAAGTGTTTTCTCTTTTGTGTAAATTTCCGCGACAAAATTTTGGCTGTCCTGCATAAAAAAACTTGGCCTCAGTTCATCCAAACTATAACCCCATTCTGAATATGGGAGACCGTGCCGTTTTCCCTCGTCCACAACTTGACTCAGAACTGTTTGGTTCTGGTACATATGCCGAGGCTGTTCCGGCCGAGCTATACTTGGCCACGGATGTCCGCATATCGACTGAGCCAAACCTTGACATCATAGTCACTCATGCTTTCATTGTCCATGCAGAGAGTCACAACTCTCTCCTGAGTTTCTGAGAGAGCCTCAACTGCCAAATCTGGCAATTTCCCAGAAAACTGAGTGGGAGCCCAGACTGAATATAGCCACTGGCACCAGAACTTGGCCAGTCCCCACCCTGTTTGAAAGGACACATCAAAACCATGGGTGGGGAAAACCAAGCAGAAAAAAAATCAACAGCCTTGAACCCCAGCACACCCATCAAAACCTCCCGACAGAAAGCTTCACTATCTGAAACAGCTCCTTCCTTCACAACCTTGAAGCGTACACAATTATGGCACCTGCTCGCCATAACATGGTTCGAGGGAGGGGGGATAACCCACCGGACACAATAATATTGTTGTGGTTCTGTAAAACCACATTCCTCCGAGGCAAGAGCACACAACAAACAGCAATGCCAGTTATTGGCATTGTTGTATGTTGGTGAAGGAGGATATGTTTTCACCCCTTTCTGTCTGTGTGTCTGATGGTCTGTTTATGCACAGGATATCTCAAAAGTTGCGGATGGATCTGGATGAAATTTTGTAGACAGGTTCGGTGTGTGACAAGGACGAACTGATGAGATTTTGATGATAAACCAGATCAGGATCCGACTACTAGAATTTTTAAAGTGATTCTTCACCATTGAGAGATCGGGCTGCAAATGATAGAGCACAATATCTCAAAAAGTTGTGGACGGATTTGGGCGAAACTTGGTGGACAGGTTGGACCTGTCGCAAGGACGAATTGTTTCGTTTTTGCTGAAGATCTGAATCCGGATCTAGAGACGATAATTATTTAATTTTAAAAAGTGATTCTTCACCATTGAGAGATAGGGCCAAAAACGATAGTGTTACGGCTGTGGAAATTCGCAATACACCATAAAGGTTCCTTAGATCAGTTATGACGCTAAGTTTGTGTTTTTCAGTGATGGTGTGGGGAGCAATCTGGAGTGCTGGTCAGTCAGAGCTTCTGGAGTGTGTTGGCAACATGAACTCCATGATATACATTTCTATCCTTGAGGATGGACTTCTCCCTGTCCTCTACACTGGTCAGATGGTCAAAAACAACATTCTGTTCATGGAGGACGGAGCTCCATGCCACACTGCAAAAAAGACCAAAGAATGTCGGGACAGAAATGGGATCAAGCAACTTTTGTGGCCAAGTCAGTCTCCTGACATGGATCCCACTGAACACCTCTGGGCCATATTGGATCGAGCTGTGCGGAAAAAGTCAAGGAAACCAACATCACGGGCAGAATTGCTAAACCTTTTGCATGAAGCTTGGACTCGTTCATTCTATGCCTGAAAGAGTAAAAGCATTGAAATCTGCAAACGGCAAGTCTACAAAATACGAGCATATGTATCAAAATGGATCAAACGCACTTCAAATGTTCAATAAATATATTCTTTAAAAATCACGGTGCTATTTACATCTATCATCTCTCTGTACTTTTGCAATAAATCCCACACTGTGCCACATAACTTTCCTCTCTTGTTTAACGAAAGGTGGCTGTACCCAGCACGTTTTTGTCTTTTCCTCCATTGGTTTAGCATGGTCGGGATGTTATACCCCAAATCAGCTTAAAGGTCCCCTGACATGCAAAACTTTCTGGTTATTTATATATTAACTTGACCTTCCGAGTGAAGAAATCACCCATGTTTTTTATCAAAAATGGGATAATTAGAGCAATATTTCGATCATTTCTGGTGCTTTTTCAACTTGCTATGCCCCGCCCCTAAAAAAAGTTGACTTCAGCGAATCGCAGCGTTGACGTCACACACAGAAACTCGCAGAGTGGATTGACTCGAGATCTCTAGAGTCTAAAGTCTAGACTAGCCCGATAAATCCGTCGTCCGTCCGACTTGGCCGATAAATCTGACGTGCTGTAGCTTTCTTTTATTGGATTCGCTATATATGCTAGATATCGCTTATTGTCGGGTTTTCCATCTGTCTGTCTGTCTGTGTGTGTATGTGTGTCTGCAACGTGAGGCTCCACAGCACGAACCAGCAAACCGATTTCCATGAAACTTTGCCAACATGTGCAGTATTTGTTGGGAATGTTCGCGTTTGAATTTCGTTGCCTAGCAACCACCCGTTGCTGTGCAGCGGCCGAAAAACCACATACAGTATTTTCAATACTTGTCCTTCAGTTTTGAATGTAGAGAAACAAGACTTTGGAATTCAACACTTCGAGATATTTAGAAAATTTTACTCAGGCCGATTTTTGATTGAGGTTTTATTTTTCAAATGGTAGTCCTTCAAAAATCAGGTGTCTATTTACCGTCATTTTTTTTATGAGGGACTTAGGAAAGTGGGCGGAGCTTAGGGAAAGTGGACGTGGTTGAAGAAAAGTGGGAGTGGCGTAGGAAAGTGGGAGTGATGTAGGAAAGTGGGCGTGGCTTATGGAAAATGGGCGTGGTCAAACAAGAGCATTGAGAGAAGTTTATCGGGTTTTCCGTCTGCGTGTGCGTGTGTGTGCGCAACGCGAGGCTCCACAGCATAAACCAGCAAACCGATTATTTTTCAAATGGTAGTCCTTCAAAAATCGGGTGTCTATTTACCGTCATTTTTTATGAGGAGTGCCAGTTGGCAAAATACGCAAGAGGAAAAATCTTGCCAGGCAGAGGAACAATTGTATGTGAACCAATACGTCTTGGCAATGAATCTTCGTCGGTGGATCGGTCAGGATGAAAAGCATCGTATCCAGCGTTTCGATCCTAGCGAATCCCTCGTCGCCTACCGGCTTGTTATTCTCTTTTCTTCATTGTTTTGTTTCTCTCTGTCTCTCTCTCTGTCTCTCTCTCTCTCTGTCTCTCTCTGTCTCTGTCTCTCTCTGTCTCTGTCTCTCTCTGTCTCTGTCTCTCTCTGTCTCTGTCTCTCTCTGTCTCTGTCTCTCTCTGTCTCTGTCTCTCTCTGTCTCTGTCTCTCTCTGTCTCTGTCTCTCTCTGTCTCTGTCTCTCTCTGTCTCTGTCTCTCTCTGTCTCTCTCTGTCTCTGTCTCTCTCTGTCTCTGTCTCTCTCTTTCTCTGTCTCTCTCTTTCTCTGTCTCTCTCTTTCTCTCTCTGTCTCTGTCTCTCTGTCTCTTTCTCTTTCTCTCTCTCTCTCTCTCTGGATCTCTCTCTCTCTGTCTCTCTCTCTGTCTCTCTCTCTGTCTCTCTCTCTGTCTCTCTCTCTGTCTCTCTCTCTCTCTGTCTCTCTCTCTGTCTCTCTCTCTGTCTCTCTCTCTCTCTGTCTCTCTCTCTCGCAGCCTGCGGCTGCTGGTTGCATCATTGGTTAGGACGCGGCTATGCCGCTGTTGCAGTGTCCCCCTTACAAGTAGACTGGTGCTCATTTTGCCGACCTCGGAAGGATGACAGGCTGAGTCAACCTCCTGGTGTATTTTAATTCAGCAGCCAACGAGGCTTGAACTCAGGACCCTAGGATCCTAAGCCGCCACCCTCACCACTAAGCCAACACCAGGCTTATTGTTTTCTACTGGTGCTACATGACAACAGTAAGAAAAAAAGAAATAAAAATGCAACAGAACGTCAGATTTATCGGGCTACTCGAGATAATTGTGTCACAAGGTGTGTTCTGCACACAAGTTTTCATCGTATCCGGACAGCAAGATTGCTTCGTTTTATGCGCGGAGAGATACGGCCAATGACATGCGCCGGCCTTGCTTGCGATTTATTCGCCGCGGAGAAGCATGTCCGCTGCGCTGCGCTGCGTTGGTCACGTTACCTCACTAAAATATTTCTGATATCGAGCAGTATGCAAGTCGAATTTACATTATTGAATTACGAATAGGATTTAGTCGAACCAGTTGTTATTGCCAAGTCTTCCTTCAATGTCCTCCCGATCATAATGAACGCCGGGAATTTCATCGCCATTTTCCTCTGCTTGTCCTGCTTCGGGCTCGAACTGCTAAGGCCGTATTTAATTTCCAGCTGCCTGAACTTCACCTCCCGCGACTACATTATCCGACAATTCTCCATGTGATTCAGACCAAAATCCTTCATTTCTCTCACACTCACTGTCGTTACCAGACAAATGAAAGTCCATGCCATCCATTATTCAAAACCAAATGTTCGATTTTTTTTAAAGCAGAAATGAACGAAGCGATTGAGTCGACCAATCAAATGTGGAAACACACAGAAAGCCAATAGAATCACGTAGACCACCAACCCGAGTAATTTATGTGCAGCCTTTGTAATCCTGTAGTTGACGTTATGTGGGTTACATATGTGCCCCTTTCAGGAGAATTTTTAGAGCCGTTCCCGAAGAGGTTTGTTTTTTTAATTTAATATTTTACAGAATGAGTATTGTGAAAAAACATTGTCAGATCTGAAATCACAATGAAAAACTCCTATAGGACATATATAAATGAAGTTTCAGTACTTTTGCGTGTCAGGAGACCTTTAATAGCTGGTGCGTACTTGGCAGCTCCGCTCAGCTGCACCTAATGCGGTAAATAGCGCAAGTACACATCAAGGGAGCAATCCCTTGATAAGGCAACCACGTGTTCCTAGTTAAATGGTTGTCAGACAGAGGACAGTGGGTCACATGGTCAAGTTATTGGCTTTCGCGGTCGAAAGGCGACCCGCCGCATCACAATGTTATTTGTGTGCAATGGCCAGCGATTCCCAGTGAGTCCAGAGAGGAACCAGGGACAGCCCCTCCCTTGCAGTCGCAACAATATCTCCGTTGGACGAGTGTCCACCCCCTTATAATAGCAATTGTAAATTCACTTAGGTGTATACAATCACCTTCAAAATCACACACCAAGTTAATTGGCCTCCACCTGTGTTAAATTGTAGTGATTCTGATTATTTCAGAATAAAACTAGAGGGGGAGCACTCGGTAGAATGCAAAACCTCCGCCGCCAATACTGCTGGGTCATTTAAGTGAACCTGATATCCTATTCATTGTAGGTCAAAACGGATCAGACTCTTCTGAACCACGATTGAATAAACTAAACTAGATCGACGCGCATGTAGAAATGCCAAAAGAATAAAAACGAATTTTTTTTGAAAAAGGTGCAAAATATAAAAAAAATTTCTCTAACAAATTTTTTGGGGGGGGTTGGAAATCACTTAAAACATGTAGAAATGCAAAAAAAAAAAATTAAATATTTTTCAAATAAAATCGAAATTTTTTTGAAAAAAAGTTGCAAAATTGTTTTTTTTTCTCTAACAATTTTTTTGGGGGGGTTGGAAATCACTTAAAACATGTAAAAATGCAAAAAAAAAAAATCGAAATTTTGTTGAAAAAAAAAGTTGCAAAAATTTTTTTTTCTCTAACAATTTTTTTGGGGGGGTTGGAAATCACTTAAAACATGTATAAATGCAAAAAAAAATTCTTCTCTATTTTTTGGGGGGGGTGGAAATCACTTAAAACATGTAGAAATGCAAAAAAAAAATTCCCCTATTTTTTTGGGGGGGGGTAAAAAAAATTGGGGGGGTTGGAAATCACTTAAAACATGTAGAAATGCAAAAAAAAATTCCCCTATTTTTTTGGGGGGGAGGAAAAAAAATTTGGGGGGGTTGGAAATCACTTAAAACATGTAGAAATGCAAAAAAAAAATTCTCTAACAATTTTTTTTTTGGGGGGGGGGTGTGTGTGTGTCCAAGTCCACAATTTAATGGCATGATCCTTGGACCATACCTAACCCCCCCACCAAGTTTCGTCAAAATCCGTTGAGGAGTTTTTCCGTAATACTGTTCACAAACAAACAAACAAACAAACAAACAGAAAGGGGTGAAAACAGTAACCTCCATCCATCTTCGAAGATGGCGGAGGTTAAAAATTCAAATATTTTTTTCAAAATGGCCGCCATAGCGGCCATATTGGACTTTGGATCAAGTCCAAAATCTAATGGCATGATCCGTGGACCATACCTAACCCCCCCCCACCAAGTTTCGTCGAAATCCGTTGAGGAGTTTTTCCATAATACTGTTCACAAACAAACAAACAAACAAACAGAAAGGGGTGAAAACAGTAACCTCCATCCATCTTTGAAGATGGCGGAGGTTAAAAATTCAAATATTTTTTTCAAAATGGCCGCCATAGCGGCCATATTGGACTTTGGATCAAGTCCAAAATCTAATGGCATGATCCGTGGACCATACCTAACCCCCCCCCCCACCAAGTTTCGTCGAAATCCGTTGAGGAGTTTTTCCATAATACTGTTCACAAACAAACAAACAGAAAGGGGTGAAAACAGTAACCTCCATCCATCTTTGAAGATGGCGGAGGTTAAAAATTCAAATATTTTTTTCAAAATGGCCGCCATAGCGGCCATATTGGACTTTGGATCAAGTCCAAAATCTAATGGCATGATCCTTGGACCATACCTAATCCCCCCACCAGGTTTCGTCGAAATTCGTCCAGGAGTTTTTCCGTAATACTGTTCACAAACAAACAAACAAACAAACAGACAGGGGTGAAAACAGTAACCTCCGTCCATCTTCGATGGCGGAGGTTAATCAGCTGTTCCTGTAGGTTTCATCTGCTGGGTCGTGCATTTCACAGCAAAGACTCAACCATGAACACCAAGGAGCTTTCAAAAGACCTCCAGGTTAAAGTTGGTGAAAGGCACGGATCAGGGGATGGGAATAAAAATATTTCAAAGGCCTTGGACATCCCTTGGAGCACAGTAAGACAATCATTAAGAACTGGAAGGCATATCGTACCACCAAGACCTTGCCCACATCATGCCGTCCCTCCAAACTGGATGACCAAGCAAAGAGGAGGCTGATCAGAGAGGCCACAAAGAGGCTAATGGCATTTTGAAAGAGCTCCAGGCCTTTATGGCAAAGACTGGTCACTGTGTGCATGTGACAACAATATCCCAAGCACTACACAAGTCTGGCCTTTACCATAGGATGGCAAGAAGGAAGCCATTACTCAATAAAGCTCACCTTGAGTCGCAGGGAACCATGGGCACAGCATACCATTACAGACACTTGGATATGGAAGTTCAGGTATCTAACTTAGAGCGCAAGTGTGTGCTAAAATACATTCAACATCATGTACATCGCTCTAGCGCTCCGCTCATCAACAGTCCCCATTGGGTGTTCAGCGCACGTTTGCACCCGTAGAGCGCAACCAAATACCCCAGCGCCATATTAAGTATGGAACTCAGTAGCATGAGGAAGCCCAGAACATAGTGGGGCATATGCAGATAAGTTTAAATTAGAATTAGATATGTACCTGGAAGTTATGGAGATAGAGGGGTATGGGGATGTTAAGAAGACTTTTAGGTAGTTTGAGTGTTGATGGGTGATTGTGTGCATGTCTATGGAGTGCTGTTGGTGGGGGTCTTGTCAAGGGGGGTTGTGTAGTTGATGTGTTTTTAACCAAGCCCGAGCCCCGTCTCCTGAGGCAAAGAAAAGGGGGAAAAAACCCAACAAAAACTACCAAAAAAAAAAAATACAAAAAACTACCCAAAAAACAAACAAACAAAAAATATATTTAATTTTCTTATGTAGATGGGTTGGTGTGGTGCTTGCGCAGGAATGGTGGGCTGAATGGCCTCCACCTGTGTTGGATTTCCTTGTTATATTTATGGCTATACCCTCACATGGGAGGGGCCAGCACCATGGTAATTGTGCATATACCAATGGGGGTGCTGCAAAACACTTAGCGACCTATCTGATCCACTTTTAGGCTCCTCCCTTGCCAAGCAATTATAAATGGTCATGGTATGTGTAATTCAGTTTGGTTGCTGGATACTGGAGAGGTGGAATGGAGCAGTGGAATGGAGCATACGGGCCAGAGTGAGGGCAAAATGAAATTCACAAAGCGGAGCACTGGGCGAACCAGAGATCCGGACGCCAGATCGAGAACAGTCATCGGGCCAAACCAGTAGCATCAACACTTACAGACTTGCTTAAACTTTGTTGAGCTATTTCCTCACGTTTTTTTTCCATCTCATCTGCTGTGGAGACATTCCTAAAAAGAGCAATCAGTGATCACCCGGACAAGTCCCGAATGGTCATCCCTTTCTGGGTGGCCCCACTGATACACATCAGTTTCCTCTTTACACCCTCACCTGCATCTCACTGCACCCTCACTTGTACCTCCTCAGACCACGCATCTTAGACACCATCAGTTTTCCTCCTCCTTCCCCCTCCTCAGCAACTGGGCCACACAGGTTTGTCAACCCCGCTTGGTCATCAAGAGGTTGCAACCACCTTGTTCTTTTTGCATCTTTCTTGCTATTCTGACTTTCCTCGGAGTGTTTCTGATGGCACCTGTTATGTTAACTGACGTAAGACTGAAAAACAACTTAGATTGGTTTAACTCTGCACTGTGTCTTCTCTTGTACATATATAACTGTATTTATTTTGCAGCACCTCACCAATCCTTCTTGTACATGCTGTGTACATATCTCCCCTGTAATAAAACCATTGCTTACTGTACGACATACCTTTCCTCACCCTTTCTATAAATAAATTTGTTGTTATTGCAAATGTATCCAGCTCGTCAAGTCTTTTCCTTCATTGTTCGAGCATTGTCTGCACGTATTGTTAGCCATGATGTTTTACCCCACATGATTTGCTCTTGTTCGCCAGCGTTCACTCTCGGTATCACTCAGCAGTAATCTGAGTGTGTGCTGAAGGCACGAGCCCCCCTTGATGCTGTCGTCCAATGGAAAGGCAACACACAAAGTAGTGGGAACCCTGCCAGGATTGGTGGCACCAGTCAGCATTTGTGGTTGATTAGCAATCCGCAAAATCATGGAGTTATCCGTGGATGGTGGCCTCAGGATTGGGAGTTCGAGAGGAACCTGAGCACGTCCCCTCATGGCAAACTCCAGGCCATAACAATATTGGATATGTATCTTATCTTAATAATAATATGCTTGTGTGTCTGTCTGTTCGTCTGTAACATTCTGTTCCATCAACTGGTTGGACAGTTTGCCTGAGTCCATCCACAATTTCTCCTTGGAAAAAAAAAAATGATACGGTTGCCATGACAGTGCTTCCTGCTCAGTGAAATCAGACGTATTCTCAGCTTTCATATTCACTATCGCAATGCACTTCCTATAAGTTTTCTCTTCATCGTAAAACCACCAAAGAGATGGGGAAAAAAATTTCCAGCCGATAGTCATCACGGACCTCATAATGATCTGCCTCAAAAATTGAGGCAACGGTCTGGTTACTTATACATCACCCAAATAACTATCTGGCATTCTCTCAAGCAGGGCTTAAACCCATCATTATAATAAAGCAGGAGTGTTTGGCTGTCTATCTGTCCATCCCCGCACTACTCCCTCAGTTTTGGCCTAGCGGCGCCAAACTTTCTGTGGAATCTTTTGAAGTCCCAGCGGGTGTCCTGAATGGGTGGGAGGTTTCATAGATTTCTCAATACAATTATGATTTTGAGTTTCCACCCATACGAAGCTACTCTCTCTCCGCATGTGAACTCATTCACGGGTTTGGCATTAGCACTTTTGCCATTTACCGCATGTGGAAACATTCGCTGGTTCGGTTATATTTTGTGGGCCGGGGGTCAGTGGCGAGGAACGACCACCATACGGAGCAGTCGTGCAGTCTCCCACCAAACACCGGAATTGAAAGGTCGTAACCCCCGAATAACTCCAAAGGTTACGGGTCCCTTAGCGGACCGTGGTCACCAATATTTCGACGGCATGAGGTAGGGTCAACTTGTCCAATTCCAATTTACCCAAGTACTCACGCCGTCTAGCTACCGGGGAAACCCCACCCTCGGCCGACTCTGTCCGAACCAAGTCGCATATACCAACTTGGGTCTGGCGTACTGAGCAGGAGTTACCAGAGCCGCGCCGGACCAAATGACAACTTATGGCACCGACAGCCTCACTATTTCTCAAGCCCGCACTGTGCTGGGTCAATGGAAGAAAACACAGGCAACGAACTGGAACATTTAACAAGAGGGTTTATTTATAAGGGAGGAAGACATAGAGCATATTTAATCACGAATAAAATGCAATGTACAATGAAAAGAAAACACTTAAACAATTCTACTTAATGGACTGGCGCCACACACACAGACGAAAACTAGAACTAGGTTGTCGATGGCACACCATCGCATATTCCCGCGCGCACTGCTTTGTCCCATTAACGCTAGGTGAAATTTTATCTTGCAAAATGGATTGACTATTCTTTTCTATTTCATGTGCTTTATGACCAAAGACTTACTATGTTTGCTAAATCAGAAGTCGTTGCAAGCATGTAAACATTAATTTAACACTGTCCAGCAATATAGAACCATCAATTTAATCATAGGAATGAACTGTGTATAATATTAATTATAATAATTATTCATAATCAATTAGATAAATACAGTAAAACCTGTGACTGTTTGTCACTCATGGGGGCCACATAAGTAAGTTCTTTATAAAAGAATTTACCATGTACAATGGTAAATACACTTAACAAAAATTACCCCCGTGTGGGGGTGACGGTCATCTCTATAATGTTATTTACTATCATAATCGATGAACCGTTGCCAAATATCTCCTAAAATGACAGACTACATAGGTCTTGAAAATGACGACTTTGACAACTTTCGTGACCTCGTGACCTTGACCCTGACCTCGAATCCAGGAAAAAAATATGTCGTTGGGTATCACTCACCGACCTCTACCCACATACCAAATTTCATCAAGATCGGAAGTAAAAAGTTTTCTTTGTACCGGGAGGTGTTTTTGACATCTTCCAGGTTACGTGGCGGCCAAACGGGATGGAAATTCAAAAATCTGTCCGGTTAGATACAAGATAATATTTTTTACTATCATAATCAATAAACAGTTGCGGAATATCTTGTAGAATGGCAGACTCGATAGGTTTTGCAAATGGCGATTTTTATAACCTACGTGACCTCGTGACCTTGACCCTGACAAAAGTTATATCGTTGTGCAACACTCATCGATCTCTACCGACATACTAAGTTTCATCAAGATTGGAAAGAAAAATTGTTGACGGACGGACATACGGACATTTGGTCCGGCTTTAATTAGGGCATCTCGGTAGAGATGACCTGAAAATCCGACAGTGTTGTGCACTTCCCCATACATATATCTACTATGTCCCAAAGTTTCAAGTTCCTATCTCAAACGGTGTAGGAGGAGCTATTTTGACCCCCTATCCACAAAGCACCCCCTACCCCCAAGCACCCTCTGATCATCACGTGTTTAAATAAAAAATGTTGTTAAATGTATAACTCATGAATATGTTTGATTTCAAAAGCTATGACATTTTTTTTTTTAATCGACCCCCATGACCCCAACCCCTCTGGCCCGTCCCCGAGGGGTCATATCAAAAATCCAAAAGTGTTGTGCACTTCCCCGTACATATATCTACTATGTCCCAAAGTTTCAAGTTCCTATTTCAAACGGTGTAGGAGGAGTTACAGGGTAAGACAGACCGACGTACGGAGACAATCACAATATTCCCGCTTTTCTTCGAAAGCGCGGGAATAATAAAACTCAGGTGTTTTATTAGACCCTCGCAGCCAGGGAGAGAGAGCTGGGGGCTGCAGTTCACTTGGGTACCTGCACGTTGGAGGGAGGGGTGCTCCGCGGTGCGGCACCTGCCAATAGTCGTGCGGCTCGTGCCCGCGGAGGAACTCGAGTCGAGTAGTCAGAGTCCCAGGGCGAGAATCAGGGTCACGGACAAGACCCAGCAAAACTCCAACGAATGCCCCACGCAGAGCTGCAACGAATCCTCGAACGAATGATCCCAAAAAAAAAAACCAGAGCTGATTTTCTCCACTCAGAACCCTCTTCAGGTGGGAGGGATTTCTCTCCTCGCCACTCGCCTCCTAATTGGACGGTTGTATCGAGCGATCCGCTGGCCGTCCCTCATTGGACAGGAGCACGGTAGGCGGGGCAACTCACACCATTCTGGGGCGGAGTCGGAACTGAGGCGATTTTCGCTCCGCCTCCCTCCTCACCTTCGGCAACATGCGTCATGGCGACGGTGGAGCAAGACGACGGTGCCGTTGTTATTGTTGTTGTAGTTGATATATTAATTCTAACGATAAAATAACTCGTAACGCAAACACGACATTCCCATTGGACAGAAGGACGGGACCCTGACTATAAACACATACTTATCGAAATAACTAAGCTGAGGTACTGCTGTGTGTTTGTGTGCGAATGGCTGCCAGGTCCGTAACAATATCCCAATATCATGAAGATTTGGCGTTTCCACCCGGGCGCCGCCGATCTTTAATACAAGGATGGAAAAAGGACGAGAAATCCAGTCTTTGAAAAGGTTTTGCAGTGAATTAAATTGTCTGTGTGGAGACACATAAGGGGGTTCAGCATTCGCTTTTTTTGCGTGGATTCCTGTTCGTGTGGAGACTTTTCCGTCAACATCACACAACGTTTGCTTGAGACTTTTCGCTATTGTCCCGTAATAACCCATTTCCTTCATCATGACACAGAAGAACCAATCCCTCCTCCAAAACCAAAACACCATCATCATTGCAATCAGCTTCATCATCATCATCATCATCATCATCATCAAAGGCACACTGATTTTACATAGTACTACCCCCACAGTTTTGGGGCCAACCCCACTAAATTTTCTGTGCAGCGTTTGTGCTCCCACCCGTGCGTAGCACCGGAACCTCATCAGTGTCATTTTGAAAGCCCTTTGTCCGAGGTGAATATTTACTTTTAAAGATGTGTACATATGCATCAGGAAAAAGGTCATTGGTTTGGCGTCGTTTATTGTCACATGTCTTTTCCGAAAATCACTCGGGATTGTGAGTTGGAAAGGTGACCGTGATGGACAACAACCTGCTTATGGTCACATATCTTTTCCACATATCTCACGGGATTGTGAGTTGGAAAGGAGACTGTGATGGAAAACAACCTGCTTATGGTCACATATCTTTTCCACATATCTCACGGGATTGGGAGTTGGAAAGGTGGCCGTGATGGAAAACAACCTGCTTGTGGTCACATATCTTTTCCAAATATCTCACGGGATTGTGAGTTGGAAAGGTGACTGTGATGGACAACAACCTGCTTATGGTAACATATCTCTTCCACATATCTCATGGGATTGTGAGTTGGAAAGGTGACTGTGATGGACAACAACCTGCTTATGGTCACATATCTTTTCCACATATCTCATGGGATTGTGAGTTGGAAAGGAGACTGTGATGGAAAACAACCTGCTTGTGGTCACATATCTTTTCCACATATCTCATGGGATTGTGAGTTGGAAAGGTGACTGTGATGGACAACAACCTGCTTATGGTCACATATCTTTTCCAAATATCTCACGGGATTGTGAGTTGGAAAGGTGACTGTGATGGACAACAACCTGCTTATGGTCACATATCTTTTCCAAATATCTCACGGGATTGTGAGTTGGAAAGGTGACTGTGATGGACAACAACCTGCTTATGGTAACATATCTCTTCCACATATCTCACGGGATTGTGAGTTGAGCAGGTGGCCGTGATGGGCCATGTCCTGGTGATGGTCCATTTTTTTGCATAACTTGCGGAATTGTGAGTTGGACAGGTGACCGTGACGGGCCATGACCTGCTGATAGGAGGTTGAGGCTGTTGGTGGGTGGGGGAGTTGTGGACTTTCAGTGGGGGGCCGTGGGGCTTAGGAGTTGTGGTGGTGGGTGGGGGATTTGTGGACTTTCAGTGGGGGGCGGTGGGGCTAAGGAGTTGTGGTGGGGGGAGGGGAGTTGAAGGATTGGAGTGGGGAGGGATTGCTGTCTGACGGTTGGGTGGGGGGTAAGGACTTGGTTGGGAGGCAGAGGTTGAAGACTTGTGGTTTGTGGTGGGAGTATATGTCAGGATGGAGAGTAAAGGACTTGAAGTCACATTTTACATTTCGTGGAAATTTTTTAATTACGGGTCTCCGGTAGTATCTCATATATTATAATGGTCGTTCCTCTGGTTGCCTGGAGTCGTATCAACACGACTGCAACAGTCCAAAACTTTAGGGTCTTCATTGCCGTTTGATTGCTTCGGGATCGACCCGTGGAAAGGCCTGCGAAAGCAATTGGCGACCAGGCAGTAGGTAAAAGCACGCCAGTCACCGGTGATGTGATAAACCACATCGTTACCGGCTAGGAACTGTTGCACTGCGCGAGAGCCATCGCCACCAAAAGTCCACTGAGCTACAGATTCGCAAGCTGCCCTTTGAGAATCTCGTCCGTGAACTCGCACAGTATTTCAAGCCCAACTTGCGATTTCAGAGCTCTGTGATAGCATTGCAGGAGGAGAACAAAGCTGAACTCGAACGTCTGACTGCACAAATTTGTGCGCGATTCATGTAAAGCATGTCGCGACCATGCCCAAGGACATCCAGCTGTCGTGTACACAGCTTCCGCACCACCCAACTGGTCTTTTCATGATCACAACACCTTTCTTGGAAAGCGTTATGGACCTTTCAGCGAACTCGCCACCTACGAATGCCTTTTTGTGTGTTCGTGTATGTATCTGTTGAAAGAAAATAAACTTTGTGAAATACTTTTTGGTTTGTTTTTAATAAAGATTGGAAAATATGAAGACGAGAAGAGACAGCTTCGATAAAGAAGACAGTGGGTGCTAACTTGGTCTCCACGGGATGGGGTTCAGGATGGTTCATTGGTATATCTACAGGGCTAACAATTAGTTAGGCTCATACGTTGACGAGATGCAGGTGTATGTATTGTACAATACACAGTTCATAAATATTGCGAGCGCTCTATTTGTAGATTCAGTGAGGAGATCGAGTGCAAAGGAAGGATGAAGTATCACGTACGAGGCTTTCCTTACACGGGTTACCGGGTTTACAGGTTAACGGTGATAGTGTATCACTGATGCTGATTAGGGAAAGTTTTAGGTGGTTCTGAAAAGAGCCATTGTGGACAAAGAACGGCGGAGCTCTTGAGCCTTGAGTGACGCCACACCGTTTACTTGCCCTGGCTCTTCTTTGGCAGCAGCACGGCCTGGATGTTTGGCAGGACACCACCTTGCGCGATTGTAACGCCGCCAGCAGTTTGTTCAACTCCTCATCGTTGCGGATGGCGAGCTGCAAATGACGTGGGATGATGCGACTTTTCTTGTTATCGCGTGCTGCGTTGCCGGCGAGTTCCAGGATCTCGGCAGACAAGTACTCCAGCACAGACGCCATATATTCATGTGAATTTCAGATCTCAAAGTGACGAAAGAAATACAAACGGATCCGAGGAACACCTCTCATGGTTTTCCGATAGTCGACGTAGATTTCTACCACGTCCGCTCCTCCACGACATCATCATCATCACAGAGTCGGTGAACGTCGACATTGATTTCTACCACGTCCGCTCCTCCACGACATCATCATCATCACAGAGTCGGTGAACGTCGACGTTGATTTCTACCACGTCCACTCCTCACGACATCATCATCATCACAGAGTCGGTGAACGTCGACGTTGATTTCTATCACGTCCGCTCCTCCACGACATCATCATCATCACAGAGTCGGTGAACGTCGACGTTGATTTCTACCACGTCCGCTCCTCCACGACATCATCATCATCACAGAGTCGGTGAACGTCGACGTTGATTTCTACCACGTCCGCTCCTCCACGACATCATCATCACAGAGTCGGCGGGGTGGGGCGAGGCGTCACGATATTTGCACAATGCGGGTATTATAGAAGGACTTGGACAATGCAACTCTCATCAAACACCTGCCACCTGTCCTTTAATCAAGGTAAATTCAAGGTGGTACAGGGAGAAATATAGTTCAATGATAAAAAAAAACTCCAAGACAAAAAGAAACAACCACAAAAATAAATATCAGCAGATATACTCTGACAAATTGGAGAATGACTAAAGAGCAGAAAGATTTATAAAGATCTTGACAGAATAGGAATTGACAAGGAATGTTCTTTGGAATGGATAGCTTAAAAGAGGTTAAATTTGTTGGGATGGAGAATGTGTAATCATAAATGCCCAAGACCAAGGACACAACCAATGCCTTTAAAGAAAATGATGGGATTGAGCCAATCGGACAAGTGCAGGTTTTCTCGGGTAGAAACACAAAGTACCAGTCACCTCCTTTCGGGATGTCAAAAACTCATGTCAGAACACTTGTACACAGGAAGACATGACAGCGTCTGTGGAGTAATCCACAAGTACATCTGTAAACATTTCAACATTCCGGTTCCACAACAATCATGGAAACACAAACCAAATCCGATCCTTCATAATGAGCATGTCGTGATCACGGATGACAAGATGTTGGAGGGAAGGTGCTCCGCGATGCGGCACCTGCCAATAGTCGTGCAACTCGGCCCATGGTCACACGCGTGCGGCTCGTGCCCGCGGAGTTATAAAAGTCCACTGATGATGAAGCGTGTCACACACATGAACATACACGATCCCATCAAGTGTGGACATTGCAAACAACGCACTGCATCCGGACATGGTGCTCAAACACAAAAAGGAAAAGTCATCATTGTTGATGGACGTTTCTGTTCCCATTGATTTTGGACTAAATTCAACAAAATAAATTCAACTAAACTGGATAAAGTAAATATCATTACGGGAACATCACCACAAACGAGCTACAAACGGAAGCTCTCAGAGGTGGAGTGAAAATCTTGATGGAGCCCTTGGAACGAGGTGATGAGAACGAAGTTTCACAATTTGGTTCATGAATCGTGATCCTTCCCCGAAAAGAGGTGAAGATTTTGAGTTGTTCCCACCTTCTGAAACCCACGAATAGAGAAAAAAACACCGACACACACACACATACATATGCACACACATACATACAGACACACACGCAGGCATACACATACATACATACACACAGACGTACATACACACACATACAGACACACACAGACACACACATACAGACACACACACACACACACACACGCACGCACACACACACACACACACATACAGACACACACAGACACACACATACAGACACACACACACACACACTCAGCAAGGACGTTCTTTTTGCTCTTTTCGTTCATGGACGCGGTGAACAGGCCGAAAGGGGCTCAGGGTTGATATTGGTGGGAGAAACGAGCGAAGGAGGGCGGACAGAGCTTTCCCTCGCAGATCGGATCACATCGGGCTCGGCTTTCAGCCAATGGAGAGCGGAGATTGAAGTTTCCACCAATGGTGGAAGCGGTAGGTGGGGCTTAATTCTTCAGCGAATGAGAAAGGTTGTGAGTCAGCCAATGGCAAACGTCTCGCGACGCAAATAAAAACGAACCACCCGATTAAAATCATCTCACTTCCTTTTTCTGCCGTTTCGTTTCCAGTTTGTTGGTGTTTTTCGCCATGGCCCGAACCAAGCAGACCGCCCGTAAATCGACCGGTGGAAAGGCGCCGCGAAAACAGTTGGCGACAAAGGCGGCGCGGAAAAGCGCTCCAGCCACAGGTGGAGTGAAGAAACCACATCGTTACCGGCCCGGAACTGTGGCGCTGCGTGAGATCCGTCGCTACCAAAAGTCCACCGAGCTGCTCATTCGCAAGCTGCCGTTTCAGCGCCTCGTCCGTGAAATCGCACAGGATTTCAAAACTGACTTGCGATTCCAGAGTTCCGCGGTGATGGCGCTGCAGGAGGCGAGCGAGGCCTACCTCGTGGGTCTGTTTGAGGACACGAATTTGTGCGCCATTCACGCCAAGCGTGTCACCATCATGCCCAAGGACATCCAGCTGGCTCGACGTATCCGCGGAGAGCGAGCTTGAACCGCTCTCGTCTCAAGGCTGTGGGCACAGACTCCACCACAACCAACGGCTCTTTTCAGAGCCGCCACACCACAACCAACGGCTCTTTTCAGAGCCGCCACACCACAACCAACGGCTCTTTTCAGAGCCGCCACACCACAACCAACTGCTCTTTTCAGAGCCGCCATACCACAACCAACGGCTCTTTTCAGAGCCGCCACACCACAACCAACGGCTCTTTTCAGAGCCGCCACACCACAACCAACGGCTCTTTTCAGAGCCGCCACACCACAACCAACGGCTTTTTTATAGCCACCACCAACGGCTTTTTTAGAGCCACCACCAACGGCTTTTTTAGAGCCACCACCAACGGCTCTTTTCAGAGCCACAACACCTTTCCTGAAAGTGTAATCGACCTTTCACACAACTCACAGTGAATCAATGACTGATTTATTTACAAATACAGTATTTGGTGAAAAGAAACAAATAGATCGAAAACAGCTTTTTTTTAAACCAAGAATGGAAAAGATCGACAGGAACTTTTGATGAACGAGACGGTGGAGGCTGTGAGTACGATGGGGTTGAGGATGGTTTGATAAAACCTTTTTCAGGACACAATTGGAGTCCATATGTATTGGAATATAAAAGTAAGTGTTTTATATACCAAGTACAGTTCATGTTATGTCGATATGAGCAGAAGATCGAGTACCATGATATATATTATAAACACGTATTGTGTTCAATGTTTTCTCATCCCCTCGGTGATCGATGCGATTTTCACAAGGTCGGTTCTCATCAGCACCTTTCACATTTCAAGCCGAACATGTTATTCAACCGAAAAATCTCGTGAAAACAAAATCATAAAACCCACGATCGACGTCACAATGCTGGTGCTAAATAATACAAGATACAAAATTCAAAACGCCTAAAGCTCCTTCATGAACGAGTTGGTGGCTCTGAAAAGAGCCGTTTTGTTGTGGATAATGACGAACACCACCCCCAGGATGTTTAACCACCGAAACCGTAGAGTGTACGGCCCTGGCGCTTCAGGGCGTACACCACGTCCATGGCGGTGACGGTCTTCCGCTTGGCATGCTCCGTGTAGGTAACGGCGTCACGGATAACATTCTCCAGGAAGACCTTGAGAACTCCGCGGGTTTCCTCGTAGATGAGACCCGAGATACGTTTCACCCCACCACGACGGGCAAGACGACGGATAGCCGGCTTCGTGATTCCCTGGATGTTATCACGGAGAACCTTGCGATGACGTTTCGCGCCTCCTTTTCCGAGACCCTTTCCTCCTTTACCCCGTCCAGACATGGCGAGAACGTTTCAACCCAAAGCGGAATGAATCAAACAACGAACCTTCACGTGTTTATATGGTGAGAGAACCGAGGGTTTCTATTGGTGGAGAGCTTGATATCACCATTTGACCTTTGACCTTTACCTCCGACATTTAATTATTTTATTTGGGATAAGGGACCCGCACGGGTCCTCTTCCTGACCTTTCACCTCTCGCCACGCACTTCGTCCTTTCGCTTTGACGATCTGTCACTGTCCTCGCTCTGACTGTTCTCTTGTAAAATGAGGTTAAAGTTAAACTGTAATTGACGATTTCATTCTGAACACACTTTGAACTGAGGAACTTTGAGAAATACACAAAGAGCGCACACACCGCCTAAATTAGAAATACGCTTCAACGGCTTCAAGTACTCGTCAGATATTTTGTTGATAGTTTGGATTTTTTTTAAAAAGTAAAACTTCTCCTTTTGTTCGAACAACCGACTGTAACCTCGTTGAACCCTCCATTGTTGTCTCTTGCAAATGTGAAGTCAAGGTTCAAAAGCAACTTTTCACTCTCATCACAGGTATATTTACCCTTCACAATCATCACACAGGTATATTTACCTTTCACAATCATCACACAGGTATATTTACCCTTCACTATCATCACACAGGTATATTTACCCTTCACTATCATCACACAGGTATATTTACCCTTCACTATCATCACACAGGTATATTTACCCTTCACAATCATCACACAGGTATATTTACCCTTCACTATCATCACACAGGTATATTTACCCTTCACTATCATCACACAGGTATATTTACCCTTCACTATCATCACAGGTATATTTACCCTTCACTATCATCGCACAGGTATATTTACCCTTCACTGTCATCACAGGTATATTTACCCTTCACTGTCATCGCACAGGTATATTTACCCTTCACTATCATCACACAGGTAGATTTACCCTTCACTATCATCACAGGTATATTGACCCTTCACTATCATCACAGGTATATTTACCCTTCACTGTCATCGCACAGGTATATTCACCCTTCACTGTCATCGCACAGGTATATTTACCCTTCACTATCATCACACAGGTATATTTCCACTTCACTATCATCACACAGGTATATTTACCCTTCACTGTCATCACAGGTATATTTACCCTTCACTGTCATCGCACAGGTATATTTACCCTTCACTGTCATCGCACAGGTATATTTACCCTTCACTATCATCGCACAGGTATATTTACCCTTCACTATCATCACACAGGTATATTTACCCTTCACTATCATCACACAGGTATATTTACCCTTCACTATCATCGCACAGGTATATTTACCCTTCACTATCATCGCACAGGTATATTTACCCTTCACTATCATCGCACAGGTATATTTACCCTTCACTATCATCACAGGTATATTTACCCTTCACTATCATCGCACAGGTATATTTACCCTTCACTGTCATCGCACAGGTATATTTACCCTTCACTGTCATCGCACAGGTATATTTACCCTTCACTATCATCACACAGGTATATTTACCCTTCACTATAATCGCACAGGTATATTTACCCTTCACTATCATCACACAGGTATATTTACCCTTCACTATCATCGCACAGGTATATTTACCCTTCACTATCATCACACAGGTATATTTACCCTTCACTATCATCACACAGGTATATTTACCCTTCACTATCATCACAGGTATATTGACCCTTCACTATCATCACACAGGTATATTTACCCTTCACTATCATCGCACAGGTATATTTACCCTTCACTATCATCGCACAGGTATATTTACCCTTCACTATCATCACAGGTATATTTACCCTTCACTATCATCACACAGGTATATTTACCCTTCACTATCATCACACAGGTAGATTTACCCTTCACTATCATCAGGTAGATTTACCCTTCACTATCATCACAGGTATATTGACCCTTCACTATCATCACAGGTATATTTACCCTTCACTGTCATCGCACAGGTATATTTACCTTTCACTATCATCACAGGTATATTGACCCTTCACTATCATCACAGGTATATTTACCCTTCACTGTCATCGCACAGGTATATTTACCTTTCACTATCATCACAGGTATATTTACCCTTCACTGTCATCGCACAGGTATATTTACCCTTCACTGTCATCGCACAGGTATATTTACCCTTCACTGTCATCGCACAGGTATATTTACCCTTCACTATCATCGCACAGGTATATTTACCCTTCACTATCATCACACAGGTATATTTACCCTTCACTATCATCACACAGGTATATTTACCCTTCACTATCATCGCACAGGTATATTTACCCTTCACTATCATCACAGGTAAATTTACCCTTCACTATCATCACACAGGTATATTGACCTTCACGATCATCACGCAGGGATATTTACCTTTCACTCTCATCACACAGGTATATTTACCCTTCACTGTCATCACACAGGTATATTTACCCTTCACTATCATCACACAGGGATATTTACCCTTCACTATCATCACACAGGGATATTTACCCTTCACTATAATCACACAGGTATATTTACCCTTCACTATCATCACACAGGTATATTTACCCTTCACTATCATCACACAGGTATATTTAGCCTTCACTATCATCACACAGGTATATTTAGCCTTCACTATCATCACACAGGTATATTTAGCCTTCACTATCATCACACAGGTATATTTAGCCTTCACTATCATCACACAGGTAGATTTAGCCTTCACTATCATCACACAGGTAGATTTAGCCTTCACTATCATCACAGGTATATTTAGCCTTCACTATCATCACACAGGTATACAACTCTTTTGGAGTTGATGCTCTTTTAAGAGCCCGCTCACTCCTCAGCATCGCTCGGACCGTCCCGGGGCCCGATCACTTCGGACCGTTATGTCGCTGGCTGGCAACTTCTCTCCGGCTGGCGACTTTGCTGCCGCCTCCACCGACCCACAACTCTGCACGGCACTGCAGGCTTGACAGGACTCCAGGCTCCAAACTCCAAAGTCCGAACTGCAGACTTCAGACTCAACTTGTCTCTCGGCGTTTCAGCCCAGCCTTTCACTATCATCACACAGGTATATTTACCTTTCACTATCATCACACAGGTATATTTACCTTTCACTATCATCACACAGGTATATTTACCCTTCACTATCATCACACAGGTATATTTACCCTTTACTATCATCACACAGGTATATTTAGCCTTCACTATCATCACACAGGTATACTTACCTTTCACGAGCATCACACAGGTTTATTTACCTTTCTCGTGATATGCCGATTTACCTCAATCTCCAATACGTTCACATACCTATCGAATTCCAATTTAAACGTATCATCTGTTTCTGCTGTCACTACCTTTCCAGGGAAGCCATTCCATACATGAACTGCTGTCTGAGTGAAAGTCCCCTGCCTCACTGCCATCTTAACTCTCCTCTTCTTTACTCTCAGGTTATGGCCCCTCGTCATGTCACTGTCTACTTTGCTGAATAAATCATCTGCACTTATTCTGTCTCTACCCTTTGTCATCTTAAACATCTCTATCATATCTAATCGTAACCGCCTCCTTTCTTCTGCATAAAGCCGTTTCCTTCAGCTGCCTGCGGTGAGGGAGTGAGAAACCCAAAGACTCAACCTCATCGCGGGGGATACGCGTTATGCCGAGGAAGATGACTGATCTCATGTCTGACATTGAGGACCTCCATCTATTGTTGAGAAAGCAGGAGCAGCAAGTCTCAGGTCGAGTGACCTGGTTGGAATCCAAATTGGTGACTAGAAATCAGGCCATTGGAGAAGAGGAAGGATTTCATATTGCAAGCGATGATGGATTCCATAACCTTGCTGATGATTGGGAGAAGGCTGATTGGTCTGTAGTTGCAAGGATCTGTTTTTGCTTGTTTTTTTATGCACAGCATTAATGTTTGCTGATTTCCAAGGAGAGGCAGAAGGCCTTGAGCAAAGGAGAGGGTGATTAGAACAGAGAGAGGGTAAGCAGGAGCAGAGGAGCGGGTTTTTAAGGACACGTGGGCTGATTCCGTCTGGACCGGTTGCAGAATCAGAGTCGAGGTTTCACAGCAAGCTCTCCACTTTGTTAGGAGAAAAGGACACAGAGTCCAGGAACAGCTGGGTGTGACTGGGTAAGGTGGGTACAGAAAGCGATGGGTTTGGGACACAAGATTTATAAGCAAACACAGAGTTTAGGCATTCAGCCTTTTCACGTGCAATGTCAGCTATGCCCCCATTTGAGGTAAGGGAGGTGGTGGAGGGGGAACATACATCAGAAAGACTTAACTAGACACCAGCAGGATTTGGAGGAGGGAGGCAGGTTTGAGAGTTTGGACTTGAGGTTAGAAAGACATCGTTTCCTGGCTCTCCTCAGGGTAGACAAGCACTTGTTCTGAACTTTGTGGAAGGAACTGAGATTGCCTTCAATTGGATTTGCCTTCCATAAGGCAAAGGCAAGTTGTTTCAGGACAACTGCCTCGCCACAAGCTTCAGTGTACCATGGGCGGGAGGAAGGGTGTGACAACTGAAGATGAGATGGGATAAATCTGTTCGTGAGAGAGAGCAAATTTCTTTGAAAAAATTCCCAGGACGAGTTGATGTCAGAGAAAGTAAAGTGTAGAAGGAGACCAGTGTAGACGTTTGATGGCTGCTTGAAGTCATTGCCAGTTGGCCTCAGTGAAATGCCAGCCACGACAGCGCTGATGTTGTTCTCTCATAGATGTTTACTTTGACAAGCATGTGATCAGATGAACTGAGGAAGAACAGCAGATGTTTTAAAGCATGACTTAGGCCGAGCTGGGCCATCTCGTGATGCAATCTCAGGCCAATTGTCTAGTTTCTCTTTGAATGCGTTGGCCACAAGAAACTTGTCCCCATAACGTTGTTCGAGTACCCTTTGCATCCTCAAATGCCTCCGCAGTATTGATCGGAAAGTAACCTGCAACAGCCTCTTTCGCAGCACCCCCAGATATTTCTGGAGATAATAGTGTTGTGGATTCTCACCACTCCGGCGTGCGGGCGACTGCTTTCAGCTAATTGCGGCCGCACGCCCACCGACCGTGACAATCCAGTCGCAGCTCTCGGATCCACACCGAAATCCAGCGACTGGTGTGTTTTTAACCACACCACAACCTTGTCAATGCTCTGCCCACACTTCAGGGTCGATCGCCGAATTGTCGATTTACCTAATTATTCGTGCGGACAGACTACCGAGAGGTTGTACCTCAACGGGACTTGCTCAGAAACAAGCCGCTTTAAGCAGCTCTCTCCGTCTGCGATTGCCGAGCGGTTTATTATCGCCAAGCCCTGTTGGACCCGATTATCTTATCGGCTATTAATAACCAGCTGTTTATTCCAAAAGTAATGATGACAGTTCAATGGAGGAAGGGATGTAATGAGTTGGTGAATATTCAAACAATGACATTTATTTGTAATGCAGGCACGTATGCAATGAATGGGGGTAAGGGACAAGACACGAGCAAAAAGACCGACAGCCGTTGTCTATTTACTATATACATGCACTTAACAACAATTCTACTTATCGGACAAGGTGCCACAGACTTCCATGCAAAAACCCAGAAAGAAAAGAGAGAACTGGGCCCGTAGGCCTTTAATGTTCCTCGGAGCTTTGAAGACCGAAGGAGCTGCGCGAGACCGTGCAGGTTACCTGCCACCCTCGTGGTGACTCGCTGGGCCCTGGTTCGGCGACCCTCGGTGTGTCTCGTCGTCAACACGGCAGCTGGTGTAGCGGCGACTTGGTTGGTCCAGGCCTAGCCGTGCGGCCTCGTCGATCAGGCCTGGCCGACGACGCCTCAGAGGAGCCGACGGGCCTTGCTCTTTTGGAGTTGATGCTCTTTTAAGAGCCCGCTAACTCCTCAGCATCGCTCGGACCGTCCCGGGGCCCGATCACTTCGGACCGTTATGTCGCTGGCTGGCAACTTCTCTCCGGCCGGCTGTGGAGCCTCGCGTTGCAGACACACACAAACACAAACACACACATACACACACACACACACACACACACACACACACACACACACACACACACACGGAAAACCCGACAATAACGGATATCTAGCAAATCCCAACAGAAAGGGCTGAAAACATAACCTCCTTCACCTTCAGTGGCGGAGGTAAAAATAAAAGCACTACGGAATCAGGTATGGTTAAGATCAATCACATCACTGTGCTCAAACATATGGGCTATACATTGCAAATATTTAAACCCATCTCACCATAGATAAACACAGCAGAATGGGTTAAAATCAGCTTCGATCCTTCTAGGCACACGCACGAACCTTTCACTTTAACGGCAGCAAGCTATTATCTACCGTAAGGGGTTTCGTAATCGCAGGTTCGTTGGTTGTCTTACGCAGACATAGACTGATAGACACAAGGAGTAGTGTTCGTACAAAGTCCTTGGCCGTTTATTCATTCCCAAAGAAGCTTCGAGAAAGTAATTTAATCACTTCGAAAAGCTCTGAAATCTCCGTGAAATTGTAAAGGAATGATGTTGTTTTGTGACAACACTTCAGAAATTCATTACAGTTCGACTATAAATCAAACGAACAGGAAACAGACCTCAAATGGCATCGAAATACGTTGTGCAAATGGCACGAATGTACATGACGTGCAATGTGTTTACATGAAAAGGTGTACAAGATACTGTTAGGAATCTGGAAGCCATTTGCACACAAACAGACAGCAGCCCCCGCAGTTCAGTTATTTCGATAAGTATGTGTTTATAGTCAGGGTCCCATCATTCTGTCTAATGGGAAATACATGTGTGTGCTGCGAAGTTTCTTTATCGTTAGTTTTTTTTTTTACATCTTGAAGCCGCACAACGCCAACAAATCTTCTTCGCTCATCACCTCAGGGCTGGCTCATCACCTCGGATCATTCAGGGGGAGGGAAGGGGAAAGAATCGTCTCGCTCACCAGAAAGTCGTCCGTGAAGCGAAAACGTCCTGAAATGCGTGCGTGCGTGTCACGTCCGCCGCCAGCACCCAGCTTTGCCGTGCACCCTCTCGCGGGGCAGCCTTGAATGCCAGTCGAAGTCTGGAGGGCACCGATATCATCCGTCGCGGGTTTAGACCCTGGTGTTGTAGGTGATCGACCCGTGCCTCAATCGGTGGTGGCGCTGTTCACACCCACACCACACGCTCGCTTGCCCAAGCACTGGGAAGGACGAATTATTTTGTCGGCGCTTGTCAGACACCCACTTCTTGCTCGCTTCTCTCTCCTTTCGCTTTTTCTTTTACGTCTTTCGCTTTTTCTCCTCACGATTTTCTCCTCACGCTTTTCTCTTCACACTATTTATCTCCTCTTTTCTCCTCAGAACGTACCTCTCGCTTGTTTTTATATCTCCGGGCCGTCTCCGCCGGTCAATCCGGCCCAAGCTCACCCTGCCCCACTGGTGCATGGTTTCCATGACGACCCATGCGCTCAAAAAAAAGGCGGGCGTCAGAGCTTGCGAAAGAATGTTGCTGAGGAAAAATGAAGGCAGGCTTCAGAGCTCGTGAAAGAAATGTGTGTAAACGTGTCTGTCGTAAAGAAAAAAACTTCCAATAAGAGAGGGGATCTATTCTTTGCCCTTCTCAACGCATCACATTTAAAATCCCATTAGACATGGGGATGAGGCTAATCTGAACATGTATTTAAGGAAATAACTGTCTGAGGACCTGGATGTGTGTATGCATTCATCAGACCGGATTCTAAAATCCGTAACACCACCCCTTTCCCTATCCCAGACTCATCCCGAGTCGTCCAACAGCTGGCGACATCGGTTGAATTTTTTTTTTTTAATTACAACATTGCAATTAGCACTACCTTGTGACATGCAGGTGAAGTTACCCCCGACCTCGTACGTTTTAACTCTACCCTTCAGTGTGTGTGACAATTTAAACTGAATATGTCCCACCTGATGCGTTGGGAACAACCTCACTGACACGCAGACAACCTTATGCTGCACCGAAATTGCCGGAATTTTTGAAACTACAACACATAACCGGTGGGCTTTAGTAATTGACACAACTATATACAATTTCTGACCCAGGTCCTAGAGAAATGCAGAAGAAAAATTGTGGAGAGGGGGGAGCACCTGCTGATTCTTGCCACCTTCATGCTCTTCACCAGCACACCTAACAAAATAAACCGGCAGGCCAGTGACCGGCATACAGGCCAAAAACGTTGTGGCCTTCTAAACAAAAATGACCAAGAAGCAGCAACAAGGATTGAGTCACTTCCTCGACAGAGCTGCATTCGTGCAGTTCATGGCCATGGTGATACGTGGCAAAACAAGTGAAGCAAACTGGCATGAGCCTGGTATGTGGCTGGAATGAGCTGGTATAAAGCTGGAATGAACTGGTATAAAGCTGGTATGAACTGGTATAAAGCTGGTATGAGCTGGTAGGAAGCTGCTCTGAGCTGGTATGAACTGGTGGGAGTTGGTGGGAAGCTGGTATAAAGCTGGAATGAGCTGGTGCAAAGGGTATGCAACAAAGGAGCAGTCCATAAGTGTGGTGGCATGCTGCTACAGTAAATGCAGTTCAACAAAATAAAACAAACAAAACCACCATGATAACTGGAACGGTGTCACCTGGCATGAGGCTGCAGCAAGTAACAGTCCACAGAACAAATGTGGGTGGAACACAGGTCACAGAGCAAATGGTGAAGTGAGGTGAGTGATGTCTTGATGTAGAACAGGTGATCCAGCAAGGTGAGCGATGCCTTGATGCAGAAAGGCTTGATGGTCCTGGGGCAGTGGCGAAACAATGCGAAACAGCAAGGCAAAAAGCAAACAGCACGAAAATAAAAAGGTAATCCAGGTAATGCCAAACACCAGGTCTAACCAATCTGGTCAGCCGGTCCCTGGTGTGCACATACTTGGGGCAGTGGCGGTGGTGCCGGGAGAGAGAGCTCGAGGTTGGTCCTACTCGTCCGCACCCATCCGTCTTAACCATATCCACTACCCTAGTCCCCCTCTTTTTACAATTCGTCACGAAGTCTCATCTCCTATATCCCACTATCCCCATTGCCAAATTCGTACCCAATCCCCCCAAGGTTCCATGGGAAGGAAGAGCCGAACTACATGCAATCTTACACTTACATCGCGACAAATCTCGTTCTCGAGTCCGGCAGGAGGGCAAGTCCAGCAGCCGGCGATCATCCCGCCAGTGGATGGTGCGAAGGGGTCTTCATCAATCCTAACTACGCTAATATTGTTGCACTTTTAAACTTTCCCCGGGGTTATACCCTGCCAAGAGGCTTTTGTTAAACTATGGTGTTCTAAAAACCCAAATTCCCATCGCCTACGTGTTGGTGCTCTCACAATTTTGGGCCTTGCCCACCAAATTTTCTTTCTGTGCCATCGCACAATTTTGTGGCTGGGTAGTGTGGCTCCAATAGCAGGTCTGCCCACCTGCATACTCACCATGAGCACCCCCGGGTCACGAGCTACCTCCGAGCTTGCCTGCTCCTCACCCTAACATGGGAGATGCCCTCACTGGCACTCCCCCCCTCGATGCCCACTTGGCATTTCGGCGCCCCGGGTCCCACTGCTCGGACACCCGGTCCCATTGAACACTACACTGGCACGGCAGGCCCCTCTCCTCGGGTACCTGTGTCCACGAATACACTAATGGCCCCCTGGACCTACCTACGGCCTCACCTGGCCGACAAGCCCCCAGCGCCCGGGGTGCCTGCTTCATCCGAACACTGCACTCACAAGCCACACCCCCAGCCAGTCAATTATCTCCTGCACGCTTCACAAAAAAATGATTAAAAAAAAAAACTTTCCATAATCAGCACCAACCGCATAACGACATCCATGTGTAAATTTACCTAATCCCTTTACCTAACTTTAAACTAACCCCCGGGTTTCCTTGGGTGAGATCCACTCCTCCCATTCAATCCTTCACACCATGCATTCTATTACTCACACTCATAATTCATTTATCACACACAAACACATTTCCACTCACCGACACATCATCACCTAACTAATTTCCCCTAACTAACTCGTGCACCCTCGTCTTCCCTTATACTGTTGTGGGCTGGGGTTCGGTGGCGATAAACGACCACCAGGTGCAGCAGCAGAGTCGTCTCCCACCGAACACCCGGAATTAGAAGGTCGTCACCCCGGATAACTCCGGAGTCGATGGGCCACTTAAAAGACCGTGATCGCCAATTCTCTGACGAAGTGGGGTAGGGTCAATATCCAAATTTCAATATACCAAGTACCCACGTCGTCAAATTACCGGGGAAATCACACCCTCGGTCGACTCTGTCCGAACCGAGTCGCAGGTACCGACTCGGATCCGGCGTAACCGAGCAGAGTTACCAGAGCTGCGCCGGTCCCAATGACAACTTACGGCACCAACGGCCTTACTATTTCTCAATACGCACCATGCTAGGCCAATGAAAGAAAACATGAATAACGAACTGGAACATTTAACACGGGGGTTTATTTATAACAATAATCGGAGAGGGGAGCACACAAAGAGCAGAGTTATCCGAATATGAAAATGTAATGTACAATGAACACAGGGCACTTAGACAGTTTCAACTTACAGGACGGCACCACACACACACACACACACACACACACACACACACACACACACACACACACACACACACACACACACACACACACACACACACACACACACCCAAAAGAACTGGACCCCGTCGGGTCTTTATTTCGGCCTTTCAGCTCAGAGGGAAGGCAGGCTGAGGGCACGGGCCTATTTTTGCACCTGTCCACCTCGTGCGGTCTGGTCGAGCTTGTCCGGTGGCGGGACTCGAACCCACCGCCAACAACGCGGCACCAAGCACCAGGGACCAGGGACGATGCAACGGACGCCAGCCAGCACGGGAATGGACCAGATGGGCACCCGAGGGTAGACGACAGCACCAGCAGGCAAGACGAGGCTTCTTCTCCTTCTCTTTCTTTATGACAGGGTGAACCATCTCTTTTTCTTTCCCCTCCCCCGCGGGTCGAGGGCAATGCTCTGAGGTACTTGCCTCCCGATTGGACGAGGGGTTGTCGGGCGACTCGTGGCCCTCATTGATTGGATGAGCTCACGGTGGGCGGAGGGAACCTCACCCCTGTACATGACATGCTGTACATGGGCGATGGATGGCAATGGTGCGAAAACAAAGGATGAAGATTTAAAGATATAACAACTCTGAAGACGACGATGGTTCACGAGCGGTATTTGACGATGTAGATTGTTTCAGAAGTGAAGGATGAGACAATGTGATAATGTTTGGCCAAGTTATAAAAATGATCAACATGATGTGGTTCGAGTGACGGGTTATTAGCTGCAAAATGTCAAAAACCCGGTTTCGTTCAACAACTTTCAAAATTTGACCTTTGCATAACCTCCAAAGGTTACAAACAATGTTGTGGACATTAAAATAAGGAAACAGGATACGTGCTATAGCTTATTGGAGTTAGTTCGTTGAAGAAGGTCAAAAACCCGGTTCAATTCCCACAACTTTGAAAATTTCACCTTTGTGAACTTTAAAGGTCAAAGGTCAAGGATTATGACCTTTGGTGCAAAACTTCCTCTGGAACATTCCAGGAACAATATTACGTCATATTGGCTATATGGCATTTCGCACTCCTCAGATTATCCATACTTTGATGAAATCAGCGTAAAAACAAACTTGAAGGGGGCGCCACGGGCAAGGTGTTCGAGATAGAGCAAAATGGTTTCAAGACTTTAGGTGGGGAATGACCTCAAGATTATGCATAAAAAAATATTGTCATCCAAGGTCTCAAAGTTTGGGTGGTCATATGATTTTTGTCAAATTCGAAATTTTCTAAGTTCATGACCTTGTGACCTTGACCTTGGGACGAAAATGAAAAATGGAGCTCCGTGGGGCTATGCAGGTGCCATTGGGCCAAACAAATACCGAAACCCCTGCCAGATTCGACAAACCCCCTAGAAGATGAAAATTGAAATCGGCTACCCCCTAAAAACACGTGTTTTTGGGGCGTGGCTCTGCCCATAATGGGCGCACCACGCCCATTCTCAGGAAAACACAACTCCATCATGATATAAACCTCCCACCAAAATTTTACCAGGATCAGATCAAAACCCACGGAGCGATGCTCGGGAGAGACACACATTAACGAATATAGTGGTGACTTATTTTTTTTGTGAAAATATTTTTTCACTTTTTTCGTGAACCAAAAAACCTGACTATAAAAGTAACTCTTAGCGCACACACGAAATTCCCATAAGACAGGACAGGACCCTGACTATAAACATACTTATCAAAACAACTGAACTGCGGGGGCTGCTGTCTGTGTGTGTGCAAATGGCTTCCAGATTCGAAACAGTATCACGTGCAAGGCTCTCCTGACTCGCGACACCGGATTTACAGGTAAACGGTTATCGTGTATCGTTGATGCTGATTCAGGAAAGTTTTAGGTGGCTCTGAAAAGAGCCGTTGTGGAGGAAGAGAGCGGGAGAGCTCTTGGACCTCGAGTGAGGCCACACCGTTTACTTGCCCTGGCTCTTCTTTGGCAGCAGCACGGCCTGGATGTTTGGCAGGACACCACCTTGCGCGATCGTAACGCCGCCCAGCAGTTTGTTCAACTCCTCATCGTTGCGGATGGCGAGCTGCAAATGACGTGGGATGATGCGACTTTTCTTGTTATCACGTGCTGCGTTGCCGGCGAGTTCCAGGATCTCGGCAGACAAGTACTCGAGCACAGCCGCCATATAGACGGGAGCGCCGGCACCGACACGTTCGGCGTAGTTTCCTTTGCGGAGAAGTCTGTGGACACGGCCCACGGGAAACTGCAGTCCGGCACGGGAAGAACGTGTCTTGGCCTTGGCTCGAGTCTTTGCACCACCCTTACCACGTCCAGACATGATGTTTTCACTTTACACCCGACGAGGAACCGAAAAATGAACCACAAATAAAACAAGTCAGGACTCACTCACGACACGTTTAAATTACAGAACATCTGAGGAAATACTGAGATGTCGGACTTTATGTAATGGAGATCGGATCAAACGTGGCACACGCCCACTCTGGTTTCATCCAATAGCAGAGAGTCTTGCTCGACCAATACCAGACTGCGTTCCGCCTCCAAGGCGATGTGATCCATTTATTTACATACCCACACCCCTTATAAGAGAAATTCGTTTGGTCGACCCAACGTTCGTTATTGTCTCAGCGATCATTTAAAATCGTTATTTTACCCTCTGCCGGTGATGCCTCCTCGGAACCTCCAGGCAGCTCGAACCAAAGAAGGGATCGAAGAAAACCGCTTCCAAATTGACGAGAAAGTCAAACCGTAAACGCCGCCATCGCAAAATGGGAAAGCTTCGGTATTTACATCTACAAGGTTCTCAAACAAGTTCACCCCGACACGGTGTTTCTTACAAAGCGATGAGAATCATGAATTCATTCGGAAACGACATGTTCGAGCGGATCTCGTCCGAGGCGTCTCGTCTGACACATTACAACAAGCGTTCCACGGGGACATCGCGGGACATCCAGACGGCAGTGCGCTTGGTCCTTCCCGGGGAGTTGGCCAAACACGCCCAAACACGCCGTGTCCGAAGGGACGAAGGCCGCGACCAAGTACACCGACTCCAAGTGAGCTGCTCGGACTCGCACCACGTGGTTATAATCCCAATCCCTAAACGGCTCTTTTCAGCCATTCAAACGTTTCTTGAATTGAATTCGACTTTAACTTCTCGTGTCCTTGGTGGAGGAGCCACGTCACGTCATATGTGAGGTGGTTCATGTGAAAGTCCATTTCAGGTAATAATGTGGATAATAGTAAAAGGTGGAACCGTGATGAACATTAACATGGATTGTTCTTCATGTGGTTTACAATCCCCTCAGTTATCGATACAATCTTTACAAAACCGCGACCCACCACTACCTCTTACATGTGAAGCGGAATATTTGACCCATTCACCTCGTGAAAACCAGAACAGCAATAATAATAAACACCACGATCCACATTACACACAAATAATACAAGATACAAAGTTCAAGACGCCTGAAGCTCCTTCATGAACGAGTTGGTGGCTCTGAAAAGAGCCGTTTTGTTGAAGTTAATGACGAACACCACCCCCAGGATGTTTAACCACCGAAACCGTAGAGTGTACGGCCCTGGCGCTTCAGGGCGTACACCACGTCCATGGCGGTGACGGTCTTCCGCTTGGCATGCTCCGTGTAGGTAACGGCGTCACGGATAACATTCTCCAGGAAGACCTTGAGAACTCCGCGGGTTTCCTCGTAGATGAGACCCGAGATACGTTTCACCCCACCACGACGGGCAAGACGACGGATAGCCGGCTTTGTGATTCCCTGGATGTTATCACGGAGAACCTTGCGATGACGTTTCGCGCCTCCTTTTCCGAGACCCTTTCCTCCTTTACCCCGTCCAGACATGGCGAGAACGTTTCAATCCAAAGCGGAATGAATCAAACAACGAACCTTCACGTGTTTATAAGGTGAGAGAACCGAGGGTTTCTATTGGTGGAGAGCTCGATATCACCATTGGATCTTTGAACTTTGACCTTTACCTCCGACAGTTAATTATTTCATTTGGGAGGATTATGTGCTCTTCGTGACCTTTCACCTTTCACCTCTCTTGCCGCGCCCTTCGTCGATTCGCTTTGACGATCTGTCACTGCACTCACTCTCCCGGTCCCTTGGGGTTGATGGATCCAGAAATTCATGATTTCATTCTGTCCACAACTTGAACTGCAGAACTTTGGTAAATAAACAACGAGCACACACATCACCTCAGTTACAAATACGTTTCAAAGTAATCGAAGGATATTTTGTTGATAATTCAGATTTCAAGAAAAGTAAAACTTCTCCTTTTGTTCGAACAACCGACTTTAACCTCGTTCAACCCTCCATTGTTGTCTCTTGCAAATGTGAACTCGTGAAGGATCAAACACAATGAATGTTCGTGTCGTTCAAACAGTGATTATCACAACCTTTCGCGATTATCACTTCGGTTCATTGAAACATAAGGTAATTGGACACAGGAGAAGGCCATTCGGGCCATCATGCCTGCGCTACATCAACACCAGACCAATTCATGTATTAAACAAATTTTTTTTTTACAGATTGTTTCTTTCCGGGGAGGGGGGGGGTTGGTGGGTGAAGGCGTTTCCACATTGAAAAACACATCATTAACCACACAACCCTTGACGAGATTCCCCACTGGCAACACTCACCACAGATGAACACAATCACCCATCAAGCTGCTAAAATATCTACTTCAGTTCTCCCTCAACTTCCCTCTACCCCCCTATCTCCAAAACTTCCAGGTACCTATCCAATTTCAATTCAAACTTATCGACTGTTTCCGTGACCACGACCTCCCGTCCAGACCATTCCACGCATCAACTACTCCTTGAGTAACAGACCTCTGCCTTACTCCCGTCCAAACCCTCCTAAACTTGTACAAGACCGTTGAAGTTGCTGCATCCTTGTACCAACCTTGGACGTCAGCATTGTTCATCGCCGTGTGCTGTTGGTAACCAAGTATTTTGTCATTCGTGCTGGTCCATGACAAGATGACCTCGATACGAGCCTCGGAAAAGCGGTGTTTTTCTTGTTTGTTTGAATGTCTTGCAAAGGTGACCACAGACAGGTGTACATTCACCTTGAACTTTATGACGTTTAAGTCATATCAAGGAAGGTATTTTCCCTCGTGAAAATCACAGCTTGAGTGAAGAAACGTCTTGGTCGAAGCCCGAGAACGTGTCCGAGTAAGCAATGTAGTGTCAAGCAGATCTTCGATTTGCCGTGTCGGTCCGTGTAACACGACAAAAGGTCCAGAGAATTGAAAAAGTACTTCTCGCCGTTTGCCAGCATGTACTTGTACCTGAAACGGTTGTGCACATTGTGTATGGAATTATCATTCATGTGAATTACAGAGCTCAAAGTGACGGAAGAAACACAAACGGATCCTGGGAAACGCCTCTCATGGTTTTCCGAGCGCCGACGATGATTTCTACCACGTCCGCTCCTCCACGCCGTCACTATAACAAGGGCGGCAGGGGGAGTCCACACACTACTTGAACGATATTCTCGTGATATTTGGATCTTCTTCTTCCGTCATATTGTTATTGCTGCGAAATGCCGGAGACTGTTCCACTTTCGACAGAACCTTTGGCTTCACCTTCCAAGCGAGCCAAGACCAACACTGGCTCTTCGAGGAAGACAAAGAAGCCTGACGGCACCCTATCGGAAAAGATCCTCAAGGTGGTAGGATCGAGCATGGACAGAAAAGGTCTGTCGCTGGTCGCTTCGAAAAAGGCGCTGGCAGCAGATGGCTACGATGTCCATCGTAATGCCGTACGTATCAATACGGCTGTGAGGAGGCTTGTTGCAAGTGGAAAGCTTGTGCAGACCAAGGGAACGGGCGCTGCTGGCTCGTTCAAACTGAACAAGGACGACAGTGCCAAAGTGAAGAGGAGCACCAAAGTGAAGAGCACCAGAGTGAAGAGCGCCAGTGCCAGGAAAGTTGCAAAGACCCCAACCAAGGCTAAAGCGGCCAAGAAAACAACCAAAAAGCCAGTTGTGAAGAGGACGGTACGGAAGGTATCTCCCAAGAAAGCCCAAAAATCTCCCGCCACCTCTTCGAAGCAATCCAGGAAGACATCTGTCAAGGTGAAGAAAAGTGTAAACAAGACCAAGGCATCGAAACCAAAGTCCAAGCCTGCAACGAAGGGGTTAAAGAAGAAGGCGACACTCAAAAAGAAGTGAAGGGATGAGCAGAGAGTCGAGGTGAAGTGTCTCGAGTTCATCCTCGTTTCATTTTCTCAAAACCCACAAAGGCTCTTTTCAGAGCCACCCACAACGTTCGCTTTAAAGGAGCTGATTCGATGGTTCATAAAATCACGAGTGGGGTATGCTGGCACACAACCTGCAACTACTCGGGTGCATCCTCCGTGCACAGATAATTGATATAAGATTAATATATTTCATCAAGTGGTTTGTGTAGGAGATTTATATTCAAGAACACCGGGTTACAATGAATTGAAATCCAAGAGACAAACAAAACTGCAAATTCATCCATAATTTAATGAAACAATTAACAAAACATGGTGTCATGTGACCTAACACCCAATATAGTTAAATATGTGACATTCAAAGTGTGCTCTTTACTAGTACTTAATTAATAAATTACTAATTACTCAAATTGCTCAGTAATCAGCAATATTTAACTCCAAAACTTCATACAGATCATAGGTCAGAAACATACAAATTGGAATCCTTTGTGATTCTTTACAATGGATGAAGCTCAACACGAGCTGAGTCAAAGGCCTGGAGGGTCTGTAACCAAAGGGTCTTTGGTCTATGTGGCCCAATGTATCGCAACAATGGCCCAACAATAAATGAAACATCCCGTTTGGCCTTGACACAGGTCGTGACTTCCGGTCTTTATTGCCCAAAAACAAGCAACAAAGTCGGTGGCAAATCCAGGCTCACGGACAAATCCGCAGGGAAGGCTTGGTGTTGGTCTGGAGGAAGAACGCAGCTTGGTGTTGGTCTGGAGGAGGAACGAGGCTTGGTGTTGGTCTGGAAGTGGAATGAGGCTTGGTGTTGGTCTGGAGGAGGAACGAGGATTGGTGTTGGTCTGGAGGAGGAACGAGGCTTGGTGTTGGTCTGGAGGAGGAACGAGGCTTGGTGTTGGTCTGGAAGCGGAATGAGGCTTGGTGTTGGTCTGGAGGAATAACGTAGCTTGGTGTTGGTCTGGAAGAAGAACGTAGCTTGGTGTTGGTCTGGAGGAGGAACGAGGCTTGGTGTTGGTCTGGAGGAGGTACGAGGCTTGGTGTTGGTCTGGAGGAGGAACGAGGCTTGGTGTTGGTCTGGAAGCGGAATGAGGCTTGGTGTTGGTCGGGAGGAGGAACAATTCGTGGTGTTGGTCTGGAGGTGGAACGTAGCTTGGTGTTGGTCTGGCAAGGGTGTCAACCATTTGGTCACACAAAACACTGCCCAGAGACAACCGAGGAGTTTTGGAATACTCAAGACTTCTGGTAATCTCAGTTCCGAGCTGTTTAAATTTAAATTCCACTGTTTAAATTATTTTACAATTCAAATAAAGTTACGAACTCCGCCCAGAAAGTCCTGAAATTAAATTAAATGAATTCATCGGAATTGAGCACAAACTGCAGAATTGAGCTGAACATCAGTTCTGAATGTGAAAAGAAGTGTCCGGACGTCGCCGGGCGGTGTTGAGTTCGACACCAACCATTGGATAGATATAACGAGAGTAACTCTTGATCTCAAGTCTATTTCATAAAATCCTTCATCTCATCCGATGATGTGACGTCCTGTAATTTAAATAAACGTGTAGTGAGGTGTGACTTGTTTTATTTGTGGTTTATCTTTCGGTTCCTCTTTGGAAGAGCCAGTGCAAGTAAACTGTGTGATCCCACTCAAGGCCCAAGAGGTCTCCCACACTATTCCTCCACAACGGCTCCTTTCAGAGCCACCTAAAACTTTCCCGAAACACCATCAGCGACACACTATCACCGTTTACCTTTACCTGTTAAACCTGGTGCCACGTGAGAGGAGAGCCCAAATACGATGTTTTGTCCTTCCTTTACACTTGGTCTCCTCACTCCGAACACGCAACATTTATGAACCGTGCACTGTACACATACAGTATATGCATCTCTTCAATGTATGAACCCCAGTATTCAATAATTTAGCCCTGACGATATTTAATGGAACCATCCTAAACCCTCGTCACATGGAGACACTGCCAGTCCGTGTCTTGTCCATCAAAACTCCCTCTCCGTGTCTCCATTTATTCCCGTCTTTGTTTAAAACAAACCAAAGTTCTTCACAAATCATATTTCCATCTGATCCATGTACACAAAGGTATTCATTGGTTGTGAGTTGTGTGAAAGGTCGATTACACTTTCAAGAAAGGTGTGGTGGCTCTGAAAAGAGCCGTTGGTTGTGGTGGAGTCTGTATCCACAGTCTTGAGACGAGCGGATCAAGCTCGCTCTCCGCGGATACGTCGAGCCAGCTGGATGTCCTTGGGCATGATGGTGACACGCTTGGCGTGAATGGCGCACAAATTCGTGTCCTCAAACAGACCCACGAGGTAGGCCTCACTCGCCTCCTGCAGCGCCATCACCGCAGAACTCTGGAATCGCAAGTCAGTCTTGAAATCCTGTGCGATTTCACGGACGAGGCGCTGAAACGGCAGCTTGCGAATGAGCAGCTCGGTGGACTTTTGGTAGCGACGGATCTCACGCAGCGCCACAGTTCCGGGCCGGTAACGATGCGGTTTCTTCACACCACCTGTGGCTGGAGCGCTTTTCCGCGCCGCCTTGGTCGCCAACTGTTTTCGCGGCGCCTTTCCACCAGTCGATTTACGGGCGGTCTGCTTGGTTCGGGCCATGGTGAAAAAACACCAACAAACTGGAAACGAAACGGCAGAAAATGAAGTGTGGTAATTTTAATCGGGCGGTTCGATTTTATTTGCGTCGCGAGACCTTCGCCCGTTTGCCATTGGCTGACTCACAACCTTTCTCATTCGCTGAAGAATTAAGCCCCACCTACCGCCTCCACCATTGGTCGAAATTTCAATCTCCGCTCTCCATTGGCTGAAAGCCGAGCCCGATGTGATCCGATCCGCGAGGGAAAGCTCCGTCCGCCCTCCTTCGCTCGTTTCTCCCACCAATATCAACCCTGAGCCCCTTTCGGCCTGTTCACCGCGTCCATGAACGAAAAGAGCAAAAAGAACGTCCTTGCTGAATGTGTGTGTGTGTGTGTGTGTGTGTGTGTGTGTTTATGTCTGTGTATGTGTGTATATATGTGTGTATATATGTGTGTGTGTGTGTGTGTGTGGCCGTGTGTGTGTTTATGTATGTATATGTGTGTGTGTGTATATGTGTGTATGTGTGTGCGTATGTGTGTGTATATATGTGTGTGTGCATATGTGTGTGTATGTGTGTGTGTGCGTATGTATGTGTGTATGTGTGTGTATATGTGTGCATGTGTCTGTGTATGTATATGTGTATGTGTGTGTGTGTGTGTGTGTGTGTGTGTGTGTGTGTGTGTGTGTGTGTGTGTGTGTGTACATGTGTGTTTGTTTGAGTGTATGTGTGTATGCATGTGTGTTTGTGTGTGTATATGTCTGTGTATGTGTGTATGTATGTGTGTGTGTGTGTGTGTGTGTGTGTGTGTGGCCGTGTGTGGGTTTATGTATGTATATGTGTGTGTGTATATGTGTGTATGTGTGTGCGTATGTGTGTGTATATGTGTGTGTGCATATGTGGGTGTGTGTGTGTGTGTGCGTATGTATATGTGTATGTGTGTGTATATGTGTGCATGTGTCTGTGTATGTATATGTGTATGTGTGTGTGTGTGTGTGTGTGTGTGTGTGTGTGTGTGTGTGTGTGTGTGTGTGTGTGTGTGTGTGTGTGTGTGTGTGTGTGTGTGTGTGTGTGTGTGTGTGTGTGTGTGTGTGTGTGTGTGTGTGTGTGTGTGTGTGTGTGTGTGTGTGTGTGTGTGTGTGTGTGTGTGTGTCAGTGTTTGTTATCTCCATTCGTAGGTTTCAGAAGGTGGGAACAACTCAAAATAACCTCTTTTTTCAGGGAAGGATCACGATTCATGAACCAAATTGTGAAACTTCGTTCTTATCGCCTCGTTCCAAGGGCTCCATCAAGATCTTCACTCCACCTCTGAGAGCCTCCGTTTGTCGGTCGTTGCTCCCGGAATGATATTTAAATATTCAGTCAGGGTTTTCTTTATCGTTCCTGTAGCTCATACGATCACTGGTATAATTTCAGCTTTTTCACAGTTACAAGTTCTTTTAACCTCATTTTTCAGATCCTGGTATTTGGTGATTTTCATGATTTCTGTTGAATTTAGTCCAAAGTCAATGGGAACTGAAACGTCCATCAACAATGATGACTTTTCCTTTTTGTGTTTGAGCACCATGTCCGGACGCAGTGCGTTGTTTGCAATGTCCACACTTGATGGGATCGTGTATGTTCATGTGTGTGACACGCTTCATCATCAGTGGACTTTTATAAATCCGCGGGCACGAGCCGCACGCGTGTGACCATGGGCCGAGTTGCACGACTATTGGCAGGTGCCGCACCGCGGAGCACCTCTCCCTCCAACGTCTTGTCATCCGTGATCACGACATGTTCATTAATTATGAAGGATTGGATTTGGTTTGTGTTTCCATGATTGTTGTGAAACCGGAATGTTGAAATGTTTACAGATGTACTTGTGGATTACTCCACAGACGCTGTCGTGTCTTCCTGTGTACAAGTGTTCTGACATGAGTTTTTGACATCCCGAAAGGAGGTGACTGGTACTTTGTGTTTCTACCCGAGAAAACCTGCACTTGTTCGATTGGCTCAATCCCACCATTTTCTTTAAAAGCATTGGTTGTGTCCTTGTTCTCCCACCAATATCAACCCTGAGCCCCTTTCGGCCTGTTCACCGCGTCCATGAACGAAAAGAGCAAAAAGAACGTCCTTGCTGAATGTGTGTGTATGTGCATCTTGGGCATTTATGATTACTCATTCTCCATCCCAACTAATTTAACCTCTTCGAAGCTCTCCATTCCAAAGAACATTCCTTATCAATTGCTATTCTGTCAAGATCTTTATAATTCTTTCTGCTCTTTTGTCATTCTCCCATTTGTCAGAGTATATCTGCTGATATTTATTTTTGTGGTTGTTTCTTTTTGTCTTTGCAATCATTGAACTATATTTCTCCCTGTACCACCTTGTATTTACCTTGATTAAAGGACAGGTGCCAGGTGTTTGATGAGACTTGCATTGTCCAAGTCCTTCTATAATACCCGCATTGTGCAAATATCGCGACGCCTCGCCCCGCCGACTCTGTGATGATGATGATGACGTGGAGAAGCGGACGTGGTAGAAATCAACGTCGACGTTCACTGACTGTGATGATGATGATGTGAGGAGCGGACGTGGTAGAAATTAACGTCGACGTTCACTGACTGTGATGATGATGACGTGAGGAGCGGACGTGGTAGAAATCAACGTCGACGTTCACAGACTCTGTGATGATGATGTCGTGGAGGAGCGGACGTGGTAGAAATCAACGTCGACGATCGGAAAACCATGAGAGGTGTTTCCTCGGATCCGTTTGTGTTTCTTCCGTCACTTTCAGATCTGAAATTCACGTGAATGATAATTCCATGCAAAATGTGCACAACCGTTTCAGGTGCAAGTACATGTTGGCAAACGACATTTTCAATTCTCTGGACCTTTTGCCGTGTTTCACGGACCGACACGGCAAATCGAAGATCTGCTTTGACAGAACATTGCTTACTCGGACACGTTCTCGGGCTTCGACCAAGACGTTTCTTCACTCAAGCTGTGATTTTCACGAGAGAAAATACCTTACTTCATATGACTCAAACGTCATAACGTTCAAGGTGAAATGTACACCTGTCTGTGGTCACCTTTGCAAGACATTCAAAAAAACAAGAAAAACACCGCTTTTCCGAGGCTCGAGTCGAGGTCATCTTGCCATGGACCAGCACGAATGTCAAAATACTTGGTTACCAACAGCACGCGGCGATGAACAATGCTGAGAACATTTTCTTTATCCAAACGTGACCGATCGTTGACCCCCGTTTCTCCCTGTTCTTGTGTCGTGCTTCATGTGAGGTCCTGGTTGTGTCCCGATCTTGTAAACGAAACTGTTGCGATTTCTCATTGACACTTGACTGGTCAAATTCATTGCATGGCGTCCAAGGTAGGTGCAAGGATGCAGCAACTTCAACGGTCTTCCACGGGTTTAGGTGGGTTGCGATGAGAGTAAGGCAGAGGTCTGTAACTCAATGAGTAGTTGAGGCATGACATGCTCTCTCATGAAAGGTCGTGGTAACGGAAACAGTCGATAAGTTTAAATTCGAATTACATTGACACCTGGAAGTATTGAAGATAGAGGGGTATCGGGATGTTGACAGGACATTTAGATAGCATGGATAGATGATTGTGTGCATCTGTGATGAGTGTTGCCTGTTGGGTCTCGTCAAGGGGACTGTGGTTGATGTTGTATTTCCCCATTCCTGGGAAATAATAAAACAACAGAAGAACAAACATTTTGAATTTTCTTTTTTATATGAATTGGTCTGGTGTTGATGGAGCGCAGTCATGATGGCCCGAATGGCCTCCTCCTGTGTCTAATAACCTTGTCTTTCAATGAAACGGAGTGATGATAGCCGAGTGATGATCACTGCTTGAACAACACGAGCATTCATTGTGTTTGAACCTCAACGAGTTGACATTTGCAAAACAACAATCGAGGGTTCAACGAAGTTAATGTCGTTTGTCCGGATAAAAGAAGGAGTCTTACTTTTCTTAAGGAGAATTGCCAATAGCTGAGAGTATCTATCAAGGAGGTGAGGAAGGGCTTTTGCAGAAGATCCAGGTTGGAGTGGAGGAAGTAAAGGAACAACTCGGTAATCTAAGAGAATATAAGGCTCCTGGTCCAGATAATATGCAACCGAGAGTATTGATGGAGGTGGCTGAGCAGGTAAGCGAGATGTTAACGGATATTTTCAATAGATCATTGGAGTCAGGAAAGGTACCGGAGGATTGGAGAGTATCAAATGCAACACCATTATTTAAGAAAGGATCCAGAGAAGAATTGGGAAACTATAGACCTGTTAGTTTGACTTCAGGTGTGGGGAAGGTTTTGGAGTCATTAATTATGGACCAGATGAGGTACCATTTAAATAATTACAAACTAATTAAAGGTAGTCAGCATGGGTTTATCAAAGGTAGTTCCTGTTTAACAAATCTTTTAGAGTTCTCTGAAGCAGTGCCTGATTATGTGGATGAGGGAAAGGCAGTGGACATAGTATATCTTGACTTTGAGAAAGCATTTGATAAGTTACCACATCGGAGGTTGTTAGCCAAAGTGAGGGCTTGTGGGGTGGCTGGTCAGGTGGCTAACTAGACTGCAAACTGGCTTAGTGGTCGGAAGCAAAGAGTGGCTGTGAGTGGGAGGATGTCTTGCTGGGAGGATGTAAGTCACGGAGTACCTCAGGGATCAGTACTCGGGGCATTACTATTCATTGCTTACATCAACGATTTGGATAATGGGGTAAAGAGTAAGCTCTCCAAATTTGCAGATGACACAAGGCTTGGAGGTAAGGTGGATAGCAGAGGGGCTGGTGAACAGATTTTGGAAAGTTTTGATACTTGTTTAGATTGGGCAAAAGATTGGCAGATGGAATTTAACCTGAGCAAGTGTAAGTTGTTGGGGATGGGAAAGAACAAATAAAATAGAGATTACAGGATTACAGGATTACAGGAGAATGCTATCCGTGACGCAAGGGGTAATTTTGGAGCGTGTCACACAGGAGAAGGATCTGGGGATGGTAATAGATACGGGATGTAAGCCGGCAACACAATGCTGGGCTGGTGTGGAATTGCTTTCCCTTTTTACCTTTACATGTAGGTAAAGCAAATCGGGTTTTATGTTGTATTCAGAGGGGAATAATTTATAAATCAAAAGAGGTGGTGTTAACGTTGTATAGGAATTTAGTGAGGGTCACATCTAGAATATTGTGTGCAGTTCTGGTCACCACAGTTCCAGAAGGACATATATGCCACCGAGAAGGTTCAATGCAGGGCTACTCGATTGATTCTGGGCCAAGCTGGACTCACCTATGAGGAGTGGCTGAAGGAGACAGGGCTTTATTCACTATAACAGAGGCGGTTGCGAGGAGATGTGATGGAGATGTTTAAGATAATGAAAGGTACAGATAAAATATGGGCAGATTAATTATTATTCAACAGAGAAGACAGTGATAGGACCAGTGATAGGGTAGCCTGAGAGTAAAGAAGAGGAGAGTTAAGATGGTAGTAAGGCAGGGGACTTTCACTCAGAGATTAGTTAATGCATGGAAAGGTAGTGGCAGCAGAAACAGTAGATAAGTTTAAATTAGAATTAGATAGGTACCTGGAAGTTATGGAGGTAGAGGGGTGTGGGGATGTTGAGAAGATTTTTCGGTAGTTTGAGCATTGCTGGGTGATTGTGCACATGTGTACAGAGTGCTGTTGGTTGGGGTAAGTCCGGGGAGGGTGGGGGGTTGTGTGGTTGATGTTCTGTTTTTAACCAAGCCCAAAGGGGAAGAAGCAAAAATACAAAAACTACAGAAACTAAAATAAAATTTAAAAAAACAACAACAAAAAACAATTTTTCATGTATTTAAAAACTTTTTTTCCATTTTCTTCCTTGGATCTTGTGTCGATAAATGAGTGTGGTGTTCACACAGGAATGATGGGCTGAATGTCCTCCACCTGTGTTACATTTCCTTGTATTTAATATCCAAACGATCAACAAAATATCCTTCGATTACTTTGAAACGTATTTGTAACTGAGGCGATGTGTGTGTTCGTTGTTTATTTTCCAAAGTTCTGCAGTTCAAGTTGTGGACAGAATGAAATCATCAATTGCTGGCTTTGTAAGTAAAACCTCCTTTCGTAAGATTCCGGGTTCATTTGAGTTCGAGTGAGTGTTTCACAAAGCGGAACGAGGAAGTGCGCGGCAAGAGAGGTCAAAGGTGAAAGGGCACGAAAAGCACGTGCGCACAATCTTACCCCCAGAGAAAATAATTAAATGTTGGAGGTAAAGGTTAAAGGTCAAAGATCAAATGGTGATATCAAGCTCTCCACCAATAGAAACCCTCGGTTCTCTCACCATATAAACACGTGAACGTTCGTTGTTTGATTCATTCCGCTTTGGGTTGAAACGTTCTCGCCATGTCTGGACGGGGTAAAGGAGGAAAGGGTCTCGGAAAAGGAGGCGCGAAACGTCATCGCAAGGTTCTCCGTGATAACATCCAGGGAATCACAAAGCCGGCTATCCGTCGTCTTGCCCGTCGTGGTGGGGTGAAACGTATCTCGGGTCTCATCTACGAGGAAACCCGCGGAGTTCTCAAGGTCTTCCTGGAGAATGTTATCCGTGACGCCGTTACCTACACGGAGCATGCCAAGCGGAAGACCGTCACCGCCATGGACGTGGTGTACGCCCTGAAACGCCAGGGCCGTACACTCTACGGTTTCGGTGGTTAAACATCCTGGAGGTGGTGTTCGTCATTATCCACAACAAAACGGCTCTTTTCAGAGCCACCAACTCGTTCATGAAGGAGCTTCAGGCGTCTTGAACTTTGTGTGTAACGTGGAATAAATGGTGTGAATAGCTCGGTTTGTTACTTCAAAAATCAAAGATTTTTCAAGGATATTGGTTTTTTGATTTTATCGTCTACAGGTCCACAATTCCAAACCGGTCGTCATGAAACTTTACTAAGTTGTGGAGGTACTGTAGTCCCAACTGAGAAGCCTCTTGATTTTCAGGGTAAAGGTCATCTTGAGGTCAGGTTTTTAAAAAATAATTTTTCATCCGATTCACTTGAAAATTGAACAAGATTTTCTCATTGCATCGCTGGATCGGGTAAGGAACTTTTTCAAATCAAAGGCCAAACTTCCAACATCAAATTTTAACTGAAAAATCGTCAATTTACATCCGATTAACTTGATAATTAAACGGTATTTCCATAATCCATCACTGAATAGGAAAAACTAATATTTCGTTGTCAAAAGGTCAACTCAAATTCAAGTTTTCAAAATCTTCAATTTAAATCTGAGAAATAATCAATTTTCATCCGATTGACCTGAGCTTTGATTCAGAGTATCAATTTTAATCTTCATGAAACGGATAATTTGATGTATCTATGGCAACGTTTGGAGTGGGGGGGGGGGATTTTTCAAGTGTTGTGCTCTGGATGTCTTTTTCTTATTCTTATTACTTTGGTTTTCACGAGGTGAATGGGTCAAATATTCCGCTTCACATGTAAGAGGTAGTGGTGGGTCGCGGTTTTGAAAAGATTGTATCGATAACCGAGGGGATTGTAAATCACATGAACAATCCATGTTAATGTTCATCACGGTTCCACCTTTCACTTATCTACATTATTACCTGAAATGGACTTTCACATGAACCACCTCACATATGACGTGACGTGGCTCCTCCACCAAGGACACGAGAAGTGAAAGTCGAACTCAATTCAAGAAACGTTTGAATGGCTGAAAAGAGCCGTTTGGGGATTGGGATTACAACCACGTGGTGCGAGAAACACGTGGTGCGAGAAACACGTGGTGCGAGACCGACGTGGTGCGAGAAACACGTGGTGCGAGACCCACGTGGTGCGAGAAACACGTGGTTCGAGTCCGAGCAGCTCACTTGGAGCCGGTGTACTTGTTCGCGGCCTTCGTCCCTTCGGACACGGCGTGTTTGGGCGTGTTTGGCCAACTCCCCGGGAAGGACCAAGCGCACTGCCGTCTGGATGTCCCGCGATGTCCCCGTGGAACGCTTGTTGTAATGTGTCAGACGAGACGCCTCGGACGAGATCCGCTCGAACATGTCGTTTCCGAATGAATTCATGATGCTCATCCCTTTGTAAGAAACACCGTGTCGGGGTGAACTTGTTTGAGAACCTTGTAGATGTAAATACCGAAGCTTTCCCATTTTGCGATGGCGGCGTTTACGGTTTGACTTTCTCGTCAATTTGGAAGCGGTTTTCTTCGATCCCTTCTTTGGTTCGAGCTGCCTGGGAGGTTCCGAGGAGGCATCACCGGCAGAGGGTAAAATAACGATTTTAAATGATCGCTGAGACAATAACGAACGTTGGGTCGACCAAACGAATATTTCTTATAAGGGGTGTGGGTATGTAAATAAATGGATCACATCGCCTTGGAGGCGGAACGCAGTCTGGTATTGGTCGAGCAAGACTCTCTGCTATTGGATGAAACCAGAGTGGGCGTGTGCCACGTTTGATCCGATCTCCATTACATAAAGTCCGACATCTCAGTATTTCCTCAGATGTTCTGTAGTTTAAACGTGTCGTGAGTGAGTCCTGACTTGTTTTATTTGTGGTTCATTTTTCGGTTCCTCGTCGGGTGTAAAGTGAAAACATCATGTCTGGACGTGGTAAGGGTGGTGCAAAGACTCGGGCCAAGGCCAAGACACGTTCTTCCCGTGCCGGACTGCAGTTCCCCGTGGGCCGTGTCCACAGACTTCTCCGCAAAGGAAGCTACGCCGAACGTGTCGGTGCCGGCGCTCCCGTCTATCTGGCGGCTGTGCTCGAGTACTTGTCTGCCGAGATCCTGGAGCTCGCCGGCAACGCAGCACGTGATAACAAGAAAAGTCGCATCATCCCACGTCATTTGCAGCTCGCCATCCGCAACGATGAGGAGTTGAACAAACTGCTGGGCGGCGTTACGATCGCGCAAGGTGGTGTCCTGCCAAACATCCAGGCCGTGCTGCTGCCAAAGAAGAGCCAGGGCAAGTAAACGGTGTGGCCTCACTCGAGGCCCTTAGAGCTCTCCCGCTCTCTTCCTCCACAACGGCTCTTTTCAGAGCCACCTAAAACTTTCCTGAATCAGCATCAACGATACACGATAACCGTTTACCTGTAAACCCTGTGAAAAGGGGGGGGGGGCAGAAAAAGGAGGTGGGAGAGCGAGAGGAGGGAACAAATCGTGGGGGAAGGGAAAACAGACGTTGGAGCGTTTTGCTCGGGGTTATTAACCTGTAGTCCATGGACCCCTTTGTGGTCTGTAGATGGGCTTCAGAGGGTCCGTGAACCAGGCACATAAAAATTATTTAAAATTTATTTTCCCTTGCTTTTTATAAAAAGTTTTAGTTTTTGTCTGTGTACAGGATATGTATTTATTCTTGCTTATGAAGACGAGTATATATCTGTAAGATAGGTTGAAATGGGATGCCACTGAATGTACACAGTCAGGTAACATACAGTCGTCATCGCCGTCAAGTTATGACTTCTAGAATAGTTCCCATCGATAGAAATTGGAAGAAAATGTACCCTGCCCCAGATTTTAGCACTGGCCGCAAGACCTCATGTTTACAGTTTGGTATCGTCGTCTGCACGACCGCCACCAAGTGCCACTCAATAATGAAGTCCTTATTTCTCACTTTCCACAGCTTGTCACGACTCAGGAATCTTCTCATATACTGGTGAGGTTTAATACTTTATCTTACAGTATCTTCATTTCCATGGTTTTTTATACGCCCGATATATATATATATATATATATATATATATATATATATATATATACATATATATATATATATATATATATATATATATATATATATATATATATATATATATATATATGTACGTGTCCATAAAAAAAAATAATAAATAAATAAACCACACAGGCCGTTTCTTCACTCTCACGTGCCCGTACGTGCGTGACCCGGAAGTTCGAAATTATTCCCAGTCGCGATTATTCGCAATTTATTTTTAATACCCAATTATTCAATTTGTGCCAACGTATTTTACCTTTTCGCAATGTCGTGGGCAATGAAAAACAAAAAGAGAAGAGAGAGAAAAAAATTTACTTCCTGGTTCGGAGCATACCAGCACTCTGATGTTCCCGAAATTTATACACCGTCTAATATGAAAACGATCATAACTTGGGCCATTGTGTTTATCTATAAATGCGCATAAGAAATCGAGAAATTATTAAAATACACGAAGTCATCACTCTCCGGAAGTCCGTACGTTGTAACCCGTAATGGGGAACGTGGCTGTGCTTCCCTTCCCCATCGGCCACGCCCACACAACAAAGTGTCTTCCCATTGGTTTGGTAAATAAATGGCCATAACTTGGGAAGCACTTGTCCGATTAATATTAAACCTTGAAAAGGCACATCCTCAGGTCCCCAGCAATATACCTGGCAAGTTTCAAATAGATCAGACCAGAGGTTGTCGAGAAACAGCGGTCACACACACACACACACACACACACACACACACACACACACACACACACACACACACACACACACACACACACACACACACACACACACACACACACACACACACACACACACACACACACACATTGCTGGAATTATAGATAGATTAAAATATCGGTGCGTATTATGTGATACCGGTCGTCCGTCCGTTCCTGTCCGCACTCTAACTCCCAAAGTTTTCAACTTTCACGTTTCATATTTGGTACATAGGTACAGATTGTGGAGACGGAGACTGTGGAGACACATACGTCCGTCATCTAAAGTGGTTGCCATGGCAACCAGGATGCTGTTTTCCATGTCGTCGCACAATTCTGAATATACCTTCTTGTTTTATTTTAAGAGGCAGCTCCATGAAATTTTATCACATGATAGAGGACTTCCTTCTGAATCTAGAAAGTGTTCACACATTCTTGTAGCTACTATATTGGTCAAGATATGAGGGAACATGTGTCCGTTTTAGGGGTCTGAACACCATCATTTTTGCACATCCACGCTAGAAGCTCATTTCAAAATTGAAAGACCAATCGTTAAAGCCTTCACACATTCTGAACTACCCCTCCATTAGGACTTGCATGCAAATTTTTCAGCTTCCTACACCCTTTCTCAGGCCATCAAACAGGCTCCTGCAAGTGGAAAAATCACTCGTATGACAGACAGGCTGTGTAAAATGATTGATTTTCCCGCATAATGTTTTTATTTTAAGAGGCAGCTCCATGAAATTTTAACACATGATAGAGGACCTCCTTCTGAATCTAGAACGTGTTCACTCGTTCTTGTAGCTACTATATTTGTCAATATATGAGTGAAAATGTGAGCATTTTAGGGGTCTGAATCCCATCATTTTTACACATCCATGCCAGAAGCCCATTTTGAAACTTCATCACTTAGAGGCTCCTGCTTTGCACACAATGTACAACATGTATGTTAGAACTGGCATGCTAGATTTCAGCTTTCTATCCCATTCCTAACCCCATTTAACAGGCTCCTGTAAGTGGAAAAATCATTCATACTAGCCGAAACCCCGTCACAGACGGATTCCGTTCATTCATCCACCCTCACCAGGTCACCCACACTCGAGGGACATGGACTAGACAGGGCGTGCTTGCCCCCGCCTACTCATCCCCTGCCCCGTTCCCCCCCCCCGCCATCAATTTGCTTACCCCCACCCAAAAATTTAATTACCCCGCCCCGCCTCTTCACTCCCACCCCCCGTCTCTTGATTCCCCGCACCACTTGCCCCGCCCCCTGTCCACCCCCTCACACTCAACCCCGCCTAATTCATCCCAGCCCCCGCCTCTTTACTCGCTGCCCCCGTCTCTTCATCCCCCGCCCCCGCCTCTTCACTCCTCGCCCCCGTCTCAACAAAAAGTGTTTATTCTGCTTCAGAGTTGAAAGTTGACTCTTGCCACTATGTGCGATGCACTCTTACAGGTACGAAATCTCTTTCAGTCCAGGTCACAGTACCGAGAAAAACGTGACGCGACCGCTAGGAGGAGCACAAAATTGGTCCTTCAGTATTAATATATAGAAGATACAATGTTTCTTGTTACATTTTTGTGTCAAATTCACATTCTGAGGTAGTCAGCATGTGCAGAAGAGGGTTTTACATTGCAGACACTATTTTCGAGGAGTGGAATTGCACCTCTCAGCGGTAACGGTCTGTCGACGACAGACGTAATGACATCAGCGAATGACCGATGATGTCATGACGTCCTGACGCCTCTCAGCAATGACGTCACATCGCCATGTAAACGAATGTAAAACGAAAAGTGGTTATTCTGCTTCAGAGTTGAAGTTTGACTATTGCCACTATGTGTGATGCACTCTTACAGGTACGAAGTTTCTTTCAGTCCAGGTCACAGTACCGAGAAAAACGTGACGCGACCTCCAGGAGGAGCACAAAATTGGTCCTTCAGTATTAATATATAGATGACAGGCCATGTAAAATGATTGTTTTTCCCGCATCATGTTTTTATTTTATGATGATAGAGAACCTCCTGCTGAATCTAGAAAGTGTTCACTCGTTCTTGTAGCTACTATATTTGTCAAGGTATGAGTGAAAATGTGTCCATTTTAGGGGTCTGAATACCATCATTTTTGCACATCCATGCCAGAAGCCCATTTTGAAACTTCATCACTTAGAGGCTTGTGCTTTGCACATAATGTACTACATGTATGTTAGAACTGGCATGCTAAATATCAGCTTCCTATACCATTCCTAATCCAATTTAACAAACTCCTGTAGGTAGAAGGGTCACTCGTGTGACAGGCCGTGTAAAATGATTGTTCTTCCCGCATAATGTTTTTGTTGTTGGAGGAGGCAGCTCCATGAAATTTTGGCACATGGTGGAGGACTTCCATCTGAATCCAGAAAGTGTTCACTCATTCTTGTTAATAATGTGTCGGTGAGGTGTTTTTATTATATATATTTATATATATATATATATATATATATATATATATATATATATATATATATATATATATATATATATCGGGGCGTATTATGTGATACCCGTCGTCCGTCCATCCGTCCGTCCGTCCGTTCCTGTCCACACTCTAACTCCCAAAGTTTTCAACTTTCACATTTCATATCTGGTACATAGGTACAGACTGTGGAGACGGTGTGTCGTGACATACGTTCGTCATCTAAAGTGGTTGCCATGGCAACCAGGATGCTGTTTTCTATGTAGTAGCACAATTCTATATATACCTTCTTGTTCGGGCGTATATTGTGCTCACTTGAGCTCTTGTTCCCTTATACAATTATACTGTATATTCAATTACCCATCAATATATACTGAACAAAAATATAAACGCACCAAGCGATTGTTACTATTTTACCTCGAACTCATTAATACTAAATCTTCACAACAATTTGGTTATAGAATCCATGACAATTGAGCATTAAATTTCAAAGAGTTCCTTGAGAATTCTGGCGACAGTCTTTGCGCTACAACAGCCGACACAACCGAGGTGTCACTGTCAGAGTTCACACAGTCAGTAGCGGGTGTTGGCCTCCCTCAAGCGGTTTCGCACCGTCTGGGCTGAAATGCGCCTGTTATGCAGCCCGACAGTCTCATCGGCAGTCCTCGTGGCCGGTCGGAGTCGATCCCGGAGATGTTGCAGCCTCATGTGACGATCCTGACCGGCGGTGGTCACACGTGGTCGCCGGGCATGTGGGCGGTTCACGGTGCTTCCAGTCTCTCTGAGGCGCGTTCTCAGGCGGCTAATGGTGGAGTGGTGGACATTGAAGTGTGCTGCAACGGCCCGTACTGACGTCCCAGCATTCAGCATGCCAATGGCACGCTCCCTCAAGATTTGTGACATCTGTGGCATGTTGACATTTGGCACCAGTCCACATTTTGGGGAGGCCTTTTATAGGGCAAGCTATAGGGAGTGTTTGTGTCCTGGTCACGCTCACTGACCATCACTCTGTCAAGCCCCATGGTGCTCATGGGAAGGATTACTCAACGTGTGAGTCCACACACTCAGAGTGGTCAATTTCAATGGGAACATCTGTCTTGAGCAAAACAAAGGAACCATTGCTCAAACATATCATCGGTTTGACCATTTTTCCATAATGGCAATCTTGACTTAGATATTTAGGTTGGTGCGTTTATATTTTTGTTCAGTATAATTTTTTCCATCGACCTACGTCACACACTGGCTCTGATTTTCCTTCCTGCTTGTCATGTTTTTATCTGCATTTATTTTCGACATTACAATATACTGTATATCTTTCATCCATATTTTAATAGATAAATAATGCATGAAACTGAATATAAATATTGGGGTACCATGTTTTTCTCCATTTCCTTCCATTCGAAGATAATTACATACCCCATACCCAGGTATTATCATTAATTTGGAGTAGAATCAGTGAGCTTATCTCATATTTCAGGGGACTCTATCTTAATGTATGCTCATGTTGACATATCATGTACCCAGGATGAGTGAACAATTCCTTTGAGCATGCCATTGTTGTTGCCTTTTGACCCAGTCACGAAAAATGTGTTTTTGTTTTGTTTCGTGTGTGACCAGCAGTTGATCCTGCAGATCCGAGATTTAATGAAAAGCATGCCTCAATTATGTTTCGTACACACAGCTGGCCTAAACTTATAAATTTAATTTTTGTTCACTGGTTACTGCTTTCCATATAAATTACGTTTTATTTCTTTTATTATTATTTCTTTTTTTTATATTTTTTTGCAGACCGAGCTTAAGTTGGAAATGTCGACGAAAAAGAAGTACGATTAAGCCTACGTACCCTTTGGTTTTACTTACATCACTGAACGTGATGGGACACAAAAGCCACAGTGTTTCTTGTGTGGCAAGGTTCTTGCCAATGGAAGCATGAAGCCACACAAAGCTGAAGGAGCACCTCACGTCTGTCCATCCTGAAAATACATCGAACAGTGTGGATCTTTTTCGTGCAAAGAAGGGCTCGATTTGAAAAGGTTAGAACTTTGCCAAAACTTGGAATTGCCCCAACACAATAGCCTTGTCTTGAAGCATCCTACAAGGTTGCTTATCGCATTGCCAAACAAAAGAAGCCACACACAATTAGAGAGACTTTAGTAAAGCCATGTGCCCTGGACATGGTCAAGCTGGTTTGTGGATTGGAGCCGAGGAAGAAAATTGAAGCAGTGTCTTTGTCAAATGATGTCATACATGCCAGAATAGTTGATATTTCTTGTAATATTTTGAAGCAGTCATGGAGGAATTGGCAGCTATGCCATTTCCCTTCAGTATGCAACTGGATGAAAGTACTGACATCTCTCAGTGTAGCCAGCTCCTTGTTTTCATCCGTTATGTGCATGCTGATGCCATCAAAGAAGAATTCCTATTTTCTGAGCCCTTTTTGGAAACTACTAAGGCCATTGACATCTTAGAAATGTTGAAAAATTTATTTGCCAAGCAAAACTTTGACTGAAAGAAAAATTTGGGTACTCTGTGCACAGATGTAGCACCTGTGATGCTTGGCAACACATCTGGTTTTACTGCTCTGGTGAAGAAAGAAGCTCCTCACGTCATCGTGACTCACTGTTTTCTACATCGGCATACACTGGCATCAAAGAGTCTGCCAACAATCCTGAAATAAGTCTTGTTTACTGTCGTAAAAGTCGTCAACTTCATCAGAGCCAGGGCTCTGAATCATCGCGTTTTCAAGAGGTTTTGTCATGAATTGGGAGCAGAATATGAAGTTCTTCTTGACCATACAGAAGTTCGCTGGCTTTCCAGAGGACAAATCTTGAAGCGCTTGATGGAACTTAGGGCAGAAGTTTCACTTTTTTTTGAGAGAAAAGAAAGTCCACTCTCGGAACAGTTTGACAGGGAGGAATTCATTCACGGCTTGGCTTATTTGACGGATATTTTTAGCCATATGAATGTGGTAAGTCTTTCGATTCAAGGCCCTGCAGTCACCATTATGGATGCTGCTGAAAACATACAAGCTCTTTTGACCAAGCTGCCACAGTGGAAGAGGAAATTGGAGGCAGATGACGATGAAAACTTTCCAATGCTGGAGGAAGTGATTCTGCAGGATGGAGTCGAGACACAAAGCCCTGTCAATTTCTCTGCAGGCAAAAATGTGCAGACACCTGGAAACACTGCAGAACTCTTTTGAAGGTTACTTCTGCTCAGATGACCTTAAAGTTCAAACGTGGATTCGTAATCATTTCCTTGCTGATATAAACTGTATTACTGATGCAGACCTTTCCAAAGATGACCTCATTGACCTGAGGACAAAGGAAATTATACGATATAAGTTCAACTCGAAGAGTCTTGGAGAATTTTGGTGTTCCGTGACACAAGCCTACATTCGTCTGGCAAAGTGAGCTATGGGAGCTCCAATTCCGTTTGCAACCTCATATCTATGCGAGTCAGGATTTTCAGCACTTGTTTCCATCAAAACTAAAAGTAGAAATTGATTGGATGTCAAACATGACATCCGTGTTGCCTTGTCAAAGACCACTCCACAATTTAATCTTCTTATTGCAGCCAAACAACAACAGCCTTCGCACTGAAATGTACTTTTCAGCAGAATTGGTTTATTTTTTGTTTAATTTGCACAATTTGGATATATTGTTGCGGGGCCGGGTATCGGTGATGAGCACGACCACTAGATGGAGCTGCATGGTCGACTCCGCCGAACACCCGGAATTTATAGGTCATCACCCCGTATAACTCCAGAGCTGTTAGGGTTCCTTATCAGACCGAAGTTCGCCAATATGTCGACCACGTGGGGTAGGGTCGATTGCCAATTTCAATTTACCTAAATACCCACGTCGTCCAAACTACCGGGAAAATTCACCCTCGACGGCACTCGTACGGAACGAGCTGCGAGCGTGCTCGAACCGTGTGCGACCCGAGCGGACGGTCACCGAGCTTCCATCGGTCCAAATGTCCCTTTACAGCAGCAACAGCCTGGCTAATTCTCCAATACGCACCGTGTTAAACCAATAAAAGAAATACAAAAACGAACCGATACATTTAACACATGGGTTTATTGAAAATGGGGCAGGGGGGCACGCAAGCAGAGTTATCCGAATAATAAGAGGCACGTATGTACAGCAAGGCACTTAACAATTTATTACTTGCCAGACTGGTGCCACAAACGCACACACACCCAAAAGAAACGGTGGCCACAGCCTTTATTGAGGCCTCCAGCTCAGATGGAAAGGTGAGCTGAAGACCAGATTCTGCCTCGGACCTGTCCACCTCGTGTGGTCTTTGCGCTGAGTCGAACCGGGCACCAGCGGGAGGCGAGCCGAATCCAGACACCAGCAAGCCGCGAGCGGCCTCCCGAGCTCCGCTCAGCGCTCGTGCCGGCAAACAAAACCTCTCCTTGGTATCTTCAAAGAGACGGCATATACCCCTTCCCGTTCCTATGGGCGGCAGGATCTCCCAATCTCTCCCTTGGTGTTGTCGGCAGAGACGTGGCGTGCAACCCTCGCGGCTCTCGTGGGGGATGGTGTCTCTCAAGCTCTCTCGCTCATGAGGAGGAGGAAGAGGATCTCGGTCCAAATGCGCCGCACCCTTATTCACCCTGTCTCGGGAGGGGGGGGGCCTACTTGCGACCCTCCTTCTCTCACTGGCTGGTTTTGGCGTGCAAATCGCTCTTAGTCTCTCCCATTGGCCAGTTTTGGCGCGCAAAATCACTCTTTGTCCCTCTCACTGGCCAAAACGGGCGGCAAGCTCCTTGATTGGCCCGGGGGCGTGGTGGCGTCATGCGGAGCCCTTTCCTCCTGTCGCGAGATCTGATTGGCCGGGCGATGGTCATCCCACTCGTTGCACGCCGATTGGTTGAGGGCAGCCGCGTGGCTCCTCCTTGATCTCCGCCCACCATGACGTCGGCCAGAGAGAGGCGAAGGAAGCGAAGTGAAGGTGAGGTTGATGCGGTGTGGTCGGCGTTGATGTTTGTGTGTAAAAATAAAAGAAAATCACTAACTATCAAAATAACTCCACAGCGCATGAACATTTAATCACCCATTAGACAAGGGTCAGGACCCTAACTGGCAACATATACTAAGGCCGAGGTCATATTTGCCACGGCGGCCATGGGGTCTCCAAAATCTATGGCCACTAGCAATTATACGGCGGCCGCAGTATTTCCACGGTCACACAATGTAGCAGTCACATATGTTTTTATTTTTCGGGGAGCTGCATGGCGTATTTATAAATTGTGGAGACCGAAAACGTGGGGTTGCCGTACGGTCTTTGATTTGATGTCGCACGGTGACCTTAGGGCGTTCCTGCAGCGGCCATATAATTTTCAAGGCAGACGCAAGGTGCCCGCAAGGCGACCACAGGGGGACCGCAGGGGGGGGGCGAACGTGCAACCAGACGGACGGTAACGAATGGGTTAAATTTTTTTTTTTAACCAGTTTTTTTTTTCGGCTTGTCGAATTGCTACAGCGAAGCTAGAAATGAAAAAAGTTATAACTCCACGTTATAATTCCACGGCGACCCTACAGCCTGTAAAATATAGGCATATGGCGTAGGGCCACCCTGAGGCCACTTCAGAAACTCTGCGGCCGCCGCACGTTTCTGTCAATTCAGAGGGCATACAGCCGCCGTATCCTCGCCGTAGAGCAAATGTGACTTAGGCCTTAGGTCTTAGAAATTGTGGAGACCGAAAACGTGGGGTTGCCATACGGTCTTTGATTTGATGTCGAACGGTGACCTTAAGGGGGCCCTGCGGCGGCCATAGAATTTTCAAGGCAGACGCAAGGTAGCCTCAAGGTGCCCGCAGGGGGCCTTAAGGCGAACGTACGGACGGTAACGAATGGGTTAATTTTATTTTATTTTTACCAGTTTTTTTTTTTCGGCTTGTCGAATTGCTACGGCGAACGTAGAAATGAAAAAAGTTATAACTCCGCGTTATAATTCCACGACGACCTTACGACCTGTAAAATATAGCCATACGGCGTAGGGCCACCCTGAGGCCACCGCAGAAACTCTGCGGCCACCGCACGTTTCTGTCAATTCAGAGGGTGCACGGCCACCGTATCCTCACCGTAGAGCAAATGTGACTTAGGCCTTACCGATATAACTGATCTCTAGAACCTGTATATTGTGCTCTCATGTCTTCCAGATTCACAATATGATTTGTGAAGAACTTTGGTTTGTTTTTAACAAAGAGTGGAATAAATGTAGACACGGAGAGGGAGCATTGATGGACAAAACATTGGGACTGGCGGTGTCTCCATGGGACGAGGGTTTTGGATGGTTTTAATAAATGTCGCCAGGGCTCAATTATGGAATACTGTGGGGTTCATACATTGAAGGGATGTACATATACTGTATGTGTACCATGCACGATTCATAAATATTGCGTGTTCTGTGTTCGGAGTCAGGAGACCGAGTATAAGGCCAAAAAAAAAAAAATGTTGCATTGGCGTAACGGGTCACTGAAAAATAGGGTAGGTCGGTCGGGATCTTTTTTTTTATTTTTTATTTTTTTTCCTAATAAATCCCTCCCAAAATCTCCCCCGGCTCGAGTACCACCCTTTTTGTCGGCGGGTTCTGTCCGAAACACTTCCGGGTTTTTGCGATCGCGATCGCAATCGACAAGATACTTGAAAACGATAGCAAAACAACAAAAATAGCAATAAAATAGGGTCGGCGGAATTTTTCGATAGCAAAAAAACAAAAAAAAAACGTAGGGTCGGCGGAATTTTTAGGGTCGGGCGGGTTACGCCAATGCAACATTTTTTTTTTTTGGCCTAAAGGAAGGACAAAACATCGTGCACGGCCTGGATGTTAGACAGGACACCACCTTACACGATTGTCACGCTGCCCACCCAGTTGTTCAGCTCATCGTTGCGGATGATGAACTGGACCCTTTCCACGACCCTGATCATGTACGATGACGTTTCCACTTTGCACCTGAAGAGGAACCGAAAGATAAACCACAAATAAAACAAGTCATGCCTCACTACACGTTTATTTAAATTACAGGACGTCACATCATCGGATGAGATGAAGGATTTTATGAAATAGACTTGAGATCAAGAGTAACTCTCGTTACATCCAATGGTTGGGGTCAAACTCAACACCGCCCGGCGACGTCCGGACACTTCTTTTTACATTCAGAACTGATATTCAGCTCAATTCTGCTGTTTGCGCTCAATTGCGATGAATTCATTTAATTTATTTAATTTCAGGACTTTCCGGGCGGTGTTCGTAAGTTTATTTAATTTGTTAAATCATTTAAACAGTGGAATTATAATTTAAACGGCTTGGAACTGAGATTAACAGTAACGGTCGTCTCTGGGTGGTGTTTACTGTGACCAAATGGTTGACATCCTTTCCAGACCGACACCAAGCCTCGTTCTGCCTCCAGACCAACACCAAGCCTCGTTCTGCCTCCAGACCAACACCAAGCCTCGTTCCGCCTCCAGACCAACACCAAGCTGCGTTCCACCTCCAGACCAACACCAAGCCTTCCCTGCGGCTTTGTCCGTGAGCCTCGATTTGCCACCGACTGTGTTGCTTGTTTTTGAGCCATAAAGGCCGGATGTCACGACCTGTGTCAAGGCCAAACGGGATGTTTCATTTCTTGTTGGGCCATTGTTGCTATACACTGGGCCACACAGACCAAAGACCCTTTGTTTATGGACCCTCCAAGCCTTAGACTCAGCTAGTGTTGAGCTTCATCCATTGTAAAGTAAACAGGTCTGAAGACGACGATGGTTCACGAGCGGTATTTGACGATGTAGATCGTTTCAGAAGTCAAGGATGAGACAATGTGATAATGTTTGACCAAGTTATAAAAATGATCAACATGATGTGGTACGAGTGACAGGTTATTAGCTGCAAAATGTCGAAAACCGGGTTTCGTTCAACAACTTTCAAAATTTGACCCTTGCATAACCTTTAAAGGTCACAAAACAATGTTGTGGACATAAAATAAGGAAACAGAATACGTGCTATAGCTTATTGGAGTTAGTTCATCGAAGAAGGTTGAAAACGTGGTTCGATTCCCACAACTTTGAAAATTTGACCTTAGTTAACTTTAAAGGTCAAAGGTCAAGGATTATGACCTTTGGTGCAAAACTTCCTCTGGAATATTCCAGGAACGATATAACGTCATATAGGCTATATTGCATTTCGCACTCCTCGGATTATCCAGACTTTGATGAAATCAGCGTAAAAACAAACTTGAAGGGGGCGCCACGAGCAAGGTGTTCGAGATAGAGAAAAAAATGGTTTCAAGACTTTAGGTGGGGAATGACCTCAAGATTATGCATAAAAATATTGTCATCCGAGCTCTCAAAGTTTGGGTGGTCGTCTGATTTTTATGTCAAAATTCGCAATTTTCTAAGTTCGTGACCTTGTGACGAAAATGAAGAATCGAGCTCCGTGGGGCTATGCAGGTGCCATTGGGCTAACCAAATACTGAAACCCCTGCCAGATTCGACAAACCCCCTCGGTGAAGATGTAACTTGAAATCGGCTACCCCCTAAAAACACGTTTTTTGGGCGTGACTCCGCCCATAATTGGCGCACCACGCCCATTCTCAGGAAAACACAAATAGATCATGATTTAAACCTCCCACCAAAAGTTTATCAAGATCGGATCAAAACCCATGGAGCTATGCTCGGGACAGACAGACAGACAAGCCGGTAGGCGGACATGGGTAGTCGCCTACCCAATAGAACCTGACGCGATGGGCCCGTTCGATGTTGAATGACCTGAGGATTAAGCACAAGAAAATTCATGATTCAAGCTTCAAGGGTTAATGCTGCAGATTGTTTTTTCGTTAAAATACCCCCACATTTAGAGGTTTTTCGGCCGTTGCTCGGCAACGGAGGGGTCCGTAGCAACGGTTCTTTCTCACACATAACTAGGACATATCATGAACTTACCATACCAGTTTCATGTATATCTGACTCATAATCTCTGAGATATAACGAACTTCGTTTTTTTTATTGTTTTTGACCAGGGTTCATTCAAAGTCTATCTTCTCCGACGGTTTTCATAGGATCCGGCTGGAAATTTTTGACAATATGCCTGAATGTACTGCCCACAGTCGCCCGATTTTTGATTTTCGAAAAAATAATTTTTTTATGATTTTTCAAAGCTGTTGGGCAACGGTGGTGTCCACAGCAACGGTTCTCATTTTTCACACAACTAGGTAATTGTATGAACCTACCAAGCAAGTTTCGACTCGATCGACTACCCAACAGACAGACAGACACACACACACCAACAATGAATATAGTGGTTGTTATGACTCTTCACCCGGCCGAGTAATGACAGAGTCGAATGAGGGTTTTCGAATGATACGATTTATTTCAGAAGATGGCACTACGCATGCGGAATGCAGCCCAAAGGCCCTTCAGTCAGGTGCCCCCGGACCACATTGAGATTCTTACTTCAAAACAGTTGTATATATAATCACACAAAAGCAGAAATGGGTGTGGACTACAAGTGTGTGCTTAAGGGATAAAGAAATAAAGAAATAAATGCGGCAGTGGGCTTCTTTCCCCCTCCTAGGGGCCCTCAGGAAGTTGGATCAGTCAATCCTCAGATTCGCAACCCAACAGTTCATCTTGCAAACTAATAACTTTCTAAGACTCCTACACCCCTACACTGGCACCTGCTGACAGCAAAGGCGAAACTCTGGTGATGACTAAGAACAGGAATGTGTGGGATATCAGCATACACAGTTTTCCCAAGGACATGCTGTTGTGCAGCTGCAGAGCCATAAAGAGTTATCAAAGACATAGTGAAAACAGCATGATACATTTAAAGCAACATTTTAAAGCAAGGTTTGAATAATACACAATTACAAGCAAGGTTAGAATCCCGACAGCTGATTAACACACAGCTAATGGTCCAAAATATGACCACCTAGCATATCATCATAACAGTTTCCCTCCTTGGTCATATTTTGACCATACCCAGCCACACCTGATACTCACCAACCGAGTGGACCCCTATTTGGTTCCTGTAGCAGCTACCCCTAGGCCCCGTGCCTGCCAAGCGGGATTTGCAAATGCCGTGGATAGCCATCAACATTCCCCAAATGAGAAGTCCCCAACTGCCGGTGGTTCAGGTTAGCTTCTGTTGCCTTTTATCTTGCCCACTGCCACAAGTCTCCCATTAAGTTGTCATATACAAATTTGATGTTAAGTCCACACAATATTAAAGGCACTACAAGTCTATACAATATTAACAGCAACATTATTATTTAGGCAATTATACTCAACACTAATTACAACAATAATATTTACAATATGCAAATGTATTAATGGGTGAGCAGCACTGTGAGCGCTCAAGGCATGGTGTAAGCTCCTTTCTCAACTTGCGCTAGAAGACAAAAGAGTCTCATGAGATGCATATTTACATATAAGGGTCATACAAGTATTTTCCATACATTCCTTCACTATCTGGTATTGTCCATTTTCCACGATTATGCATATGCTAGTCAAAACACTGCCACATCTATCATAAACCTCCATCAGCATTTTACTTGTAGATTTCCTTTCTTTCTTGTTACAACTTCCTGTATCTTCGTGTGTAGTGAGATGTATGAGTCCATGTTTGGCTTACCTTTTCACTTGAAAGTTCGTTGAGTAATCAGTAATACCTGGAAGAGTCTTCCCCAGGGCGCCCTCCGCCAGAACACCTTGTTGGCTCCTCAGCTGGTGGGGGTCGGGTCTGGTTGTGGCCCCATACAGAGGTCCTCGGGGTCTTCCTCCATGAGTTCGCTGTTAATTATTATGATGGCCTGGGTGATGGGTGAGGCTTCACAGCATTTCTTTAGACAAATGGAAATGAGACGTTTGATCAGAAATACTCCAAAAATGATTCCCATGATGATTAGGATTGCTGCCCCTACCAGGCACAGTAACCAGTCTCCCCAGTCATGAAATATAGATCTCCACCTCTGCGTAACCCTCCTTGCGTTCCACTCGATCGCTCGTGAGAGCTTCAAGCCTTATAGGTGAAAACACCTATAAGTGAAATGTGTTCTTCTCTGGGAGGTTACTGTATTTTCACAAGATTTCACAACTGTACTCCAAAAGGGTTCTTTCGGGGCCCATGGAACTTGGGTAATTAGAGATGAGTGTTGACCGCATATGAATCCCTATTTGTGCAAAGTGCCCCCACTGGGTTTTTGTCATGCGTTTTGTTCTGCCAAGCCACTTCTGTCTTTTTCTGCATTTTCTGACGTCCCCCTTTGCCACGGAGGTGTATACGGTTTCTTTGGCTTGAGTGTGTTGCCTAGTGATAGGTCCCCCCCACAAAGGAGTAGTGTCAGTACCAGGAGTTGCATGTTGTGTCGTCAAAGGTTCTGTCACTGTCTCCGTTACTACAAGGTTTACAGCATGCCACTGCACTGAACACTGCAGTCAACTGCAACATAATGACAAGTATTTGTGTAAAAGATTATTTTTAAATGATACCCACCATGACTAGAGCTTGCAGGACTGGAAGTTGCTCTGGATGCGTGGTGAGTGGATGTGAAGGCCAGAGACCTTACTGTACACTACTGTAGATTTTGATCAGGCAAGCATACCTTCCATCCATCTCCTTGTCTGACGGCCTGTAAAGTGTTCTGGTGTTCGTTGCCCCATCTTGTGGTTCTGGGGCGCATCTCAATCTGTTCACCATTCTTCCTAACTCCCCTGCACTCTGTCTGTTACTAACTGCCATTGAGATGTACGGTGTTAGTCCTTCTCTGTGCTTCATTAGTTCGCGCTCTCTGTGGCTTGTTTCACCTCCACCGCCGCTCCTTCCTTCCCCGATCCATCGGTTGGTTGTCATCAGAGAGCGTTTGACGGTGTAATCTCTATGTGCTTTGGCCACGTATTCATAATCCTGCCCTGTTTCATCGTAGTCAACAGTGAGTGCAGTGCAAAGCCAATTCCATTCCTTCCAGATCGATGTCGTTGCTCAGCAGCAACCATTCCTCTACATCCCTTTAATTCCGCTTATGCTTCCCAAATCCAATGAATTTATCCTGACAGATAGAGGCTCATATAAAGACAACAGACATGCTTTTCTGTCCGCTTCCAAACAAACATCTCGACCCTGACAGGCAGAGAATCGAAACGCTCCTCGTCAAGGCCCACGATGGCTGCGTGTTCAAACAGCACGAGCCCCGCCCGTAATTTTTCCCAAAACACACTGCTATCCTCAAGTGCGTAGCCTACCAAACGTCCTTGTTCTTGGATGTCTGACATGTAAACTAGGACAAATGTGTCCAAGAGCCACGTCCTAAAGGTTTTGTCTTCACCAGAATAATAATAAGAACAACGCGGAACTCTTAGAGCCGGCGTTTACTACGCGAGACGCGGCTAAAAGATAAACCCACTTTAAATAAAATCCGTTCCTTGTTCAAAGCATTTAAATCCTCCTTTCCATCTGTTGTAGTAATCAACAATAAACCTTTTCGATCGGCTTTATTCTCACAAAACCCATACGCATCTACAAATAACATAAATATACATAGGGTAAGAATAACAAAAATACAATAACTTGTACACATAATACTGAAGGCAAACTCCATACTCTAATCCCAATTACATTCCTCAGAGTACACCATTCCTAATACAGTATACTACATACCATTACTGTTCCAGCACGACCCTCCACGGAGCACGCGGCATACAGTCATCACCAGCCACCGACCCCCATACACAGTGCTGCCACATCCGCCCAATCTCCGTTGCCGCTAATCACAGTACGGCACTTCATTACCACAACACCATCCATCCTAAATCCCTCGGTCCTGCGCCTCTTCTGCGTCTCGTTTTTTTTTCTCTTTTCCTCTTCCGGTCACGAAGCCCAATCAACAACAACAACAACAACAACAACAACAACAACAACAACAACAACAACAACAACAACAACAACAACAACAACAACAACAACAACAACAACAACAACAACAACCGGAACAAACATATATATATATATATATTACAGCCTTGTTTCAAAGCATTGTCGCTTCCATGTACCGATAGCGCGTGCACTCGCCTCGAAACACAAAATCGAGCGATCCTTTGAAACGTCAATGTCCTTATTAATTAATTTTACCACAAAGCTATCTCTTTAAAATCTAGTTTGTCCACCATATTCAAAATCAGCCGCCTCGAGAAATTCTTGTACATTGCTCCGACAAGCAGGCACATTCACAGCAGGGTGTTAATTGCACTTTCAAGTTTGACAAAGCGCGCTGGGCCCATGCGTGGATTACGTCATCACGCACTCACATGAGCAATACGTCTTATCAGCGCGTTGGTTTTTACCATCAAACTCACGGAACAAATATTTGACGACATCTCAAATACGTTCGTTTTAAATCGGAATTTTACAGAATCCTATGAAGGGCGTCCCCATCTTGTAAAATGTGCTGATCCATTTCGTAAACCCTCACGATAAGCTGTCCTTGACGGGACGATTTCGTGCTTTCGTCGCGCCTGTTAAATCCTATGGCACGTCATGTGACTCGCAAAACCCCATAAAATAAGTTTTTTCCCAGATTTACGAAAGTCAAGCATAAAACATGCTTAATGACCCCAACAATGAAACCAGAATTGAAACTGACGTTAAAACGAACCCGTAACGTCGATCAGCCTTACGAAACATGCAAAGTGGAAACAGAACTGAATTTCAATTTGAAATCAAAATGATGCTCCGTGGAGACCATCCATTTATCACGTACAGTGTTCAAAGCCAAAACAGCATACAGAGTTTATCGGACCATGAGAAAATCCGAACGTTGGTCCATTTGACATCCCATTTGACAAACTGTCTGCTGAAGTGGTTTTAATTATTCAATTCCCCATCCAGTTCACACACACACACACACACACACACACACACACACACTCTCTCAATGACATTTTCCCATCACTGAATTAACAACACGTGCAGAATCGGTCATCATGGTCCTTCCTCCAGATTTGGTGTGCGCAATTCACCTCGTCCAAAGTCTTCACATTGACGATGACGACCAATCATTATCTCCATACAAACATACAAGTTGTTCCACACATACAAGTTCCAGGTTGGAACACTCAACTTACGTCTAACACAAAACTCAACCTTCCCCACCACATTGTATTCACAAATACATCCAAACAGGTAACTTCTACAAACAGCCCTTCTCCTGGCTCATTAACTTTGTGTTTTTTCCCCGTTGGTTCAAGATTCCCTCTGAATCGAATCGCTTACGTCCTGTCTCACTTTGTGACTCCGTTAGCCACGCTGCAAACGCTCTCCAGTGTTTTCCACTTTCACCGATAACTTTAAGTGTTGTTCCTTTGGGTAACTCTATGTTCTTTGCAGAGTTATTCCCCATCTTTTGTTCTTATCTTACCAACCGCCTAATAGCTGTAAATCGTTTCTCCTTTTACACCGGGACCGAGATCCCTTTCGACCCTCCGCCTAATAGCCTCAAACCCAATGAAGGCCTCTAACCTTCCCTCTCTTGGTACAGGATTCCAACCTGTTTCCTCCTTATTTCACACGGATACCTTTATCCTCGACCCTTACCGGTTCTAACATACGGCCTGCCAGCCCTCTTTGTGCCCTTCAAACAAACCGCATTCGAATCACCTCATATGTTTTACCGTTACAGTTCTTGATCCGAGCAGATCCTGGAGCTGCGTCCAGCGGGGCACTGCCCACCAAGTGTACAGTTTTCACCCTAACTAGGGCTCCCTGTCTTAGGTGCCCTATACGTGCCAATTTCACGTACCTTTAGCTGAACCCTTGTGATCGCTGTACACCAAGTGGAGTCCCGCCGTCCACACCGCCAGCATCAGTCGCATCCCCATCCTCGTCGCCAATTGTTATGACTCTTCACCCGGCCGAGTAATGACAGAGTCGAATGAGGGTTTTCAATGAATACGATTTATTTCAGAAGATGGCACTACGCATGCGGAATGCAGCCCAAAGGCCCTTCAGTCAGGTGCCCCCCGGACCACATTGAGATTCTTACTTCAAAACAGTTGTATATATAATCACACAAAAGCAGAAATGGGTGTGGACTACAGAGTGTGTGCTTAAGGGATAAAGAAATAAAGAAATAAATGCGGCAGTGGGCTTCTTTCCCCCCTCCCTAGGGGCCCTCAGGGAAGTTGGATCAGTCAATCCTCAGATTCGCAACCCAACAGTTCATCTTGCAAACTAATAACTTTCTAAGACTCCTACACCCCTACACTGGCACCTGCTGATAGCAAAGGCGAAACTCTGGTGATGACTAAGAACAGGAATGTGTGGGATATCAGCATACACAGTTTTCCCAAGGACATGCTGTTGTGCAGCTGCAGAGCCATAAAGAGTTATCAAAGACATAGTGAAAACAGCATGATACATTTAAAGCAACATTTTAAAGCAAGGTTTGAATAATACACAATTACAAGCAAGGTTAGAATCCCGACAGCTGATTAACACACAGCTAATGGTCCAAAATATGACCACCTAGCATATCATCATAACAGTGGTCACTTATTTTTTCGTGAACCAACAATCACAAAGGATTCCAATTTGTATGTTTCTGACTGATGATCTGTATGAAGTTTTGATGGAGTTTAGTATTGCTAATTACTTAGCAATCCGAGTAATTAGTAATTTATTAATTACGAACTAGTAAAGAGCACACTTTGAATGTTATATATTTAACTATATTGGGTGTTGGGTCACATGACACCATGTTTTTTTAATTGTTTCATTAAATTATGAATGAATTTGAAGTTTTGTTTGTCTCTTGGATTTCAATTCATTGTAACCTTGTGTTCTTGAATATAAATCTCTTTCACAAACTACTTGATGAAATATTCTAAATCTTATATAAATTATCTGTGCACGGAGGATGCACCCGAGTAGTTGCAGGTTGTGTGCCAGCATACCCCACTCATAATTTTATGAACCATCGAATCAGCTCCTTTCAAGTGAACGTTGTGGGTGGATCTGAAAAGAGCCTTTGTGGGTTTTGAGAAAATGAAACGAGGATGAACTCGAGACACTTCACCTCGACTCTCTGCTCATCCCTTCCCTTCTTTTTCAGTGTCGCCCTCTTCTTCTTTAACCTCTTTGTTGCAGGCTTGGACTTTGGTTTTGATGCCTTGGTCATGCCCTTCTTCACCTTGACAGATGTCTTCCTGGATTGCTTCGAAGAGGTGGCGGGAGATTTTTGGACTTTCTTGTGAGATATCTTCTGCACAGTCCTCTTCACAACTGGTTTTTGGTTGTTTTCTTGGCCGCTTTAGCCTTGGTTGGGGTCTTTGCAAATCTCGTGGAACTGGTGCTCTTCACTCTGGTGCTTTTCCTCACTTGGGCACTCTCGTCCTTGTTCAGTTTGAACGAGCCAGTAGCGCCCATTACCTTGGTCTGCACAAGCTTTCCACTTGCAACAAGCCTCCTCACAGCCGTATTGATACTACCGGGGTTACGATGGACATCGTAGCCATCTGCTGCCAGCGCCTTTTTCGAAGCGACCAGCGACAGACCTTTTCTGTCCTTGCTCGATCCCACCACCTTGAGGATCTTTTCCGAGAGGGTGCCGTCAGGCATCTTCTTTCCCATCCCAAACACCTTACACTTGCTCAGGTTAAATTCCATCTGCCAGTCTTTTGCCCAATCCATACAGGTATCAATACTTGCCTGAATCTGATCACCACCCCCTCTGCTGTCCACCTCACCTCCAAGCTTTGTGTCATCTGCAAACTTGGAAAGCTTACTCTTTACCCCATTATCCAAATCGTTGATGTGAATAATGAATAGTGATGGTCTGAGTTTATTTCTTTTATTTCTAAATAAATATAACCCTAACCCTAACAGCCAAGCGAAGCGAAGCGATGAGCAGGGAAGCGCAGCCAACCCTAACAGCCAAGCGAAGTGAAGCGATGCGCAGGGAAGCGTGGCGATGTGCAGCGAGGCGAAGCGCAGCACAGCTCGGCGTTAGTGCGAAAAGGGAAAAGGACATCACAAAATGGGCGAGGTGGGAAAAGGGGCCCACAAGGTGCTCCACAAGTTCTCTCCGAGAGCGGAAAGTGGCAGAAAGTGGCGGTGGTAAGAACAGCTTGGAGGAACAACGACAAGAAGCTTGGAGAAGAAAGAAAGAAGCTTGGAGAAGAAGCTTGGAGATAGTCTTTTTTTACTCTTTTTTTTTTTTTGCTCCTTTTATTTCTCCTGCCCCCGCCCCACCCTTCGCGGCGCTTGGGTGGGGGGAGGAACATTCCAGAGAAATTGGGGCGGGAGTTGGTTTCCAACCGTCAAACTTGTTTACCGGAGGAGAAATTGGGGTGGGGCTGGTTTCGTTGATCCTTTAGTGGCGTGGTTGTTGAGATGGCGTGGTTGTTGTGTGATGGCGGTTGAGACGTGGTTGGTTCAAAATAAAGATAGAACAGAAAAACGGCTATCTCAAAGCGTCGCAGCCCGAATGAATCACAAATTCCCTCGAGACAACGGGTTTGAGTTAACTACACATGTACTTAAGAGATATCTCGCCTACGGGCCCTGAATGGTGGTTTGCGAATTACCACAGTCATAACACTACCCCCTCCCCTTTTTACAGACTCGTCCCGAGTCGCCGAATTTTTGTGTGCCATCATGTGTAAGTTCTCCCCAAATATGTTTTACCTTTGGATCCCTGAGTGCGATATTCAGTGTATTCGTGTCCCCAAAATAAATAACCTACGGGCTGAGTAACTAACTAAACAAAGCCACTCATACAGACGACTTAAATAAATTGCCGGCGCTAAGACTCACATGCCGGGGGCGAACTCATATTTACAATTCACAACTTAACAACTTAACCTTATAATTTACACTATTCCATGGCCCAAGATGGATGGACTCTGTAAAGAGAAAAGTTAGCAGGGAGCCAGGCTGTTCGCACGCAGTTTCTGGCTCATGCAATAATGCAGGTGACAGGGAATGTAGCCGGCTGCACACACGCAGTCCAAGGCCTCCCCCTCTTAACATGGACGCAGTGAACATAATGGCGCATGAGCTGCGCAAATGCAGTCTCCGTGCCAGCTCAAGTGGCACATGCAATGAACGCAACGGCGCATGAGCTGCGCAACGCAGTCTCCGTGCCAGCTCAAGTGGCACACGTAATGAACATAACGGATGGATGGATGGATGGATGAATGGATGGATGGATGGACGCATACAGGGTGCACGGGCTGCCACTGCAGGCCCATGTTGTAGCTGCCAACAGGGCAGTCCTCGCAAACTGCGCGACGATCCTGGAGCACATGGCAAGGAACAAGGGGGGTGAGGGAAATGCAAACAGAATGGGGGCAAAAGATGATGAGGGCAGTAGGCATGGATGGCAAAGGTGTGCAGGCAAGGCATGGCAAAACAGGGCCGCTGCAGCAAACACAGCCGGCAGACGATCCGACCGGCACAGGCCTTTCAGTAAACAGCCAGCCGATGAAGTGGGCCGGCATAGGCCTTGAAGTAACACAGCCAGCCGATGAAGTTGGCTAGCCTTTGCCTTTCAGTGAAGGTTGGTGGAGGGAGTGCGGTGGTGCTGGCCACTCGAAAGGCGGGCTCGGACCTACCGACTGTCTCCCTCCCAACCTATCGCCTTTGCCTGTCTCTGTCCATACTCACCCCCTTAATTTGTAAAACCCAATTTAGCCCCAACGTATTTTTTGGGGTTTTTATTTTTACTTTCACACGACTATAACTCGTCCCCGAACCCCCTTTATCGACTTTGTTCAGCTAACCTATCCTGTCACCTAGCCTACTCCCAACCCCAACGTTTCCTTCCTGGAGGGGAATAAGGGAGAACAAGCGTCCTGTGTCGAAGCCCAATTCAAGCCTCAGGATGGCCTCCTCAGACTTCAGCGATCTAACCCAAAGTGGGTCCAGCGGCCCACAACGAGAGCGAAGGGATGGATGGTGCGGAGGGGTACACTTCCTATCTACCCTAACCATTATTACTTAACTTTTAAACTATCCCGGGGTTTTCAACAAGCGCCTCTCGCTTAAACTATCGGTTCTAACAACCAAGATTCCCGTCGCCTGTGTTGGTGCCCTTGCAATTTTCGGGCCATGCCCCCCAATTTTCTTCCCGTACCCTCACACGGTCTCACGGCTGGGACGCGTGGCTCCCTTGGCAGGAACTACTCTCTGCCGATTCTCCGACGATGGCACCCCCGGGCACTACACTGCCTCCGAGCCTACCAGCTCCCTAAACACCGGGGAGTGCCCTCCATGGCGACTCCCCTGAAACGCTCACGTAGCAGGCTGGCGCCCCGGGCCCCTTTCCGAGGGTCGCCCATGCCCAGTACACTGCCCCCGTGGCATATGGCGCCCCGGGCCCCCACCCACCACGCTATCCCAGCCCCCCATGGGTCCTTGGCCTACCACGGCCAACTAACCCAGTGCCCGGGGTACCCACTCAGCGATACTCACCGTTCGTAGCCACGCTCCCAGCCCGTCAACAGGGCTCCAGCACCCCTCCAAAACAGGTTTCGATTATACTTCCCCACCAACAACAAAACGACCTCCATTTTCCAATTTGTCTAACCCAGCCAACTCGCTCGACACTGACCCCGGGGTCCCTTGGGCGAGAATCACTTCTCCCCCCAATCAATCATCGCACCATGCATTCCCCATTCGCTCCATACACACAGGCTTGCTGGCCTCACTCACTCAACATGTACATTTTCCATTCCATTTCACTCCATAGCTGAAATCTGCCATTCTGCTCACTAAATCCCCTAACTACCTCATGCTCCCACGTCGTCCCTTACACTACAGCACGTTCCTTTTAACCTACGTAGCTAAGCTACGTCCCCTCTACACACTCAAAGTGTGTCACTGTCTTCAAATATCCCATTTTCCAACTTAAATCACAACTAAAATCCCTCCAACTAATCCATTCCACGGGCCCCATGAGGACTTACCCCTGCCCCATGAAGCCGGTCCAGCTAAGCTAACGCATTCCCCTAACTAGTGGTATCCTGTGCCCGGGCCAAGGGGTCTTCCACCCCTTGCCCGGGAATCCTGTTCACCCGAAAGCGAGGCCTGCTTTGCTCAATTTTTTTTTCCTCGCGCAGCACTAGCGCGGCAACTCGCAATCTGCGCTCTTTTACATGACGTCATGGCAGCTGTTAACACACCTCGTCCCTCTTGGACGGTAACATCCGGTAGGGATTCACCCTCCTGCCGGATTCCAACCCTACGTGCAGCCATGACGTCATCCTGAGCATTTCAAAGCAAACCTCGCGTTTCGAGGGGTTCCCCACACGAACACATGTGCTCTGCCCATCCGTGACCTGTGTCGTGCACTCTGCGAACAGAACACACTGCACAGGCCACATAGAGCTTCACACACACACACACACCCGCGTGGAGAACCCATCCGGTCCAAATCCATTATCCAGCCTAACCTTTGTCCATCTGCGGGATCGGCAACATCTACCGCTGGCGTTTACGGTCCGGGCTTCACTCCCGCAAGCGCGCACGTGGCGGCCTCGTGCGCTGCACGGCCCGAACCTCGCGCTTGCCGCTGGGTAAACCCGGCGCGGTGCTCAAAATATCTCCGGCCGCTACCCGGCCTTTGTCCCTCTGTGGCCGTCGTCTCCGTCGCACTCTCGCGCTCAAGCTCCCTCGTGCCACGAGGCTCACACACCTCGAGATGGCATTCACCCAGAGAAACGCAGCTGCATGTTCGCGCATGCCCACCATCATCTCCCTCACATACTGCTCTCTCACACACATGGTCTCTCTTGCACTCAGCCGTTCACTCACGCACACCATACCACTCACACACACGGTGACTCACGCGTGGTGTCTCACTCACACCTGGAGTGCTGGGAGGCATGCACTCTGGCACACTCGCAACCACACCACACACACGGGGGCGCACTCACACCTTTCACCACACACACCGGGACAATCACACTGGGGAATCGGGTCACCTCTCGGGCTCCCGGGGCCTCCATACCCCCCAAGCTTCGTATGCACCTGTCCGCAGCACTCGCCCCCTCTAACCCGCTTGACACGACCGAACCCACCTGGTCGAGATCAGCTTCAAGGGAGAATAGTGTCTCCCTCCATTCCCAAAGGAGGCTATCCAGCTGCTTGCACCGGGTCCACACACGTTCTGCCATCTCGCCCCCACTACCTCAATGTGTGTACTCGTCCCCAACCCCGTCCTTATCGTGCAGTCTCTCCTCTATTTTTTTCTGTTTCTTTCTGGCTCCTTTTTCCTTCCCATCTGAGTCGTTCTTCCTCTCTGAGCCCCATTAGCTCTTTGTTCTCCCTCCGGAGCTCCTCAATCTCCGCTGACTCCAATCTTGCTCTCTGTTTTAGTTGTTCAATTTCAAACTCATTGTTCTTGTTTTCTACCCCACAGTTTCTCCTGCTCTTCATTCTCCAATCTCATCGTTTTTCAATTGGCTCATTTCCTTCCTGTTTCATTCGCTGTTCTCTCACTACTCTTCCTCGTTTCCTCTCCTGTCCTTCCTTCTTCAGTTTCATTTGGTTTATCTCCTTTGGGTGTTTCATTTGCTGCTCTCTCATTACTCTTCCTTGTTTCCTCTCCTGTCCTTCCTTCTCCAGTTTCATGGTTTGCTTCATTTGGTTAATTTCCCTTTTGTGTTTCATTCGCTGTTCTTTGTCTATCTCCTCGCACTCCAGCCTCGCCTTTTCTTCCAATTGGTCAACCTCGGCTTCATGTTCTTTTTGTTTTCTATCCCATTGTTCCTCTCGTTCTTCCCTCTTCAATCTCGTTGTGTCCTTCAATCGCCTCATTTCTCCTTCCTGCTTCAGTTGTTCTTCCCTCATCATCCTCAACTCGTTTTGTAGTTCTTTCTTTGTCTTCGCGTTTCTGTAACTCAGCTTTCTTTTCAAATTCCTTTCTCATGTCCACACACTCCAACCTGTTTTTTCCTTTTGTCGTTCAGTTTCAAGTTCATCCTCTTTTTGTTTTTTATTCCACTGTCTTTCTTGTTCCTCATTCTGCAATCTCGTTATTTCCTTCAATTTCCTGATTTCTTTCTCCTGTCTCATTCCCTGTTCTTTGTGTTTTCTATTCCACTGTCTCTCTTGTTCCTCATTCTGCAATCTCGTCATTTCCTTTAATTGACTGATTTCTTTCTCCTGTCTCATTCCTTGCTCCTTCACTTTCTCCTCGTACTCCAACCTTGCTTTGGCTTCAAACTGTTTGATCTGTACAGTGTGGTTCCTCAACGTTTCATTTTCCGTTCTCTTCCTTTCCTCTTTTAACATCTTCAGTTCGTTTTGTAATCCTCTTTCTTTGTTTTCGTGTTTCAGTATCTCAGAAGTTTTTTTTTCTAATTCCTCCCTCAATTTGCATGCTTCTTCACTCATTTCATCAACTTCTTTCCACTGCTTCCCTCCTCAATTCGTCCCTTTTTTACTGTATTCCTTTAGTTTTTTCTGCCATTCCTTTCCCATTCTTATCTCCCCTTCCAGGATTTCTCTTTTAAACTGGCTTGCCCTTACCTCTCGCTTCAGTAGTTCCAATTCCCCATGTTGTTTGCGTTTTTCCTTTCTCCTTCCTCCCTCATTTCTCCCTGCAGTTCTTCGAACTGTTCTGACTTTTCCAGCAATTCCTCCATCCTTTCCTCCAGCTGTCCCTCTCCTCTTTTTTATCTTCCGTTCTAGGCTTTCTCTTTCCTGATTGCCTGTTCTTACCTCTTCCTTCAACTGTTCCAACTCCCCATCGTGTTCACATTTTTTTCTCTTCCAACTGTATTTCCCTCACTCTCCCCTCCAGTTCTTTGAACCGCCTTGCCCCCTCCAATATTTTTTCCATTAGTAGTTTTACTTCCAAATCGTGCTCCTTTTGTTTGTTTTCGAGCTCGGTTTTCCATTCTTCCTCTGAGCTGTTCCTATCCTGGGAGATACCAATTTGCTCTTCCTCTTTCCTTTTATTCTGTTCACTCGCCTTTTGTAGCAAAAACCCACGCAACCAATGTACTAACGTCGTTTCCTTATGGAGCTTCTCGACTGTGCTGGCCAAGTCCTCTTCCAGCTCCTAAATTTGCTCCTGTGCATCGGCCAATCGTTGTGCTTCCGTCTGCACACAATCCTCATGAACCCAGTCTGTGTTGGTCAAGTGATTTTCCAACCCCCGAATTCGTTCCTGTGCCTCCTCCAATTCAATCCGCAATGTACTGCCGTCGCCCTGGCTCGCCTGCCATGCCCACGTGGTTTGAAACAGTTGTTGGGAGCGCTCGCCTCGTGTCGTGCCGTTCGAAGCGCCATTAAGAGCGGCCCGCTCACGCCTCGTGCCGCGCTGAAGTGCGGCCGCGCCGCCATCTTGTGACTCCGTTTGCCGGCAAAGTCCGTGCTCAGAATATGAGGGTGAGCTCCCCCATGGATTGCAATTAGCAGTGGAGTTATAAAAAGAACCATCCCGGGCCATGGATTCCACATTCAAACACATACCTAATACCCCCGGCTCCCGCTCGCCTTGAAACTCCATCTTATTTCTCGGAAGGGATTAAATTTGGCTCGCTCATAATTTCGGGGGGAACGAGGGGGGGGGTTGCTTTGCACAACCCTGGTCCGATCCCCGTAAATTTAGTTGGAGACCGAGGTGGATTTGAATCCCACACTCCTGTACACCAATGTTACGAATTTCGCCCGCCCGGCCACGTCGCCCACCGGAACGGACAATTCAGTCGTGACCCTCTTGGAACTACCGCCAAGGAGCTAGCCACGGGTGGGGGGTTTAACCTCACCACAACCCAGTCCGCATTCTACCCGCGCGAAATAGGGTGAATCGCCGAATGTCGATATACCTAAGTACCCGCGCGGGTAGCCTACCGAGGAGTTGTACCACGCCGCAGGTCGACTCCGGACACGAACCACTTAAGCGGCTCGTTCCGTGGTGCAGGGATAACCGACCGGAGTTATCGCCGACCTCGACGGTTCAGTTTATTTTCTGGGTGTCTTAACCCACGACCAATCCCTTACGTGATGCAAGATGGCACTTTCAATGGGGAAAGAGACGACGAACGGGATACATTTCACACAAGCACATTTATTACAAAGCACATATTGCACACACAACACAAGCAAGGAATCATGCAATATACAAGCAACAAATAGAATGCAAAAGCAATACGACCGACGATAATTATTATTTACAAGCGCTTACACAGTTTCTACTTGGCAGGACACGGCGCCACAGCATGCATACAAAAACAAAGAAAGACCTCCCTCACAGGCAAGGGGGTAGACGGGGTCCGTTGACCTTTATGGCCATGGGCCGTGGATGACCGAAAAGGCCCACGAGACCGAAGGGTCTTACCCGCACCCTCATGGTGCGACGGTGGGCAGGTCGCGACGTCTCGTCCCCACGGCAACTAGCGTAGCCGCGCCTGATCTCGGGCCTTGCAACAGTGGGCAGGTCGTGACGCCTTCTCCCCACGGCCACGAGGACAGCCGCGCCTGATCTCGGGCCTTGCAACGGTGGGCAGGTCGTGACGCCTTCTCCCCATGACCAATAGGACAAGACTTCCACCCGACCGCCCCAAGTCTGTCTACGACAACCAAGACTACCAAGACTTCCACACGACTGCCCCAAGTCTCTGCGATACATGCCCTTTTCCAGGCGCTCCTCTTGCCCTTTTATTTCTCCTGCCCCGCCCAGCCCTTCGCGGGGCGTGGGTGGGGGGAGGAACATTCCAGAGAAATTAGGGCAGGAGTTGGTTTCTAGCCGTCAAACTTGTTTACCGGAGGAAAATTGGGATGGGGCTGGTTTCGTTGCTCCTTTCGTGGCTTTGTGGTGTGGATGGCGTGGTTGTTGAGATGGCGTGGTTTAGGTGGCGTGGTTGTTGAGATGGTGTGGTTGTTGAGATGGTGTGGTTGTTCCAAAATAACGACAGGTAAAGAAAAATGGCTAACTCAAAGCGTCGCAGCCCGGATGAATCACACATACTCCCTCAAAACAACGGGTGTGGACTAACTACACATGAACTTATCGATATATCTAACCTGAGGACCTTTCTGGTGTATTGCAAATTTCCACAGCCGTAACAGTATCATGTGCCAGGATCTCCTGGCATGTGGCACCGGATTTACAGGTAAATGGGGAGAATATATCACTGATGCTGATCCGGGAAAGTTTTAAGTGGCTCTGAAAACAGCCGTTGTGGAGAAAGAGAGCGGGAGAGCTCTTGGACCTCGAATGAGACCACACCGTTTACTTGCCCTGGCTCTTCTTTGGCAGCAGCACGGCCTGGATGTTTGGCAGGACACCACCTTGCGCGATTGTAACACCGTCCAGCAGTTTGTTGAACTCCTCATCGTTGCGGATGGCGAGCTGCAAATGACGTGGGATGATGCGACTTTTCTTGTTATCACGTGCTGCGTTGCCGGCGAGCTCCAGGATCTCGGCAGACAAGTACTCGAGCACAGCCGCCAGATAGACGGGAGCGCCGGCACCGACACGTTCGGCGTAGTTTCCTTTGCGGAGAAGTCTGTGGACACGGCCCACGGGGAACTGCAGTCCGGCACGGGAAGAACGTGTCTTGGCCTTGGCCCGAGTCTTTGCACCACCCTTACCACGTCCAGACATGATGTTTTCACTTTACACCCGACGAGGAACCGAAAAATGAACCACAAATAAAACAAGCCAGGACCAGTGTGACCACTCCTCATTTTCATAAATGCCAAGGTGAGCCAATGAAAAAAGCCAATAATTCACAAGGTTTTCCGAAAAGCGATGATAATAGAAAACCTATAGAAAACCAAGACGCCAAGGTGAACAACGAAGAGCCAAGATGTTGTGAAAAAAGCCAAGGAGTGGTCACACTGGTCAGGACTCACTCACTGCACGTGTACATTACAGAACATGTGAGGAAATACTGAATGTCGGACTTCATGTGATGGAGATCGGATCAAACGTGGCACACGCCCACTCTGGTTTCATCCAATAGCAGAGAGTCTTGCTCGACCAATACCAGACTGCGTTCCGCCTCCAAGGCGATGTGATCCATTTATTTACATACCCACACCCCTTATCAGAGAAATTCGTTTGGTCGACCCAACGTTCGTCATTGTCTCAGCGATCGTTTAAAATCGTTATTTTACCCTCTGCCGGTGATGCCTCCTCGGAACCTCCCAGGCAGCTCGAACCAAAGAAGGGATCGAAGAAAACCGCTTCCAAATCGACGAGAAAGTCAAACCGTAAACGGCGCCATCGCAAAAGGGAAAGCTTCGGTATTTACATCGACAAGGTTCTCAAACAAGTTCACCCCGACACGGTGTTTCTTACAAAGGGATGAGAATCATGAATTCATTCGGAAACGACATGTTCGAGCGGATCTCGTCCGAGGCGTCTCGTCTGACACATTACAACAAGCGTTCCACGGGGACATCGCGGGACATCCAGACGGCAGTGCGCTTGGTCCTTCCCGGGGAGTTGGCCAAACACGCCCAAACACCCCATGTCCGAAGAGACGAATGCCGTGACCAAGTACACCGACTCCAAGTGAGCTGCTCGGACTCGCACCACGTGGTTCTCGCACCACGTGGTTCTCCCACCACGTGTTTCTCGCACCACGTGGTTCTCCGACCACGTGTTTCTCGCACCACGTGGTTCTCCGACCACGTGTTTCTCGCACCACGTGGTTCTCCGACCACGTGTTTCTCGCACCACGTGGTTCACCGACCACGTGTTTCTCGCACCACGTGGTTCTCCGACCACATGTTTCTCGCACCACGTGGTTCTCCAACCACGTGTTTCTCGCACCACGTCGTTCTCATCCCAATCCCCAAACGGCTCTTTTCAGCCATTCAAACGTTTCCTTAATGTAGTTCAACTTTAACTTCTCGTGTCCTTGGTGGAGGAGCCACGTCACGTCATATGTGAGGTGGTTCATGTGAAAGTCCATTTCAGGTAATAATGTAGATAATAGTGAAAGGTGGAACCGTGATGAACATTAACTTTTATTGTAATTCATGTGGTTTACAATCCCCTCGGTTATCGATACAATCTTTTCAAAACCGCGACCCACCACTACCTCTTACATGTGAAGCGGAATATTTGACCCATTCACCTCGTGAAAACCAAAGTAATAAGAATAAGAAAAAGACATCCAGAGCACAACAGCCTGGTGTTGGCGCAGTTGTTAGGGCAGCGGCTTGGGATCCAAAAGGTCCTGAGTTCAAGCCCCGTTGGGCCACTGAATTAATACACCAGGGGGTTGACTCAGCCTGTCATCCTTCCGAGGTCGGCGAAATGAGTACGAGTATACTGGGCCGGTGTATACCCCGGTTAAAATAGGTGTACCATATCCCTGTGTCGTAAGAGGCGACCAGGGTTGCGTCAGGAAGGGCATCCGGCGTAAAACACGTGCCAAATCACTATGTGGATCATATGGATGATCCGCTGTGGCGACCCCTAACGGGAGCAGCCGAAAGAAGAAGATCCAGAGCACAACACTTGAAAAATCCCCCCCCCCCCCTCCAAACGTTGCCATGGATACATCAAATTATCCGTTTCATGAAGATTAAAATTGATACTCTGAATCAAAGCTCAGGTCAATCGGATGAAAATTGATTATTTTTCAGATTTAAATTGAAGATTTTGAAAACTTGAATTTGAGTTGACCTTTTGACCTCGAAATATTAGTTTTTCCGATTCAGTGATGGATTATGGAAATACTGTTCAAATATCAAGTTAATCGGATGTAAATTGACGATTTTTCAGATAAAAATTGATATTGGAAGTTTAGCCTTTGATCTGAAAAATTTCCTTACCGGTCCAGTGATGCAATGAGAAAATCTTGTTCAAATTTCAAAACAATCGGATGAAAAATTATTTTTAAAACCTGACCTCAACATGACCTTTGCCTTCAAAAACCAATGGACTTCTCAGTTGAGACTACAGTACCTCGACAGCTTAGTAAAGTTTCATGACGACCGGTTTGGAATTGTGGACCTGCAGACGATAAAGACAAACGAGCAGACAGAACAAAATCAAAAAACTAATATCCTTGAAAAATCTTTAATTTCCAAAGTAACAAACCGAGCTATTCACACCATTTATTCCACGTTACACACAAAGTTCAAGACGCCTGAAACTCCTTCATGAACGAGTTGGTGGCTCTGAAAAGAGCCGTTTTGTTGTGGATAATGACGAACACCACCTCCAGGATGTTTAACCACCGAAACCGTAGAGTGTACGGCCCTGGCGCTTCAGGGCGTACACCACGTCCATGGCGGTGACGGTCTTCCGCTTGGCATGCTCCGTGTAGGTAACGGCGTCACGGATAACATTCTCCAGGAAGACCTTGAGAACTCCGCGGGTTTCCTCGTAGATGAGACCCGAGATACGTTTCACCCCACCACGACGGGCAAGACGACGGATAGCCGGCTTCGTGATTCCCTGGATGTTATCACGGAGAACCTTGCGATGACGTTTCGCGCCTCCTTTTCCGAGACCCTTTCCTCCTTTACCCCGTCCAGACATGGCGAGAACGTTTCAACCCAAAGCGGAATGAATCAAACAACGAACCTTCACGTGTTTATATGGTGAGAGAACCGAGGGTTTCTATTGGTGGAGAGCTCGATATCACCATTTGATCTTTGACCTTTAACCTTTACCTCCAGCATTTAATTATTTTCTCTGGGAGAAAGATTGTGCGCACGTGCTTTTCGTGCCCTTTCACCTTTGACTTCTCTTGCCGCGCACTTCGTCCTTCCGCTTTGTGAAACACTCGAACTCAAATGAACCCAGAATCTTATGAAAGGAGGTTTAAGTTACAAATCCAGCAATTGATGATTTCATTCTGTCCACAACTTGAACTGCAGAACTTTGGAAAATAAACAACGAACACACACATCGCCTCAGTTGCAAATAGGTTTTTTTTTTTTTTTTTTTTTTTTTTTTTTTGTATACCTTGGTCGAGGCTCGTATGAGAGCTAACACACAACTCACAGCAAGGAGGCATGAGACAAGAGGGGCGGGAGTGGAAGGGACAAAACAGTGGGGAACAGACACATTAGGTGAACTGTGGAAGGGAGAGGGATGGGGGTGGGACGGGGAACATGGCGAAGAGAAGATGGACATTTCAGGGACTTTCAGGAAGGAAAGTAGGAGAAATGAAGGAAGTGGGCTTGGGTGGATTATCGGGGGTAGAAAAGATCGAGGATTTGGATGGGGGAAGATAAGAGGTGGTGGTGAACAGCTGTTTTGAAAGCCTGGAGGGAAGAATGGGAAAGAATAGAGTGAGGAAGTTTATTCCAAAGGCGGGAAAAAAGAGGAATGAAAGAGTGAAGATGAGCAGTGATTTGTGATTTTGGTAGTTTTACCAGAAGGGGGTTGTTGGCGGACCTTGAGCGCCCTGTGGAAATGTGGTGGGGACAAATCGCAGAGAGAGCAGGGGGGCAAGGCTGGAGAGGAGTCGGTAGAAGACAGAAAGACCACCGACCAACCTGCGGTGATTGAGTGAGAGGCCCAAAAACTCAGCTTCATTGCGGGAGATGCCGATGATCTTAAATGCCCTGGTTTCGACAGCGTGAAGCCAAGAAAGGTGGGAGGCAGGAGCACCAGCCCAGAGGGGAGAGCAGTACTCCATCAGGCTATGGACAAAAGCTTTGTAAGTGGTCAGGAGCTCAAGAGGGCCGAGGAAGGACTTAGCACGACGGAGGATTCCCAGTCGGCGACTGGCTTTTGAGGCGAGGTTGGAAATGTGACTTTCCCAGGAAAGGTCATGGCAGATAGTGAGACCTAGAAGCTTGAAAGAAAAGACTTCTTCCAGAGGATTGTTGAGAAGGTGGATGGGGGGGTTTTGTAAACAGTCCTTTCGAAGAAACATAGTGAGAGTGTGAGATTTGTCTGGATTGAAAGACATGTTCCACGTGTTGGACCAGTTTGTGATTTTATCCAGATCTGCAGTGAGTGAAGAAGCTGCTGCTTGCCGGTCTGAGGGATGACAGATGGTACGGCAGAGGGTGGAGTCGTCGGCAAAGAGAAATAGAGGATTTTCCAGAGAGTCCGAGAGATCATTGATGAAAACCAGAAAAAGAACAGGGCCCAGAACGCTACCTTGAGGAACTCCAGCCTGCACAGGAAGAGGGGATGAAAGAACTCCATTTAGGGCCACACGTTGACTGCGACAGGAGAGGAAGTCTGCGAGCCATGAGTGGAGATGGCCTTGAATACCATGGGAAGAGAGTTTGGTGAGTAGTGCAGGGTGCCAGACTGTGTCAAAAGCACGTGATATGTCAAGGGATACGGCTCGGATTTCCTGTCTGGCATTGAGGACCTCCATCCATTGATGGGAGAGCAGAAGCAGCATATCCAGGGTAGAGTGACCTGGTCTGAAACCAAATTGATGATTGGAAATCAAGCCATTGGAGAAGAGGAAGGATTTCATATCTGAGGCGATGATGGATTCCATCACCTTGCTGATGATTGGGAGAAGGCTGATTGGTCTGTAGTTATAGGGATCTGTTTTTGCACCTTTTTTATGCAGGGCAGTGATGTCAGCAGATTTCCAAGCAGATGGCAGATGACCTTGGGCAAATGAGAGGGTGAATAGAACAGAGAGAGGGTGAGCAAGAGCAGAAGAGCAGGCTTTGAGGACACGTGGGCTGATGCCGTCTGGACCGGTTGCAGAATCTGACTCGAGGTTTGAAAGAAAGCTCTCCACCTTGTCAGGAGAAAAGGATACAGAGTCCAGGGACAGTTGGGTGCGACTGGGTAAAGTGGGTAGAGATAGTGATGGGTTTAGGACACAAGATTTAGCTGCAAACACCGAGTTTAGACATTCAGCTTTATCACGTGTGGAATCAGCAGTGCGGCCATTGAGGTAAGGGAGGGGATGGAGGGGGAACATACACCAGAAACAGATTTGATTAAACGCCACCAGGATTTTGAGGAGGGAGAGAGGTTTGAGAGTTCAGACTTGAGATGAGAAAGATGTTGTTTTCTGGCTCTCCTGAGGGTAGATACACACTTGTTCCGAGCTTTGTGGAAAGAACTGAGATTGCCCTCAGTTGGGTTTGCTTTCCATGAGGCAAAGGCAAGTTGTTTCAGGACAACTGCCTCGCCACAAGCTTCAGTAAACCAAGGGCGGGAGGAAGGGTAAGACAACTGAACACGAGAGGGGATAAATCTGTGCATGAGGGAGAGCAAGTTTCTTTGAAAGAATTCCCAGGATGAGTTGATGTTTGAGAAAGTAGTGATAGGAGACCAGTCTGTAAGTTTGATGGCTGCTCGGAGACCCTGCCAGTCGGCTTGAGTGAAATGCCAGACTCGACGGCGGTGAGGTGGTTCTCTGATAACAGCCAGAGAGATGTCCACTTTGACAAGGACGTGGTCAGAAGAACCAATTGGAGCAAAGGAAGAGCAGCAGATATTGTCAGGGAAATTTGTCAAAATCAGATCCAGAAGAGATGGAGTACGATTGGTTGAGATCCGGGTCGGGAAGTTGACCGATTGAGTCAGTCCCAATGAGTCGCAGAAAGCTGTTGCTGAGGTGCCATGGCAGGTGAGAGAGGTACCCACACCTAGCCAACTGGCGTGATGACAATTGAAGTCACCACATAAGAGGAAGAGAGAGTTTGGATGAGAAGATAGAAGATGGTCCATGTTTTCGGATAGTGAGGTGTAGATGGAGTCATCACTGTTCGGTGGACGGTACAGTACACATATAAACATGAGGTGGGAGTGGAGGGAAGCCGAAGCCAGAGGTATTCCTGGGGGTGTGGGGGAGTGAGAGCAGTGCATGGAGAGTGAGGAATAGAGTCTTTGATGAAGAGAGCAACACCTCCACCAGTACGAGGCTCAGGTCTGTCATACCGTAAGAGGGAGTAGCCAGGGAGAGATACTTGGGAGTCAGACACGTCTTGGGAGAGGAAAGTTTCTGTTGGGCAGATAATGTCTGGTTTGTCAGTGAAAGTTTCAAACTAATCGAAGGATATTTTGTTGATCGTTTGGATATTAAATACAAGGAAATGTAACACAGGTGGAGGACATTCAACCCATCATTCCTGTGCGAACACCACACTCATTTATCGACACAAGATCCAAGAAAGAAAATGGAAAAAAAGTTTTTAATTCAAGAAATCATTGTTTTTTTTTAATTGTTGTTTTTTTTTAATTTTATTTTAGCTTCTGTAGTTTTTGTATTTTTGCTTCTTTCCCTTTGGGCTTGGTTAAAAACAAAGAACATCAACCACACAACCCCCAACCCTCCCCCGACTGACCTCAACCAACAGCACTCTTTACACATGTGCACCATCACCCATCAATGCTCAAACTACCGAAAAATCTGATCAACATCCCCACACCCCTCTACCTCCATAACTTCCAGGTACCTATCTAATTATAATTTAAACTTAACCACTGTTTCTGCTGCCACTACCTTTCCATGTATTAACTAATCTCTGAGTGAAAGTCCCCTGCCTTACTTCCGTCTTAACTCTCCTCCTCTTTACTCTCAGGTTATCCTATCACTGGTCCTATCACTGTCTACTCTGTTGAATAATTAATCTGCCCTTATTTTATCGAAACCTTTCATGATCTTAAACATCTCCATCATAACCGCCTCCTTTCTCGGGTATAAATCCCTGTCTCCTTCAGCCGCTCCTCATAGCTAAGTCCAGCAAGGCCCAGAATCAATTGAGTGGCCCTGCGTTGAACCTTATCCATGGCATATCTGTCCTTCCTGAGATGTCATGATCAGAACTACACACAATATTCTAGATGTGGCCCTCACTAAATTCCTGTACAATGTGAACACCACCTCTTTTGATTTATAAATGACCCCCCTCCGAATACAGGAGGAGGCCATTCGGGCCATCATGCCTGCGCTACATCAACACCAGACCAATTTACAAAAAAAAAAAAAATGCAAAATATTTGTTCTTCTGTTGTTTTATTATTTTCCAGGAATGGGGAAATACAACATCAACCACAGTCCACTTGACGAGACCCTACAGGCAACACTCAACACAGATGCACACAATCATCTATCCATGCTACCGAAATGTCCTGTCAACTCCCTATACCCATCTATCTTCAATACTTACAGGTATCAATGTAATTCCAATTTAAACTTATCGACTGTTTCCGTTACCACGACCTTTCCAGAGAGAACATTCCATGCCTCAACGACTCCTTGAGTCACAGACCTCTGCCTTACTCTCGTCTCAACTCACCTAAACTCGTGGAAGACCGTTGAAGTTGCTGCATCCTTGTACATACCTTGGACGCCATGCAATGAATTTGACCAGTCAAGTGTCAATGAGAAATCGCAACAGTTTTGTTTACAAGATCGGGACACAAACAGGACCTCACACGAAGCACGACACAAGAACAGGGGAGAAACGGGGGTCGACGATCGGTCACGTTTGGATAAAGAAAATGTTTTCAGCATTGTTCATCGCCGTGTGCTGTTGGTAATGCCGAAGTCACATTTGCTCTCCGGCGAGGATACGGCAGCCGCAGAGTTTCTGCGGTGGCCTCAGGGTGGCCCTACGCCGTTTGGGTATCTTTTACAGGCCGTAGGGGTCGTCGTGGAATTATAATGCGCAGTTATAACTTATTTCATTTCTACGTTCGCCTCAGCAATTCGACAAGCCGAAAAAATAAATGGTAAAAAAAAAAATTAAAAAAAATTAACGCACTCGTTACCGTCCGTCTGGCCGGCCGCACGTTCGCCTTAGGGCCCCCTGCGGTCGCCTTGCGGGCACCTTGAGGCTACCTTGCGTCTGCCTTGAAAATTATATGGCCGCCGCAGGGCCCCCTTAAGGTCACCGTGTGACATCAAATCAAAGACCGTACGACAACCCCACGTTTTCGGTCTCCACAATTTATAAATACGCCGTGCAGCTCCCCGAAAAATAAAAACATTTGTGACTGCTACATTGTGTGACCGTGGAAATACTGCGGCCGCCGTATAATTGCTAGTGGCCGTAGATTTTGGAGACCCCACGGCCGCCGTGGCAAATGTGACCTAGGCCGAACCAAGTATTTTGACATTCGTGCTGGTCATGACAAGATGACCTTGACACGAGCCTCGGAAAAGCGATGTTTTTCTTGTTTGTTTGAATGCCTTGCAAAGGTGACCACACGAAGGTGCACATTTCACCTTGAACTTTATGACGTTTAAGTCACATCAAGGAAGGTATTTTCACTCGTGAAAATCAGAGCTTGAGTGAAGAAACGCCTTGGTCGAAGCCCGAAAACGTGTCCGAGTAAGCAATGTTCTGTCAAAGCAGATCTTCGATTTGCCGTGTCGGTCCGTGAAACACGGCAAAAGGTCCAGAGAATTGAAAATGTCGTTTGCCAACATGTACTTGTACCTGAAACGGTTGTGCACATTTTGCATGGAATTATCATTCACGTGAATTTCAGAGCTCAAAGTGACGGAAGAAACACAAACGGATCCGAGGAAACGCCTCTCATGGTTTTCCGATCATCAACGTTGATTTCCACCACGTCCGCTCCTCCACGTCGTCGTCATCATCATCATCATCATCATCACAGAGTCGCTGAACATCGACGTTGATTTCTACCACGTCCGCTCCTCCACGTCATCATCATCATCACAGAGTCGGTGAACGTCGACGTTGATTTCTACCACGTCCGCTCCTCCACGTCATCATCGTCATCACAGAGTCGGTGAACGTCGACGTTGATTTCTACCACGTCCGCTCCTCCACGTCATCATCGTCATCACAGAGTCGGTGAACGTCGACGTTGATTTCTATCACGTCCGCTCCTCCACGTCATCATCATCATCATCACAGAGTCGGTGAACGTCGACGTTGATTTCTACCACGTCCGCTCCTCCACGTCATCATCATCATCATCACAGAGTCGGTGAACGTCGACGTTGATTTCTACCACGTCCGCTCCTCACGTCATCATCATCATCATCATCATCACAGAGTCGGTGAACGTCGATGTTGATTTCTACAACGTCTGCTCCTCCACGTCATCATCATCATCACAGAGTCGGTGAACGTCGATGTTGATTTCTACCACGTCCGCTCCTCCACGTCATCATCATCATCATCACAGAGTCGGTGAACGTCGATGTTGATTTCTACCACGTCCGCTCCTCCACGTCATCATCATCATCATCACAGAGTCTGTGAACGTCGATGTTGATTTCTACCACGTCCGCTCCTCCACGTCATCATCATCATCACAGAGTCGGTGATCGTCGACGTTGATTTCTACCACGTCCGCTCCTCCACGACATCATCATCATAGAGTCGGTGAACGTCGACGTTGATTTCTACCACGTCCGCTCCTCCACGACATCATCATCACAGAGTCGTTGAACGTCCACGTTGATTTCTACCACGTCCGCTCCTCCACGAGATCATCATCATCACAGAGTCGGCGGGGCGAGGCGTCGCGTTATTTGCACAATGCAGGTATTATAGGATTGTCAATGCAACTCTCGTCAAACACCTGGCACCTGTCCTTTAATCAAGGTAAATACAAGGTGGTGTAAATACAAGGTTACACTGAGGTGAACAGAGCTGCTATCCACCAGGAGCGACTCCTTGAGGAATATCTGCCTACGAGAGATTCCTATGAGAATCATTCTACAGATTAACCATGAAAAATATGCTTTTGCCTCATAACGTTACCAAATGACGTCATAATGTCTCAAGCTTGACATATCTAGAAAGCACTCATCGAGGTGTTCAATTTGAGGTATGACACGATATGGTTCCTAAAACTTGAAAATTTGACCTTGGGGTCAAATATGTTTGACCTGAGGCGCTAACCATGAAGGTCAAGGCCAATCGCCACCAAAAAATAATCAGCTGAGCACCAGACCATGAACTATATTCTCATGAAGTTTGAAGACGATCTGATCAAAATTACTCAAAAAATAAGGGTTTCGTCGACTCCCCTAATTTGCGACACAGTGACCTTGACCTTTGACCTTGACCTTCAAAATTTTATGCGCTGAAAGGGACCTCGTATAGGCCTCTGATATGCGAAGTTACAAAAATTTCCAAAGATAACTGTGCTCTGCAGAGTGATTTATACGTGATTACAGACCAAAAAAAAAAAACATATGAAGGTCAAGGCCAATCGCCACCAAAAATTAATCAGCTGAGCGCCAGACCATGAACTATATTCCCATGAAGTTTGAAGACGATCCGATCAAAATTACTCAAAAAATAAGGGTTTCGTCGACTCTCCTGATTTGCGCCAAAGTGACCTTGACCTTTGACCTTGACCTTCAAAATTTTGTGCACTGAAAGGGACCTCTATAGGCCTCTGATATGCGAAGTTACATAACTGTGCTCTGCAGAATTTTTTATATGTGATTACAGACAAAAAAAAAAAATACAAACTGACTAACATATCTTGCAAAACTTCGTTTTGGCAAGATAATAAATATCAGCAAATATACTCTGACAAATGGGAGAATGATAAAAGAGCATAAAGAATTATAAAGATCTTGACAGAATAGCAATTGACAAAGAATGTTCTTTGGAATGGATAGCTTAAAAGAGGTTAAATTAGTTGGGATGGAGAATGAGTAATCATAAATGTCCAAGACCAAGGACACAACCAATGACTTTAAAGAAAATGGTGGGATTGAGCCAATCGGACAAGTGCAAGTTTTCTGGGGAAGAAACACAAAGTACCAGTACAGTCATCTCCTGTCGGGATGTTAAAAACTCATGTCGGAACAGTTGTACACAGGAAGACACGACAGCGTCTGTGGAGTAATCCACAAGTCCATCTGTAAACATTTCAACATTCCGGTTCCACAACAATCATGGAAACACAAACCAAATCCGATCCTTCATAATTAATGAACATGTGATCACGGATGACAAGACGATCCCATCAAGTGTGGACATTGAAAACAACGCACTGGGTCCGGACATGGTGCTCAAACACAAAAAGGAAAAGTCATCATTGTTGATGGACGTTTCAGTTCCCATTGACTTTGGACTAAATTCAACAGAAATCATGAAAATCACCAAATACCAGGATCTGAAAAATGAGGTCAAAAGAACTTGGAAATGTTAAAAAGCTGAAATTTTACCAGTGATCGTATGAGCGACAGGAACGATAAAGAAAACCCTGACTGAATATTTAAATATCATTCCGGGAGCAACGACCGACAAACGGAGGCTCTCAGAGGTGGAGTGAAGATCTTGATGGAGCCCTTGGAACGAGGCGATGAGAACGAAGTTTCACAATTTGGTTCATGAATCGTGATCCTTCCCTGAAAAAAGAGGTTATTTTGAGTTGTTCCCACCTTCTGAACCCCACGAATTGAGATAACAAACACTGACACACACACACACACACACACACACACACACACACACACACACACACACACACACACACACACACACACACACACACACACACACACACACACACACACACACATACACACGTACGTGCACACACATATATACACACACACAAATACACACACATACATACACACACATATATACACATACACACTCACATATACACACAAATACACACACATACACACGTACACACACGTACACACGCACACACATATATACACACACACATAAATACACACACACATATACACACATACATATACACATACATACACATAAATATACACACACACACACACACACACACACACACACACACACACACACACACACACTCACACACACATATACACACACGTACACACATATACACACACATGCACACGTACACACATATACACACACATGCACACGTACACACACACGCACACATACATCCACACACATCCACACGTCAACACATATATACACAAACATACACACATACACACACACACACACACACACACACACACACACACATTCAGCAAGGACGTTCTTTTTGCTCTTCGTTCATGGACGCGGTGAACAGGCCGAAAGGGGCTCAGGGTTGATATTGGTGGGAGAAACGAGCGAAGGAGGGCGGACAGAGCTTTCCCTCGCAGATCGGATCACATCGGGCTCGGCTTTCAGCCAATGGAGAGCGGAGATTGAAATTTCGACCAATGGTGGAACCGGTAGGTGGGGCTTAATTCTTCAGCGAATGAGAAAGGTTGTGAGTCAGCCAATGGCAAACGGTCGAAGCGTCTCGGGACGCATATAAAATCAACCCGCCCGTAATCACCTCACTTCATTTTCTGCCGTTTACTTTGCAGTTTGTTGGTGTTTTTCGCCATGGCCCGAACCAAGCAGACCGCCCGTAAATCGACTGGTGGAAAGGCGCCGCGAAAACAGTTGGCGACCAAGGCGGCGCGGAAAAGTGCTCCAGCCACAGGTGGTGTGAAGAAACCGCATCGTTACCGGCCCGGAACTGTGGCGCTGCGTGAGATCCGTCGCTACCAAAAGTCCACCGAGCTGCTCATTCGCAAGCTGCCGTTTCAGCGCCTCGTCCGTGAAATCGCACAGGATTTCAAGACCGATTTGCGATTCCAGAGTTCCGCGGTCATGGCGCTGCAGGAGGCGAGCGAGGCCTACCTCGTGGGTCTGTTTGAGGACACGAATTTGTGCGCCATTCACGCCAAGCGTGTCACCATCATGCCCAAGGACATCCAGCTGGCTCGACGTATCCGCGGAGAGCGAGCTTGAACCGCTCGTCTCAAGGCTGTGGGCACAGCCTCCACCACAACCAACGGCTCTTTTCAGAGCCACCACACCTTTCTTGAAAGTGTAATCGACCTTTCACACAACTCACAACCAGTGAATACCCTGATATACATGAATCGGATGGAAATATGATTTGTGAAGAACTTTGGTTTGTTTTAAACAAAGACGGGAATAAATGGAGACACGGAGAGGGAGTTTTGATGGACAAGACACGGACTGGCAGTGTCTCCATGGGACGAGGGTTTAGGATGGTTTTAATAAATGTCGCCACGGCTTCATTATTGAATACTGTGGGGTTCATACATTGAAGGGATGTCCATACTGCATGTGTACAGTTCACGACTCATAAATGTGTGTTCGGAGTGAGGAGATCGAGTGTAAAGGAAGGACGAAACATCGTGCACGACCTGGATGTTGGACAGCACACCACCTTACACCATTGTCACGCTGCCCACCCAGTTCATCTCCTCATTGCTGTGGGTGATGAACTGGACCCTTTCCACGACCCTGACCACAGACCATGATGTTTCCACTTTGCACCTGAAGAGGAACCGAAAGATAAACCACAAATAAAACAAGTCACACCTCACCACACGTTTATTTAAATTACAGGACGTCACATCATCAAATGAGATGAAGGATTTTATAAAATAGACTTGAGATCAAGAGTTACTCTCGTCACATCCAATGGTTGGGGTCAAACTTAACACCACCGGGCGACGTCCGGACACTTCTTTTTACATTCAGAACTGATGTTCAGCTCAATTCTACTGTTTGTGCTCAATTCTGATGAATGCATTTAATTTATTTAATTTCAGGACTTTCCAGGCGGAGTTCGTCACTTTATTTAATTTGTTAAATAATTTAAAGAGTGCTATTTAAATTTAAACAGCTCGGAACTGAGATAAACAGCACCGGTCGTCTCTGGGCGTTGTTTACTGTGACCAAATGGTTGGCATCCTTGCCAGACCAACACCAAGCTGCGTTCCACCTCCAGACCAACACCAAGCCTCGTTCCACCTCCAGACCAACACCAAGCCTCGTTCCCCCTCCAGACCAACACCAAGCTACGTTCTACCTCCAGACCAACACCAAGCCTCGTTCCTCCTCCAGACCAACACCAGCTTCGTTCCTCCTCCAGACCAACACCAAGCCTCGTACCTCCTCCAGACCAACACCAAGCCTCGTTCCTCCTCCAGACCAACACCAGCTTCGTTCCTCCTCCAGACCAACACCAATCCTCGTTCCCCCTCCAGACCAACACCAAGCTATGTTCCACCTCCAGACCAACACCAAGCTACGTTCCACCTCCCGACCAACACCAAGCTGCGTTCCACCTCCAGACCAACACCAAGCTGCGTTCCTCCTCCAGACCAACACCAAGCCTCGTTCCACCTCCAGACCAACACCAAGCTGCGTTCCTCCTCCAGACCAACACCAAGCTATGTTCCTCCTCCAGACCAACACCAAGCCTTCCCTGCGGATTTGTCCGTGAGCCTAGATTTGCCACCGACTTTGTTGCTTGTTTTTGGGCTATAAAGACCGGAAGTCACGACCTGTGTCAAGGCCAAACGGGATGTTTTATTTCTTGTTGGGCCATTGTTGCCATACATTGGGCCACATAGACCAAAGACCCTTTGTTTACAGACCCTCCAGGCCTTAGACTCAGTTCGTGTTGAGCTTCATCCATTGTAAACAAAAACAAGGGATTCAAATTTGTGTGTTTCTGACCGATGATCTGTATGAAGTTTTGATGGAGTTAAGTATTGTAAATTACTGAGCAATCCGAGTAATTAATAATTTATTAATTACGTGCTAGTAAAAGTACAGTTTGAATGTTACATATTTGACTTTACAGTATTGGTGTTGAGTCACATGACACCATGTTTTGTTAATCGTTTCATTAAATTATGAATAAATTTGCAGTTTTGTTTGTCTCTTGGATTTCAATTCATTGTAACCTGGTGTTCTTGAATATAAATCTCTTACACAAACCACTTGATGAAATATATTAATCTTATATCAATTATCTGTGCACGGAGGATGCACCCGAGTCGTTGCAGGTTGTGTGCCAGCATACCCCACTCGTGATTTTATGAACCATCGAATCAGCTCCTTTCAAGTGAACGTTGTGGGTGGCTCTGAAAAGAGCCTTTGTGGGTTTTGAGAAAATGAAACGAGGATGAACTCGAGACACTTCACCTCGACTCTCTGCTCATCCCTTCACTTCTTTTTGAGTGTCGCCTTCTTCTTCTTTAACCCCTTCGTTGCAGGCTTGGACTTTGGTTTCGATGCCTTGGTCTTGGTCACACTTTTCTTCACCTTGACAGATGTCTTCCTGGATTGCTTTGAAGAGGTGGCGGGAGATTTTTGAGCTTTCTTGGGAGATACCTTCCGTACCGTCCTCTTCACAACTGGCTTTTTGGTTGTTTTCTTGGCCGCTTTAGCCTTGGTTGGGGTCTTTGCAACTTTCCTGGCACTGGCGCTCTTCACTCTGGTGCTCTTCACTTTGGTGCTCTTCTTCACTTTGGAACTGTCGTCCTTGTTCAGTTTGAACGAGCCAGCAGCGCCCGTTCCCTTGGTCTGCACAAGCTTTCCACTTGCAACAAGCCTCCTCACAGCCGTATTGATACGTACGGAATTACGATGGATATCGTAGCCATCTGCTGCCAGCGCCTTTTTCGAAGCGACCAGCGACAGACCTTTTCTGTCCTTGCTCGATCCCACCACCTTGAGGATCTTTTCCGATAGGGTGCCGTCAGGCTTCTTTGTCGTCCTCGAAGAGCCAGTGTTGGTCTTGGCTCGCTTGGAAGGTGAAGCCAAAGGTTCTGTCGAAAGTGGAACAGTCTCCGGCATTTCGCAGGAATAACAATATGACGGAAGAAGAAGATCCAAATATCACGAGAATATCGCCCAAGTAGTGTGTGGACTCCCCCTGCCGCCCCTGTTATAGTGACGGCGTGGAGGAGCGGACGTGGTAGAAATCACCGTCAGCGCTCGGAAAACCATGAGAGGCGTTTCCCCGGATCCGTTTGTGTTTCTTCCGTCACTTTGAGCTCTGTAATTCACATGAATGATAATTCCATACACAATGTGCACAACCGTTTCAGGTACAAGTACATGCTGGCAAACGACGAGAAGTACTTTTTCAATTCTCTGGACCTTTTGCAGTGTTACACGGACCGACACGGCAAATCGAAGATCTGCTTTGACAGAACATTGCTTCCTCGAACACGTTCTCGGGCTTCGACCATGACGTTTCTTCACTCAAGCTGTGATTTTCACTAGAAAAAATACCTTCCTTGATATGATTCAAACGTCATCACGTTCAAGGTGAATGTACACCTGTCTGTGGTCACCTTTGCAAGACATTCAAACAAACAAGAAAAACACCGCTTTTCCGAGGCTCGAGTCGAGGTCATGTTGTTATGACCAGCACGAATGTCAAAATACTTGGTTACCAACAGCACACGGCGATGAACAATGCTGACGTCCAAGGTAGGTGCAAGGATGCAGCAACTTCAACGGTCTTGTACAAGTTTAGGAGGGTTTGGACGGGAGTAAGGCAGAGGTCTGTTACTCAAGGAGTAGTTGATGCGTGGAATGGTCTGGACGGGAGGTCGTGGTCACGGAAACAGTCGATAAGTTTGAATTGAAATTGGATAGGTACCTGGAAGTTTTGGAGATAGAGGGGTCGAGGGAAGTTGACGGAATATTGAAATAGATTGATGGGTGATTGTGTTCATCTGTGGTGAGTGTTGCCAGTGGGGAATCTCGTCAAGGGTTGTGTGGTTAATGATGTGTTTTTCAATGTGGAAACGCCTTCACCCACCAACCCCCCCCTCCCCGGAAAGAAACAATCTGTAAAAAAAAATTGTTTTTTACATGAATTGGTCTGGTGTTGATGTAGCGCAGGCATGATGGCCCGAATGGCCTTCTCCTGTGTCCAATTACCTTATGTTTCAATGAACCGAAGTGATAATCGCGAAAGGTTGTGATAATCACTGTTTGAACGACACGAACATTCATTGTGTTTGATCCTTCACGAGATTCACATTTGCAAGAGACAACAATGGAGGGTTGAACGAGGTTAAAGTCGGTTGTTCGAACAAAAGGAGAAGTTTTACTTTTCTTGAAATCTGAATTATCAACAAAATATCCTTCGATTACTTTGAAACGTATTTGTAACTGAGGTGATGTGTGTGCTCGTTGTTTATTTACCAAAGTTCTGCAGTTCAAGTTGTGGACGGAATGAAATCATCAATTTCTGGATCCATCAACCCCAAGGGACCGGGAGAGTGAGTGCAGTGACAGATCGTCAAAGCGAATCGACGAAGGGCGCGGCAAGAGAGGTGAAAGGTGAAAGGTCACGAAGAGCACATAATCCTCCCAAATGAAAGAATTAACTGTCGGAGGTAAAGGTCAAAGTTCAAAGATCAAATGGTGATATCAAGCTCTCCACCAATAGAAACCCTCGGTTCTCTCACCATATAAACACGTGAAGGTTCGTTGTTTGATTCATTCCGCTTTGGGTTGAAACGTTCTCGCCATGTCTGGACGGGGTAAAGGAGGAAAGGGTCTCGGAAAAGGAGGCGCGAAACGTCATCGCAAGGTTCTCCGTGATAACATCCAGGGAATCACGAAGCCGGCTATCCGTCGTCTTGCCCGTCGTGGTGGGGTGAAACGTATCTCGGGTCTCATCTACGAGGAAACCCGCGGAGTTCTCAAGGTCTTCCTGGAGAATGTTATCCGTGACGCCGTTACCTACACGGAGCATGCCAAGCGGAAGACCGTCACCGCCATGGACGTGGTGTACGCCCTGAAGCGCCAGGGCCGTACACTCTACGGTTTCGGTGGTTAAACATCCTGGGGGTGGTGTTCGTCATTATCCACAACAAAACGGCTCTTTTCAGAGCCACCAACTCGTTCATGAAGGAGCTTCAGGCGTCTTGAACTTTTTATGGTGTATTATTTGTGTGTAATGTGGATCGTGGTGTTTATTATTATTGCTGTTCTGGTTTTCACGAGGTGAACGGTTAAAATACATGTTCCGCTTCACATGTAAAAGACAGTGGTGGGTCGCGGTTTTATAAAAATTAAACCACATGAAGTACAATCCATGTTAATGTTCATCACGGTTCCACCTTTCACTGTAATCCACGTTTCCTGAACTGTACTTCCACATGAACCACCTCACATATCACATGACGTGGCTCCTTCACCAAGTCACTCCAGCTCTCTTCTTCCACAAAGGGTCTTTTTAGAGCCACCGAGAACCTTCGCAAACAACATCAGGGATAAACCGTTCAGAGGACCTAGCTGGGAAGTGGTGGCTGCAGCCCAGAAGGGGGAGTGATTGATCCTCCACGGTGGTGGGGATGAAAGTGTTGAACATCGTGATGAATTCTGTGGGGTGGAACTAAACACGATCCTGAGAAGTTTGGAGACTCCTTGAGTTGTTTGTAAATTTATTTCGTTTATATAATTTCCTGACGTCTCTAGGCGTTGTTAAGTGTGACCGTTCAGGGAATGGTTCAAGGAAACCTCTTCAGGGCCGCTAAATATATTGTGGTTCAAATGTAATTCCACATGTAAGATGTTTCATGTTAAACAAGTTCATGTAAAGTCGATAATGGAAGTTCGAGTGCGATGATGAAAATTAACATGGATTATACTTCATGAGCTTTCTTATTCCTCGACGTATCCGCGGAGAGCGAGCTTGAACCGCTCGTCTCAAGGCTGTGGGCACAGACTCCACCACAACCAACGGCTCTTTTCAGAGCCACCACACCTTTCTTGAAAGCATAATCGACCTTTCACACAACACACAAACTATGACTTTGGAGTGAGGGTAACGAGTGCAAAGGGAGAGCGTCATTTACGACGCTTTCCTGACACTTTCTTGGCAAACGGGGATAGTGTGTTGTTGCTCGTGGGTTCTGTTTTTTTTCGGTGGTTCTGATAGGGCCATTGCGGAAGAGAGCAGGAGAGTTCTTGGGCCCTGGCTCTTTAACAGCAGCACGGCCTGGATGTTAGGCAGGATACCACGTTGTGCGATTGTCACGCCGTCCAGCAGTTTGTTCACCTCATTGTTGCAAACTGCAGTCTGCCACGCGAAGAACACGACTTGGCTTAAGCGCGAGTCTTTCCACCACCCTTACCACGTCCGATATGTTTGCACTTTGCACACAATGAGGAACCGAAGGATAAGCAAGAAATAAAAATTTTGAAAAACAAGTCACGACTCACTGGACGTTTATAATGCAGAACGTCACAGCATAGGCTGAGATGTGGGATTTCATGAAATGGATGTCAAATCAAGAGTAGTGCACACCCACTCTCGTTCCATCCAATGGTTGACAGCCTTTCCCAAGCAGCACCAAGCTCCGTTCCGCCGACATCACCTTTCCTGTGACCTTGTCACCCAGCCTCGCCAGTTTTGCCACGCCGTCTGCCATTGACACCTGCTGTGTTGCTTGTTTATGGGCCATAAAGGCCGGAAGTCACGACCTGTGTCAAGGCCAAATGGGCGAAGTTTAATTTCTTCTTTGCGATGCATTGAGCCACATGGACCAAAGACCATTTGTTTATGGGCCCTCCAAGCTTAAGACTCACCTCGTGTTATGCAATATCCATTGTAAAGTAAGCAGTCACAAAGGATTCCAATGTGTACATTTCTGACGTATGATCTGCATGAAGTATTGAATTGGTTGAAATTTTGCAAATCATGAAGCAATCCTTGCAATTTTATATTACGTCGTAGTAAAAAACACTTCAAATATTGCCGATTTAACGACATTGCACATTGGGTCACATGCTTTCCATTTTTATACGCCCGATATATATATATATATATATATATATATATATATATATATATATATATATATATATATATATATATATATATATATATATATATTGGGGCGTACTATGTGATATCGGTCGTCCGTCCATCCGTTGCTGTCCGCACTATAACTCCTAAAGTTTTCAACTTTCACGTTTCATATTTGGTACATAGGTACAGACTGTGGAGACGGTGTGTCGTGACATACGTTCGTCATCTAAAGTGGTTGCCATGGCAACCAGGATGCTGTTTTCCATGTAGTAGCACAATTCTGTATATAACTTCTTGTTGGTCATTAAGATATGAATGAATATTCAAATTTTTTGGTGTCTTTTGGCTGACAAATAATGATAACTTGGTGCTCTTGTGTCAGAATGCGATGCCTCGCCCTGCCGCCCCTGTTTCTCGCGACGGCGTGGAGGAGCGGACGTGGTAGAAATCATCGTCGGCGCTCGGAAAACCATGAGAGGTGCTTCCCCTGATCCGTTTGTGTTTCTTCCGTCACTTTGAGCTCTGTAATTCACATGAATGATAATTCCAGACACAATGTGCACAACCGTTTCAGGTACAAGTACATGCTGGCAAACGGCGAGAAGTACTTTTTCAATTCTCTGGACCTTTCACCGTGTTACACGGACCGACACGGTAAATCAAAGATTTGCTTTGACAGAACATTGCTTACTCGGACACGTTCTCGGGCTTCGACCAAGACGTTTCTTCACTCAAGCTGTGATTTTCACGAGAGAAAATACCTTCCTTGATATGACTCAAACGTCATAAAGTTCAAGGTGAAATGTCCACCTGTCTGTGGTCACCTTTGCAAGACATTCAAACAAACAAGAAAAACACCGCTTTTCCGAGGCTCGAGTCGAGGTCATCTTGCCATGGACCAGCACGAATGTCAAAATATTTGGTTACCAACAGCACGCGGCGATGAACAATGCTGAGAACATTTTCTTTATCCAAGCGTGACCGATCGTCGAGCCCCGTTTCTCCCCTGTTCTTGTGTCGTGCTTCGTGTGAGGTCCTGGTTGTGTCCCGATCTTGTAAACGAAACTGTTGCGATTTCTCATTGACACTTGACTGGTCAAATTCATCACCTGGCGTCCAAGGTAGGTGCGAGGATGCAGCAACTTCAACGGTCTTTCCAGGCGTTTAAATAAACTGGTTAAAATAAACTATTCTTGAAATGTATCACTTAAAATATACTGAATAACAAACGTCATTTCATAAGATTCCGTGTTCACTTGAGTGAAAACGAAGGGACTGGAAGAGCGAGCGATTTCACAAAGCGTAAGGACGAAGTGCGCGGCAAGAGAGGTGAAAGGTGAAAGGTGAAAAGGCGTGAAAAGCATCCACCCCTTCCCCCAGAGAAAATAATTAAATGTAGGAGGTAAAGGTTAAAGGTCAAAGATCAAATGGTGATATCAAGCTCTCCACCAATAGAAACCCTCGGTTCTCTTACCATATAAACACGTGAAGGTTCGTTGTTTGATTCATTCCGCTTTGGATTGAAACGTTCTCGCCATGTCTGGACGGGGTAAAGGAGGAAAGGGTCTTGGAAAAGGAGGCGCGAAACGTCATCGCAAGGTTCTCCGTGATAACATCCAGGGAATCACGAAGCCGGCTATCCGTCGTCTTGCCCGTCGTGGTGGGGTGAAACGTATCTCGGGTCTCATCTACGAGGAAACCCGCGGAGTTCTCAAGGTCTTCCTGGAGAATGTTATCCGTGACGCCGTTACCTACACGGAGCATGCCAAGCGGAAGACCGTCACCGCCATGGACGTGGTGTACGCCCTGAAGCGCCAGGGCCGTACACTCTACGGTTTCGGTGGTTAAACATCCTGGAGGTGGTGTTCGTCATTATCCACAACAAAACGGCTCTTTTCAGAGCCACCAACTCGTTCATGAAGGAGCTTCAGGCGTCTTAAACTTTGTATCTTGTATTATTTGTGTGTAATGTGGATCGTGGGGTTTATTATTATTGCTGTTCTGGTTTTCACGAGGTGTGAACGCTTGAAATAATACATGTTCCGCTTGATATGTAAGAGGTAGTGATGGTTCGCGGTTTTGTAAAGATTGTATCGATAACTGAGGGGATTGTAAACCACATGAAGAACAATACATGTTAATGTTCATGACGGTTCCACCTTTTACTATTATCCACATTATTACCTGAAATGGACTTTCACATGAACCACCTCACATATGACGTGACGTGGCTCCTCCACCAAGGACACGAGAAGTGAAAGTCGAATTCAATGAAAGAAACATTTGAATGACTGAAAAGAGCCGTTTGGGGTTTGGGATGAGAAACACGTGGTGCGAGACCCACGTGGTGCGAGAAACACGTGGTTCGAGAACCACGTGGTGCGAGTCCGAGCAGCTCACTTGGAGCCGGTGTACTTGGTCGCGGCCTTCGTCCCTTCGGACACGGCGTGTTTGG
>NC_140978.1:11680316-11885316 GCF_056783735.1 Eptatretus burgeri
CTAGTCAAATCTCAAGCCCACGGTCGGGTCAACGTTGATGAACTGATGAAATATCCGTTGAACCCTGTGCCATACAGTCTCGGGACAGCTGATGGGCATATGGCAAAAACAGACAAATCAAAAATAAATGCAATTCCTATTGAGAGATAGAGATGATGCGCCACTTCCAAACGATGCAGACACATTACTCATTCAAGATGGCAATGCTGTGTTCCACACTATGACAGATATCCCAGGCAACTTTCAACTGATTTGCCATCAGATATTTGACAATATACCCAAAACAACCAACTTCATCTTTCCTACAGATATGTATCAGGAGGGCTCCATCAAGAACATGGAACGACAGCAACGTGGGTCGGGTGAAAAGCTAATTATTGGAGGTCCACTAATGAAGAAACCAGCAGATTGGAAGAGTTTCCTCATGAATGGCGAGAACAAGCCTCAGCTGGTGGATGTGATCAAGGATGTGTGGTCTTCAAATTCCTTTGCTCCTAAGCTTGTGCAGAGGAATGTTGTGTTAGTGGTGCAAGGCCACTGCTGTGCGTTGAATAGTGATGACGGGTTAATAGTCACAAAGAGAGAGTTACCTTAGCTTTATTCAGACCAAGAAGAAACAGACACCAGGATTGTTCTGTACTGTGCCTCCGCCCAGGCACAAGGTTATGGCACAAAACGTATCCGAAGCCCTGACAGTGATGTGTTCTTCATAATGCTACATTACGCATCAAGTTTTGAAATAACATTTCTTTTTGACACTGGTTCAGGTAACAAGAGGAGACTCTTAAACATCTCTGATTGAGCCAGTCAATATGGTCAGAGAATGTGTACTGCACTGATGTCCCTCCATGCACTTACACACTGTGACACCACCAGTGCATACAAAGGGATTGGGAAAGTTCGACCCATCAAACATCTCCAGAAATCAGAAGCCTTCATAGATGCATTGTCCAAACTCAGAGACATGTGGGACGTTCCCACTACATTATTTGGAGAACTTGAACACTTCACCTGTGCCATTTATGGACGAGGGCACTTCAAGTCTGTGGACACAGCTCGTGGAGCAATGTTAAGGGAGAAATCTGGAGGCACAGATGGTAATATCAACTTAAAGTGGAATATAGATACAAGTCAACTGCCACCTTGCCAGAAAGCACTACAAGAACATGTAAAACGTGCTCACTACCAGGTTGGTATCTGGAAAGTTGCAGATATGCCTCAACAAAGAGTTCCACGAGCAACAGATGGTCATGGATGGCTTCTTAGTGACGGTAACATTCAACCAATGTGGTTCCGAGGACCATTTATTCCCCCTGAGGTAGCGCTGGAAGATGACAAACTCTCCAGTGATGATGATGATGATGCCACTTCATCCGATGACTCTGACCAAGATGGGGCATCTGACGCGACATGTCTGGAAGTGAGAGTGAAGAGGATTGAATGCTGAAGAACAGTCATGATGTTGTGATGTGCTAGTACATACATGTAAAATAATCCTTTGTGTGTGATGGCTGTTAATTTGTTTTACAATTAATTTATGTACCTCTAAAATTTGATTTATTTATTTCATGGTCTCTATAATGTGTAGTTTTTATTTTCAGGAGCTTACATTCTATCTTCCCTGACAATCATTGTTAATGTTCTCGTCAAGATAATTATTGTTATTATTTTACCTTTTTGTTTTGTTTTCAACAATGATATAATGAAGTAACATCAAGTTTTTTTTATTTCTTTATTGTTTTGCTTTCATTTGAACAACAATAAAAGACCTTTCACATGTACAGGTGATTCTGTTTTATGTTGAATTCCATAACATATTGAATGCTACATCGACTCTTTCAGTGCAATACCACAATTGTGTCAGTCATATAAAAGTCCATTGGATATGATAAACATGTCCATGAGATCCATACAAATCAACGAAAGCTAATATCCCATGCACAAGGTTAATCATAGACGTGAAAATTTGTGCGAAAATGAGATTTCCGCTGGATTTCGTGTCCACTTTATTGAATTTTAAATGATCCAATAACCTAAGGAATTTTTTGTGTGCACCATTGTATTCCTTGATCTCAAAAACATGAGTGTAGACACCAAGATTTTGTCTCTAGCTATGATAGCAGCTGAGATATGCGCAAAATTGAAATTTCGGTGATTTCGCTGGTGGCCGTTTTGAAAGTGACGTCATACAGGAAGTCCATCCCAATTTCGTGATGGTGGCATCCACTTTTCATGTATGGGAAGGTCTAAGGAGTAAAATAAAACAGGTCTCATACTGTCCTGGTTGGGGGGGGGGTGCACGGGGGGTCAATCTGGCCCATGGACTAAGACTCCTTGGCTATTGGACACAATCTTGTATGGGTCACTGCTCAAACACAGGATACCAGCATTCTGGCACTCATTTTGCCGACCTGGGAATAATGACAGGCAGAGTCAACCCTACCTGGTACTAATTTAACAGCCGAGTGGGGGTTTGAACTCAGGATCACAATATCCCAAGCCCACCACCCGAATCATTGATCCAACACCAGGCATGTTTGCATGAATGTACATCTGGAAATTATAGAAATCAAACATAGCAGGCCCGATCTCCACCAAACTTTACACTGGTACTAGTTGTACCAATTGTGAGATCATGGCACAACCCTCATCCCAAACCCAACCCTAACCCCCCCCCCCCGCTCCTACACGAGGGGGTTTGGGAGACGAGTTGCCAAGACTTCTGAAGGGAGTGCGTGTTTCTCGCACATGTATCATAAAAATGTATTCTTTTAAAATAACATTGTTTCTGCAATCTCAAAAATATTGTGTTGCACTGCGCCTCAATTTTTTGGTGTGTTGTGAAATACACATATGTTGATACCTACGGGGGCTCCATTCCACCTTCTGAAACCCGCAGGTGGACATGACAACCAACGACACACACACACACACACACACACACACACACACACACACACACACACACACACACACACACACACACACACACACACACACACACACACACACCTTTCTGCTTCTGTTCATTCATTAAAGCATTGAAATAGCCCAAAGGAGCTCATGGTAGATATTGCTGGGAGAAGCGAGCAAGGGAGGGTGGATGGAACTTTCCCTCGCTCAGCAGATGAGGTCAGACTTGGCTTTGAGCTAATGGAGAGGGGAGAGTGAAGTTTTGACCAATGGATAGAGCATAACATGAGACTTGATTCTTCAGCCAATGGGAAGGGCTTTGAGCCAGCCAACAGCAAACATGAAAATGTGGCAGCTGTGGAAGAATTTAGTTCTTCTCTATCGGAGTCTGAGACCATTTATTAACAACATCAAACATGTGCATTGTGCATGGAGAAAGAAGGAAAAACAAGACACAAGCAATCTCAAACACGACCGTCTTTCTGCCCAAAATCATCATTTATACTAGTTTGATCGGAAAAAAAAAAATAGGGGAGGGTGACACATCTGGCAATTCAAAGACGGGAAGGGCTGATAGGCACAAGGCAAATTAACTAAGAACTGCAACACATGGCCACTTCAGGAGGGAGAGGAGGATTATAGGATAGACACACTCATGGCAACAGTTTGCAGATTCAATGCCAGGTCAGCCTTGAAGAAAGGATGATAGCAAGGTTGGGGAGGAAAGGCAGAGAGTGGGTGGAGGGATTACATGAGCTGAGTACTTTGAACATTAATTCTCAAAACACCCAGCCTGTTTTCACGCAGCTAGCTCGGCCTTTACAATCAAAAGCCAATCGAGTTATTTAATTTTCCTAAGACAGCAAGGCGTCTAATGCAGTAGCCTTCCGGGAGTTATTTAATTTCCATTAGACAATTCAGAGTGAAGGCGTTCTTCTCTTCAGCAGCTGGGCAGTTCCATTTAAACATTGAGAGACTAGTCTTGGTTATATTGTTGCGAATCTGGAAGCCATGAGCACTCAACATTCAGGTCCCCATAGCTCAGTTATTTTGATAAGTAAATGTGGATAGATAGGTCCCTTTCCCCTATGTCGAATGGAATTAAGTGTGATGCGCTGCGAAGTTATTTTATAGATAGGATTTTTACACTTATAATAACAACAACAACACGCCTTCACCTCGCTTCCTCAAGCCGACGTCATAGCGCCCACGGTGGGTGGAGTTCAAGGAGGGACCTTGCGGTGGCTCTCGACCAATCAGGGGAATGCGAGCGAGGTTGCCGTCAGTCGGCCAATGAGTGCCACAACGCAGGACAATGTTACTCTCCCTGTTTGAGGGGCGGTCTGCCATGACGGCCGCCACGCCTCCCCCCCACCCGGTCCAATCAGCGGACTTGGCGCCCCTTTCGGCCAATCACGGGGGCGACGAGTGCAATTGCGCGCCAAAACCACCCAGTGAGCGAGAGCGGGTCCGAGGAGGTGGCACCTCCCCTCTGGAGAAGGTGTGAATAAATGTTCGGGGCGTTCTGTCTGAAAGTTAAAGTTGCGTCGCCTGGTCGCCTTGTCAGCCTTGTCGCCTGGTCGTCTCATCTGGCCTGCCAGCGTTCTGTCTGATCCACCTTCGCGCCAGCTGGCGTCCATCATTGCATTGTGTTGCGGGTTCGAGTCCCGCCAAACCGGATCATCGAAAACCGCACGAGGCGGAGAGGTGCGAGACAGGTTCTCCCCTTCGGCTCACCTTCTCTCCCGAGCTGAAGGGCGGAATAAAGGCCACGGCCATCATTTGTTTTGGGTGTGTGTCTGTGGGCCCAGTCTTTAAGTAGCAATTGTTTAAGTGCCTTGTACATTATTTGCATTTCATTTCTTATAGTCGGATGACTCTGCTCTTTGTGTGTTCCCTCCCCCCCTACCCTCCATTATAAATAAATCCCCTGTTAAATGTTTCAGCTCATTTCTGTGTTTTCGTCATTGGTTCAGCACAGTGCGTGTTGGGAAATTTGGAAGCGGAAAATTGTGCATTTGGACCGACGGACCTCGGTAAACATCCGTTCGGGTTAAGCACGGTTCGAGCACGCTAACGGCTCGTTCCGCTCGAGTTCCGCCGAGGGTGAATTTCCCCAGTAGTTTGGACGACGTGGAATTTTAGGAAAAGGCTAAGCGCATGTAAGTGGTTACCACCCCTATTTTAGGGCATACCCTGACTTGAGTGACATTTTTGAAAGTCACAAAGACTACTACTGGTCATGAAATTTGGTTCATTGCACAGACAGTGTTCCATAGGACCTTAAAATATTGTTACGGTTGTGGAAATTCACAGAACACCATTCAGGTTTCCCAGAGATCAGTTATGTCGATAAGTGTGTGTTGAGATTAGATTTCCCCACCGATGTCTAAAGGGATTTATTCGTGTAACCAGGCTGTGATCTTTGAGGTAGTATTATTCTTTTGCCATCTTTATTTTGGAACAACCGCATCTCAACAACCACAACCGCATCTCAACAACCACGCCATCCCCACCACAGCGCCAACCATGACATCTCCTCACTATCTCCTCAACAACATCTCCACAAACGAACAACATCGCCTCACCTTTATCTCCATTGCGCCGCCATCTTTTCGCCAGCCACGGCGAATCCCAACGAACAGCATCGCTGCGACAGATGCGGGGACTCCCTCGTTGGGGCGGGAGCCGATGATTTCCACAACGTCCGCATGGTAAGGATGATTCCTACAACGTCCGCGAACGTTCCCATTTCACAACGAGAGCGGATCAAAATGACAAAAGGGGCGGAGCCAGCGGGGGGGGGGGGTGAAAGGTTGAGAGTGGAAGATTAAACTCACCCCCGGACCCCATAAAAGGGCACGCTGGAACGCCAAGCGAGCAGTCTGTCTGGAGTCGGGGTGGAGAGCACCAAGGTTCGAGTCCAGTGGAGGGCAGTCGGGGTCGTCGGAGCGCAGCGGAGCCTGGAGCGCAGCCAAGCCTGCAGTACCGTGCCAAACTGTGGGTCGGTGGAGACAGCCGGAGAGAAGTCGCCAGTCAGCGACAGAATGGTCCGAGCAAACGCTGAGGAACGGGCGGGCTCGTAAAAGAGCATCAACTCTTAAAAGAGCAAGGCCCGTTCATTCCTCTGAGGCGTCGTCGGATAGGCCCGATCAACCAGGCTGCATGGCGGGGCCTGGACCAACCGAGCTGCCAATATACCAGCTGCCGTGTTTACGGCGAGACATCGAGGGTCGTCCAGCGAGTGACCACGAGGGTGGCAGGTAACCAGCACGGTCTCACGGAGCTCCTTCGGTCTCCCCAGCTCCGCGAACATTAAAGGCCTACGGGTCCCGTTCTGCCCTTTCCTTTCCTAGGGTTTTCTTTGTATGAAAGTTGTCGTGCCGTGTCCCCGAAGTAGAATTGTGGTTAAGTGATTGTGTACATAATAAATAGATACGGCTGCAGGTCTTTGGTTTACTCGTGTCTTGTCCCTACCCCCATTCATTACATTGCATACGTGCTTGTATATATATATATATATATATATATATATATATATATATATATATATATATATATATATATATATATATATATATATATATCTGCATTGCTTCATTGACTGCATGTTTCTAAATAAATGTCCCCTTTTGTTGAATATTCACTTGCTCGTTGCGTCCCTTCCTCCATTGAGCTGTCGTAATTGCGTTCGGAATATTAGCTGGTTTTTAATACCGATAAGCTAATCGGGTCCAACGGGGCTTCGCGATAATACACCGCACGGTAATCGCAAACAGAGCGAGCTGCTTAAGTGGCTCATTTCCAAGCAGGTCCCGTTGAGGTACAATCTCTCGGTAGTCTGCCCGCGCGAATAATTAGGTAAATCGACAATTTGGCGATCGACCCTGTAGCGCGGGCAGAGCATTGACAAGGTTGTGGTGTGGTTAAAAACACACCCGTAGCTGGATTTCAGCCTTGATCCGAAAGCTGCGACTGGATTGCCACGTTCGGTGGGTGCATGCGGCTGCAAATTAGCTAAAGGCGGTCGCCCGCACACCGGAGTGGCGGAAATCCACAACAATATAAAACATTCAATATTAAATTTCTCATCTAATCAAAAGGTTGTCACCCAACATCTGAGAAAATCAGCATTTGTGTCGGTCAGTGGTGGATTCGCATGATACAGTATATGCACATTCCGGCATATTTTTATTTTTTCAAGTTTTATTGCCCTTTTAGAGCCTGGGACTATGAAACCCACTAACAAAATGACGAGTTTATCAATCTCATATTTACGTGTCTTAAATTGTTCAACTTATTACCAATAATCAATGTAAAAAAATTGATGATCCGGGTGGATACTTAATTACAGTGGCTTGACCGAACTTTCCAACCCAAATGTCCGACTGCACGTCACGTTTTTTAAAAAAAATGCTTTTATTCTTCTATGCATCAGATTATTTTCATTAAAATTTATTTACAAATGGGGCACAGTGATATAGCTATAATAGTATAAAAAAATATTGAAAACATGCATGACTTTGGTTTAGAGTAATTTTGCATTTTTGTCCGACTGCACGTCACACTTTTTTCAATTTGATTAAAAAATTAATTTTCCTAAAAATTAAAAAAAACATTTTTCCAGGTATATGAAAAATATTTTATTAATTTAGAAGGCAGTTAAAACAGTTTTGGAGAATTTAGAGAGCTTTTTGTTACTCCTAGAATTGATTGAATTGAAAATTTACGTCCAAGAATTTGTTCGATAAATCTTCTCTTTTAGTGCTTTTCAGCATCTGACAGTCACTGAATAGAGCAGTAATAAAAAAATAGGTATGTATTATTTCTTAATAATCCAAGAAATTGGTATTTTGATTATGAGATTAGTTGCAAGAATATGTTATATACTGTTGCGAATTCGCGCCCGCCGGCGTGCGAACGGCCACGTGACTCGAATCGCGGCACGTCGCCCACCGGACGGACAATTCAGTCGTGACCCTCCGGGAATTATCGCCCGGAGCCAGTCACGGGTGGGCCTTTCGACCTCACCACAATCGTGCCAATCGGCCCCCCGCGTGGGATAGGGTTGTTCGCCAAATTCGACCTACCTAAGTACCCACACGGAGGGTAGACCGGGCGATCGCACCTCGCCGCAGGTTGACCCCGGACACGGGCCACTTAAGCGACCCGTTCCGTACTATCGGGATAACCGAGTGGTGTTATCGTCGGCCTCGACGGTTCCGATTAATTATCGGGCGTATTAAGCCCACGACAAACCCGTTACGTGAAGCAAGATGGAGATTCAAACAAAAGAAAGGACGCAGCGAAACGGGGAACAATCCAACATGCAAGCACTTTATTCACATAGACACAGGCACAAAGCACACGTATAGTCAAACAGAATCAGAATGCACATAAAGCAATTTAAAACAACAACAACAATGCAGAGCTACGACCGATTACGCGAGCACACGGCAACACTTAACAGTTTTACTTCACCAGACTGGCGCCGACACACACACAAGTTTACACCAAACCCCAAAAGAAAATGGAAGTGCGACTTCCCTGATCCCGTCGAGTCCTCCTTCTGCGACCGCAACTCCGAGCCCCTCCGGCGTGCTCTGGGAGCTCGTGCCGCGTGTCGCTCGTGTGGTCCGCACGACTGTACAGACGGGGTTTTGGGGAAACGGACGGGGGTTTGTTCGGTGCTGTTTTTCGCGCTCGCGCACGGGTCAAAGAAGCAAGGCAGGAAACACAAGCTCGCAACTCGAGCCAGAAGACGACCATGAAGACCAACCCTCGACCAACCAACTCTTGACCAACCAACCCAACAACCCTCAAGGTCCGTCCTGTCCGCCTTTTGTAGCGTGGGGCTCCGCCCCGTTTTTGGCCCCGCCTCCCTTCAAGCTTCTTGGAGAAGCCTCTTGAAGGGGGGTGTGACCTCTCGCTTTCCCTCCACCCCGCGCCGTGCGGGGGCCGGGGGAGCCAGTCTTGGCCCAGAGCCAGGGAATTATTCCCCCAAAAAGAGGCCCCCACCCTTTCTCACCTTTGACCCCTGCATCGCCCCTCCTCCACACGGAGCGCGGAGAACCTCGACGGGAAAAACAGGCGGGAAAACCCCCGAGCATAGTGGTTGGTTTTTGTTTGTTCCCGGAGATCGTAACCGCACAGGGCCTACTGAATGGCGAGTGGCGACGATGTGGTAGCGTTGATGGTGGAGGTGGCGTGGTTGTAGTGTGGTTGGCGCTGTGGGGGGGATGGCATGGTTGTTGAGATGCTGTTTGTTTGAAATAAAAGATAGAACAGAAAAAATGGCTGTCTCAAAGCGTCACAGCTCGGATGGATCACATAAATTCCCTCTATACAACGGGTTTGGGCTAACTACACATGTACTTACAGAGATATCTCACCTACGGGACCTGAATGGTGGTTTGCGAATTTCCACAACCGTAACAATACTATGACCTTCATTTATTTTGCCAAATAAGAAAAACTAGGTAATTTCATTGAAAACTCGCAAAACCATCAGAATAGGTACCCCTTCTTCAAAGTATCATATATATATATATATATATATATATATATATATATATATATATATATATATATATATATATATATATAGTTACAAATTTGGGAATTCGATTGCACACAACATACAGGTTCCTTTAGTCAGCTATGTCGATAAGTGCTTGTTCCCTAGATAGCTCACCTTTCATTGTTTAAATGTTCAGAAATTGATTAGATGCGCTGCGGATCGATTTAGTAGTTAGGGAACGAACAATGGAGACATCCCTCCCCCTCTTCTGCGAAGAGGAAGAACCCTGCCGTACCGTGACTCATGATGTCAACAGCTCCCTCCCACCAGTGGTTGAGCGGGGGGAGCTGTTGATCAACCCGTGGTTGATCACGAGGGCATGAGTCACGCCGGGTGTGGAGAAGGGGTGGCGGAGAAGGATAAGAAGAGATCTTTTTCTTTTGTTCAGGGGCAGAGTTGGAGGAGGGAGTTGAGGGGAGTCGTTCAGCAGACCGTCGGATCCTGCTTGGCTTGCATTAGGGTTGAGGCCTGCGGAAGCTTTTTGCTTCGGCTGGCTCAGTGAGCTTCGGCTGAGGCCTGGCTTAGGAGGAGGCTTTTTGGAGGCTCTTTGCTTTGACGGTTCCGTGAGCTTCGGCTTCTGCTTGGCTCGGAAGAGCTTTTTGCTTCAAGCTGTCCTGTTTGGAAGGAAGTTAAGCTGGTCGCTCGGCTCGAGCTGTGAGTGGTGGCTTCTTCTTCTTGGTTCGTGGAGCTCTTTGTTCTCCATTTTGGTTCCCTGCTTGGTGCGACTCATCGACCTCTTCGTGGAGGTGGTTCCTCGGGGAAGCGACGCATCGACGGGAAGGATCGGCGCCTCGTCTCACCAGCACGTGTTGAGAAGCGCGGGAGGATTCGCAGGAGCTCGGGAAGGATCGCGGCTCAGCGATTGGATCCAACTCGCTCTCCCTGGAGCCCAGGTCCAAACAACTTGAAGACCACACGAGGTGGAGAGGTTCGAGATAGGCTCTGGGTTTCAGCTCACCTGTCCTCCGAGCTGGAGCTCGTTATTAAAGGCCTCTGCCACCATTTCTTGGGTGTGTGTGTGTGTGTGTGCGTACGTGTGTCCGTGGGCCCGTCTAATAAGTAGGAACTGCTGTTAAGTGCAAGTGACTGTACATAATAAGTAGACGGTTGTAGTTCTTTTGTCGTGCTTTTGTTGCTTGTATAATTACATACGTGTTTTGCCTTGTTTAATTGCATCCGTGTTTTATTATAATAAATGTCCTTGTATGAATGTAAACCTGTTCCTTGCATCTTAATGGGACTACTTGGACGATATTCTCGTGATATTTGGATCTTCGTCTTCCCTTATATTGTTGTTGCTGCGAAATGCCGGAGACTGTTCCGCTTTCGACAGAAGCTTTGGCTTCGTCCTCGCCTTCCAAGCAAGCCAAGACCAAAACTGGCTCTTCGAGGACGACAAAGAAGCCTGACGGCACTCTATCGGAAAAGATCCTCAAGGTGGTGGGATCGAGCAAGGAGCGAAAAGGTCTGTCGCTGATCGCTTCGAAAAAGGCGCTGGCAGCAGATGGCTACAATGTCCATCGGAAGGTCGTACGTATCAATACGGCTGTGAAGAGGCTTGTTGCAAGTGGAAAGCTTGTACAGACCAAGGGAACGGGCGCTGCCGGCTCGTTCAAACTGAACAAGGACGAGAGTACCCAAGTCAGGAAGAGCACCAACAGTTAGGGAATTTTAGCAAATTGTATTGACCATCTGTGAAAAAATTGCTTACCAAAAAAATTTCTTCACTAAAGTATTCATCTCGGTGTCTACTAACACCTATCAATTAGTGCAAACCCAAATCCTTGTGGAAAATTCTGGGGAGCCAATCAAAGTTCAGGTGCTCAGAGATCCTGCGCGAAAAAAAAAAATCGGAAAAATTAACTTTTGCCAATATTGACTTGTGGGGTGTCTAACTGGGGGGTTTTTGGGGTGCTGAATTGATTCCAACCATTAGATTTAAGGAAAAATGAATCCCTGTCCGTAAAATATTTATACGATACATTTTTAGATATCTCAGACTGTGTTTTGCGGTAATTTGGCTCAATTGATTCAGATTGTTCAAATTGTGCTGAAACCACCATATAACATTTTTGAAACCACTGCTATATTGTTAGTTATACTTGTGCTCATGCTCAGTAGAATTCTCTGTGTTAGCTTAGAGCTTTTAGCTATAAAATTATTGTGTACCGGACTTAATAGAAGTTGAATATATTCAACGTAGAGTGGACCTATTAATGTTAAAACACATCACTGTATGTGTGTTCTGTCTGTTTTGTGTCAAACTTTCATGTCCTGTCTGTTTACAAAAAAAATGTCTTATTTTTTTAGGACAGTATGGACAAGGATGTGACTGAACCTGGCTTGAGGTGTTTCATCTGTGGTGGTTCCGGGATTTAAAAGCATACGCTCTCAAAAGTCTCCAATAAAGGCCACCCACGGATCTTATCACATTCTGAGTTTGTGGGCGATGCGGCGTTGATCGGGAGACTAAATGAGGACTGGAACAACGGAGAAGACAGCAAGTTGAGATACCATGTGGATTGTAAAACAGAGTTGTACAGTCGTGTGAGAAATATATCCACTGCAACTGAAACAGCTAATCGTAAGTTTTTTTGTTCATCATTCAAAGGAAGTAGCATTGCAAATAAAGTCGACAATAATAATCTCAAATTTGCTTTCTGGACAATAATTTTATATCCATAGAACAAGATGAGGAGGGCCGACGCTCAGACAGGATGAAAAAACGCCGGATATCATCTGGGCAAAGTACCTCACCTGGCTCCAGCTCTACTTCCCAAACACCATCAGCGCATCTTATCTACCGTGATGTTTGCATACTCTGTGATGAAGGCATCAACGTTGGAACATTGGAACGAAACCCTGGTAAGTTGCGCGTTTACTGAGTGCTGCACAAGTTCAAATGTATATTTTTCAAATTTTTTTCTATTCACTCTACCACTCAAAGTCAAATACTTTAATCATGCATATATGTGGCATCATCCAGGCAGAGCCTGGAAGTTGTATCGTGCGCCTGACAATCGCTACCAGGACCGACTGAAAAGGAATTTGATGGAGACAGCTGTGAAATGAGGAGATGCCTGGGGACGTGAGGTTGCCGGTCGTCTGTCTGGGATCATAGACTTGGTAGCAGAAGGGGCGCTTTATCATCTTCGGTGCAGGACCCTATTCGCGCACTCGTTTACAAACCCTGAGGTAATTATAATAGCAATGCAATTATGAAATGAAAATGAAAAGTTCGGCTTAATTAAAAATGATATTTTTGTCCTCAGTCGGACGGCCTATTGATGAAGAGAGACAGTTGCTGTTTGAGAAACTGTGCTTCTGGATAGATGAAGGGGTGGAGCATGGTATTACAACTCTTGCAGAGATCCACAGGAAGATGGAAGAGCTTGACCCCAGCGAGGACAAAAGTCTGGCATACAGTCCACGGTATCTGAAAATAAAGCTTCAGCTACAGTATGAGGAGTCTCTCTACTTCACATCAGATGAGAGAAGAACAGATATTGTGTGTCTGAGAGACATGACAAATGCAGTCCTTCGAGACTACCGTCAGCAGGTCCTCAACCCCTCGCAAACCCTGGACAATGCTGAACTGAAAGAGCTCACCATTTCAACTGCCATCAACCTGATCTGCGGAGACTTGGCAAGAGTCCCACTTGACCAGCCAGAAGCAGTACCCTTCGGTGGAGAGCATAACCAATACACAGAACCAGCTTGCTCTGATTCCCAACAGCCTACAGAAGCTACTGAAACCAATCGTGAAATCAGGTGAAAAGGTAGCAGTCTGGGGCCAGAACCTACTGAAAGCCTATCGCCCTCGATCAGGAGTGATGCCCTCTCAACTCGGACTCACAATACAACTTGACCACATGTTTGGATCCAAGTGGTTGATTGACCGTTGTCATCATTTAGGATACTCTGAGTCATATGCTGAGCTCCATCGCTACAAGTATTGTTACTTGAACGTGAAAAACGGACTTGGGAGCATTGATCAGGATATCATGGTCACAGAAAAAGATGAAGCAGCAGCCGTAGAGATATTGAGGAAGCAGAAGTCGATGCTGTCCTATCTCCAGAACAGGCAGCAGAGCAAGAGGAGAATAGTGATGAGATGGATGAGGGTTTTGCCGTCTTCGTTCCAGAAGAAAGCACAGTTCAGCAATGTGTTGGTGATAATATAGATCTGAACATTGTCACGAAACAGGAACACAGCATTCCAGACAAGAGACTGGCTGATGCTGCAAAGTCCATCGTTGGATGCCCGGGACTATGGATGGCAACTCACTGAGCAAGGATATGCACCAGTCCCTTCTACAGACCCCATTGCACCAGACTACCTCCTGACGTTTGCCAGCTGCAACTGTGCGGGGGACTGCAGCTCACTCAGGTGCTGCTGTAAAAAGCAAGGAGTCAAGTGTATTTCAGCTTGCGGCATCTGTCATGGTAACTCTTGCCTGAACATAAACCAGCTGGATGACAAGAGGGGTGAGGAAGATACTGGGGAGTTTGATGAATAAGGTTGTAAATGCTGATGAAGCAACATTTCCATTGAGCACAGTTCTGTTAAAAATGTCAATAAAATACATTATATATGATCAAGGAGTGTTTTTTTTTTCAAAAATAATGGTTGGAATCAATTCAGCACCCCAAGGTGTCAGGTCAGGTTCGATCTGTGACCTGCTACAGGTACCATGTAAACCTGTACTAACCTGTTCCATGGTCGGGTTGTCGGCGACTAAACCGTCTCCGCCACCAGGTTTTCTGGTGAGGAGGGTGTTTGGATATGGACACCCAGCAGGATTAAAAACAAAACCTGTCAAAGGGCGGAGGAGCTCCTTGTGAGCCAACGGCCATCCATATCTAGTGCCCAACTGTGTCTGCGGACGTCCTCCTGCAGTTGGGTCACTTCTTATTAGGAGGTTGGTGGCAGGATTTGCACTCCGGCCACCATAAAACCCTTCATTCCGCAAAACGCAAAAACGCAAAAAAATCTGAAAACCCACTCCGTGGGAGTACCTCCTGTGCAGCTTCCCTTCGCAGGGCAGCTCACCGGATGACGGGATTGGGGCAAAGCCTTCGGGACCCCCAATCTTTGATAGGAGGGAAACCACGGGGTAACATCCCTGGGTCAGATTGCGGGAGAGTGTGTCGGAGTGGTGCTGAGGTGTCGTCCACCAGACGGCGGTCTCCTTGGGTTAACCTGAGGCGGTCCCTTCGGGTGGGTGCCTGGAATGTCCTATCCCTAAGAGAGGATGATCACCTGTCTCTGTTATCATCTGAGCTCAAGCGTTTGGACATCGGGATTGCAGCTCTCTCTAAGGTTCGGAGACCGGATTGCGGCGAGATAATGGTGGGTGGTTACACCTACTATTGGTCTGGTCGCTCTGATGGTTACCATACCCAAGGAGTTGCTGTAGCTGTGTCCAATAAGCTGACCCCAATGATAATTGAGGTAACACCGGTCAACGAGCGTATTATGAGATTAAGGATTCGTCACTCCTTAGGTGTCATTTCCCTGGTCTCTGTTTATGCTCCGACTGAGGCGAGTGATCTCACCGTGAAGGATGCATTCTATGCCACACTCGAGTCTGTGGTTGATCAGTGCCCCAGACGAGATACACTTCTAGTCTTGGGGGATTTCAATGCATCGACTGGAACTGATAGGGATGGTTATGAGGTGTGTGTTGGTCCCCATGGGTCAGGAACTATGAACCAGAATAGCACTAAGTTCCTTGACTTTGCAAGAAGTCATGGACTTAGGGTGGCTGGTTCATGGTTTCAGCGCCCACAAGCTCATCGCTGGACTTGGTATTCCAACGCTGGCGGTGTGGCAAAGGAGATTGACCATGTCCTCATTGACGGTCGTTGGAGGATGATCCAGAACTGCAGGGTCTACCGGAGTGCTCAGTTCCTCAATACTGACCACAGGCTTGTTGTAGCAACTCTAAAGCTGCACCTTAAATCCTGGAGAATGGTACCATCCCAGCCGAGGCTGGATGTTGCCAAGCTCAGGGATGAGAGAGTAGCTGAGGAGTTTGCGAACAGGCTGAGTGGACACTTGGGGGGTCTGGGTGCTTTGGGGGGTCCTGAAGAGTTGTGGAGTGCCTTCAAGACCACCGTCCTTGATGTTGCCGGTGGATGCCTTGGAGCTCACCGCAGGGCAAAGAAGAATTTTGTCTCTCAAGGGACACTGGATACCATTGACCAGAGTCGCAGGGCCAGGCTGAATGGCAGAGCTGAGCTGTTCAGGGAGCTGAGGCGTAAAACTGTACGTGCACTGAGGGTGGACAAGGAGGCCTATGTGCGAGGAATCTGTGAGGGGGTAGAGCATCACCTGTGGACAGGTGATTCTCGTCCCGCTTACAGGGGAATTCGCGCATTACGTTCATCCAAGCCCATCCCTCGGAGCACTACAGTTCGAGCAGAGAGTGGTAGGCTCTTGACAGAGGAGTCTGAAGTGAAGGTCCGCTGGGCCGGTTACTTTGAGCGGTTGTACCAGGCTGATCCCCCAACTGTCGAGTTGGACGTCAAGGGTGTTACAATCCCTGTTGCTGACCCTCGAATCAACTGTGGTCCACCTACGCTTGTGGAAACACGGGCTGCGGTGAACCAGTTGAAACGGGGCAAAGCTCCAGGGATCTGTGGCATCCATGCCGAACTTCTCAAGGCTGGTGGAAATGCTGCACTCGTGTCGTTGCATGCAGTTTTGTGCTCTGCCTGGAACACAGGCATCATCCCAACTGACTGGAAGAGGGGCCTTGTTGTCCCTCTCTGGAAAGGGAAGGGTGATCGCCAAGACTGCAACAACTACCGAGGGGTGACGCTGCTCTCAGTGCCGGGCAAGGTCTTTGCTCGGATAATTCTTGATAGGGTTCGCCACCATCTGCTTGAGCACCAGCGTCCAGAGCAGTCAGGCTTTACACCAAAGAGGTCAACGATTGACCGTATCCTTGCACTTCGTGTCCTCACCGAACGCAGACGAGAGTTTCGGCAGGGGCTGCTTGCAGCCTATGTTGATCTCTGTAAAGCGTTCGATTCAGTAAATCGGGATGTCCTCTGGAGGATTCTTGGTCTTCGTGGGGTGCCACCAAAACTGATCGATCTGATGTCTGAACTCTACTCTGGTACTGAGAGTGCTGTGAAGTGTGGTGGTACCATCTCTGACTTATTTCCAGTTGTTACTGGAGTTCGTCAGGGATGTGTACTTGCCCCCACACTTTTCAGCACTTGTATGGACTGGATTCTAGGGAGGATGTCGGAGAGATCAAGTTGCGGTGCGTCATTTGGGAATGTCAAGATCTCGGACCTTGACTTTGCAGATGATGCAGTCATCTTTGCGGAGACTTTAGACATCCTCTTGGGGGCCCTCGAGGTGCTGAATGAGGAGTCGGAGCCGTTGGGATTACGGGTTTCTTGGGTCAAAACTAAAATCCAGGCTTTCGGTGACATCTTGGATGCTGCTGTCCTGTCTGTTTCTGTATGTGGTGAGGATGTTGAGGTCGTGGAGAGATTCACTTACCTTGGCAGTGATATTCATGTCTCTGCTGGCTGCGAGTCAGAGGTCAATAGACGTCTGGGTCGGACCTGGGGAGTCATGGATTCACTGGATCATGGGGTGTGGCGCTGCCGGTACCTGTGCGGGAGGACGAAAGTCCGAGTCTTCAGGTCCTTGGTACTTCCAGTCTTGCTCTATGGGTGCGAGACTTGGACTCTGACCAAGGATCTGAGACGGAGACTTAATTCCTTTGGTACCAGGTCTCTTCGGAGAATCCTTGGCTATCGCTGGTCGGATTTTGTGTCCAACGAGCGGTTGCTGAGAGAGACTCGGATGAGATTTGTTACCTGCATAGTCCGTGAGCGTCAGTTGCGGCTGTATGGACATGTGGCTCGTTTTCCTGACTCTGATCCTGCTCACCAGATTCTCTCAGTGAGGGAATCTCATGAGTGGAGGAGGCCAGTGGGTCGACCACGTGCCTCATGGTTGCAACAGGTTGACCATCATCTCAAGGAGATGGGGATGGGCCTGGCATCTGCCTGGGGGATGGCCAGACGGAGGCCCCTGGAGTACCGGCGGAAAGTGGACGCAGCGACGTGCTGTTCTGGCACATGCTCCCATACCTGACCTGAGCACCCCAAAAAACCCAAGTTAGACATCCCACAAGTCAATATTGGCAAAAGTTAATTTTCTGATTTTTTTCGCGCAGGCCTTCTGAGCACCTGAACTTTGATTGCCTCCCCAGAATTTTCCTCAAGGATTTGGGTTTGCACTAATTGATAGGTGTTAGTCGACACATATGAATACGTTAGTGAAGAAATTTTTTGGTAAGCAATTTTTTCACAGATGGTCAATACAATTTGTTAAATTCCCTAACTACAAAGTGAAGAGCGCCAGAGTGAAGAGCACCAGTTCCAGGAAAGTTGCAAAGACCCCAACCAAGGCTAAAGTGGCCAAGCAAACAACCAAAAAGCCAGTTGTGAAGGGGACAGTGCGGAAGATATCTCCCAAGAAAGCCCAAAAATCTCCCGCCACCTCTTCAAAGCAATCCAGGAAGACATTTGTCAAGATGAAGAAAAGTGTGAAGAAGGGCAAGACCAAGGCATCGAAACCAAAGTCCAAGCCTGCAACGAAGGGGTTACAGAAGAATAAGAAGAAGAAGGCGACCCTCAAAAAAGTGAAGGGATGAGCAGAGAGTCGAGGTGAAGTGTCTCGAGTTCATCCTCGTTTCATTTTCTCAAAACCCACAAAGGCTCTTTTCAGAGCCACCCACAACGTTCACTTTAAAGGAGCTGATTCGATGGTTCATAAAATCACGAGTGGGGTATGCTGGCACACAACCTGCAACTACTCGGGTGCATCCTCCGTGCACAGATAATTTATATAAGATTTGTATATTTCATCAAGTGGTTTGTGAAAGAGATTTAAATTCAAGAACACAAGGTTACAATGAATTGAAATCCAAGAGACAAACAAAACTGAAAATTCATTCATAATTTAATGAAACAATTAACAAAACATGGTGTCATGTGACCCAACACCCAATATAGTTAAATATGTAACATTCAAAGTGTGCTCTTTACTAGTACGTAATTAATAAATTACTAATTACTCGGACTGCTTAGTAATTAGCAATATTTAAACTCCATCAAAACTTCATGCAGCTCATAGGTCAGAAACATACAAATTGGAATCCTTTGTGATTGTTGGTTCACGAGTCAGTAAGTGACCACTATATTCATTATTGGTGTGTCTGTCTGTCTGTGTCTGTCCTGAGCATAGCTCCATGGGTTTTGATCCGATCCTGATAAAATTTGGGTGGGAGGTTTATATCATGATCTAGTTGTGTTTTCCTGAGAACGTGCGTGGTGCGCCCATTATGGGTGGAGCCACGCCAAAAAAACGTGTTTTTAGGGGGTAGCCGGTTTCAAGTTACATCTTCTCCGAGGGGTTTGTCGAATCTGGCAGGGGTTTCGGTATTTGGTTAGCCCAATGGCACCTGCATAGCCCCACGCGGCTCGATTTTTTTATTTTCGTCCCAAGGTGAAGGTCATAAGGTCACAAACTTAGAAAATGTCAAAAAAATAAATGAATTGGGCATCGAGCTCCTAGGATTTTCAACTGCTTCAAATGAAATTTGGTATGCAAGTGCAGTAATCCCCCGTTTATCGCGGGGGTTACGTTCCAACCCCCCCCCCCCCCGCGATAAGTGAAAATCCGCAAAGTAGCGACCATATGTTTATTTTATTATTTCTATTTATTGTAAAGCTTTATGACCCTCCCCACACTCTTATTAACCTTTCCCATACTCTTATAAACACTTTTTAAAATCTTAAACATACGTAATTTTAACAACATATAAAATTCTAATGGGTACTCGTCATTGAAGATACTACAACTTGCGTGATGATCGTCACCGCTTTCAGCAAAAGTATTGTTGCGGATCCGGGGTGGCGGGAACCTGACCCGGTCATTGGTGCCAGCCCCGCCACCGTGGTCTCCGGGAGTCTACAACCCCGGCCGGCTCGGCACAGGCCTCGGGTCACGCGTCTTCAATCGCAATACCAACGTAATCCTGTACCTTACCAGTTGGGGAGATAGAACCTCTAGTTACAGACTGGCTTTGTCAGTGACTGAGCGGAGTCTACCAGTCTGTAACCATTTTTGGTTTTATATGTCAATCAAACGGATCGTTCCTCGACGCGACACGCATTAATCCATAGCGGCCACTGCATAAGAATTAACCAGATTTATTGGGGAACATCAGGGATCACAACACAAGCAATAAACACTACAATGGTTATACTAACTATCTACCCGTTCTTACCTCGGGAACCACAGTCTAAAGGTTTTGAGGGGATTCTACGAAATATGCCTTATACAACACGTGCAAACAAACAGCATGCACACAGAGTACTTGGTGATGACTCATGGACGAGAGGACAGGGTCCAAAAGCACGAATATCGCTGCTCGTAACAAGCGGTGGTGTCTACGGGTTCAAACTCCCGCTCGAACGTACTGCGCAGCAAGATGGCGGCGCGGTATTCTTCCTCCTTTAGTCACCGCGCGCTCTGACCTCGCGTTGGGTCGAAGATGGGCCTCAGCCGATCTCTCTCACGGTCCAGCACACGAATCCTGGCCTGACCTGTTCTCCATACAAGGCCCAAGTCGAGGTCCGAGTTCCACAGGCGGATCGGCAAACGTGACACGCCGTTGGTGAGTAAGGACCGTCCGAAGGTCCGGCGTCTCCTCTCCGGCCTTCCCGCCTCGAAGCCCGACTTCCCGAAGAGGAAGAAGAATCATCTCGTTTCTCTCGTTTCACCACCGTATGAACATAAAAACACAGTCTTCTACACCTCCCGACACACACATATCGTCCCTTACACCACACAACCTATCTAAACAGGCATTTAATGGGGGATCTGAGCTAATCCTATATTTAGTAGTCCCATTACGGGCCATTTCCGTAACAGTATCGTTAAGTTTCTTGGCCTTTGTGTGGATGGTGTTGGTATCCAGCGGGATATTCTTCTTCCTCCAGTCGCTGATCCACAGGGCCAATGCAGACTCCATCCTTACAATGGCCTAATTGCGGGACGTTACCACCCTCTCCACAGTCTTGATAAAAGACACTGTTGCTGTCGTCCTGATATTCTTTTCATCCTTCTTAATGTACCGGACCGAAGATTCATTGATGCCGTGATGGTGGCCTACAGCAGCGAAGCTTCTCCCTTGCTTTAACATGTCGAGAAGTTGCACTTTTTCTTCGATGCTTAGCATCTTCCTCTGCCGCTTAGGTTATGCCAGATACCTGAGAAGGTGCAGAACGTTTGGGCGGCATTGTAGGGGTTGAAATAAATTAAAAACTTTCACGGATAATTCACACAAACACAACACCGCAGAGTAACACGACGAGTAGCGATCACACGTCCATGTGAAATGGACAAGGCGAGATGCTGAATGCATGTTATGCGCGGGAGATGCAGAGAATGATGCTGCGGTCGCTGAGCCAATCAGAACCCAGGATACAGAACACCATGCTCTGGTTGGTCGCCTCCCATCCATCAGCCAATAGCGTGCCGTGTACGATCTCACGTGGGTAAACTAGCGCAAGTGGAAGCGGCCGCATCTGCGTTTTCTATACGCACGACTCTTTGTCTACTCTTCTATTATACACTATGTACAGTATTTTATTTCTTGTAATCAGTTTTAATTATTTTTTTGTTTTTTTTTAGGTTTTTTATTTTTTTAGGATAGAAAATGCTTATTTTACCATAAAAAGATAATTAAAATAATAAATATATAAAATACATTTATACCGCAAAATCCTGTGATGTAGCGAAAAATCCGCGCAATAAAATTAGATATGTAAGAGTTAAAAATCCGCGATACAGTGAGACCGCGAAAGGTGAACCGCGATATGGCGAGGGATGACTGTAGTGCTCTTCGAGTATTACAACTTTCATCATTTACGTTTTTCCCGATTCCCGCCAGTTTGCCCGTGGCGTCCCCTCGAAGGTCAAAAAATAAAAAGGCGAACCGTGTACATCGCTCGTGAACCATCGCCGTCTCTAGACTTGTTTAAGCCTGTATCTCACTGGGCTGCGACAGCTCGCAACTAGTTGGAGACACAAAATTGCGATAAAATAGCGATAATTTTCACTTGGAATCACGCTAAATTTATTCTTGCATATGTCTCACGAATATCTCACATTTGCGTATGTCTCACGTCATTGAGAACAAATTGCGATATAATTACGAAACTCTCAGGGGTCCCAGGACTGATTATCATTTTTTTCTCCAATCAGTCACAATTTACTTTCATAGGTCGCCAATCCCTCACAAAGTTGTCTCACATTTGCCGCACCTTTTGACTCACGGAAACTAAATTGAGAAGGGTTCGAGAGACAGGTTCGAGACAACCGCGACGACTATGCGACTATTTTGAGAGAAAATTTGTCGCACGAATGTTTTGACCATGTTCAAAATTCAAGCGACACCAGAGAGACGTCCTGCGACTCACGCGAGGAAATTGAGAACCACCGCGAACGTTTCGAGACATTTTGGAGAATCCCTTTCGCATTTTGTCGCGAGCTGTCGCAGCCCAGTGAGATACAGGCTTAACTTTACAATGGATGAAGCTCAACACGAGCTGAGTCTAAGGCCTGGAGGGGACGTAAACAAAGGGTCTTTGTGCTACGTGACCCAATGTATAGCAACAATGGCGCAACAAGAAATGAAACGTCCCGTTTGGCCTTGACACAGGTCGTGACTTCCAGTCTTTATGGCCCCAAAACAAGCAACACAGTCGGTGGAAAATCCAGGCTCACGGACAAAGCGGCAGGGAAGTCGTGGTGTTGGTCTGGAGGCGGAACGCAGCTTGGTGTTGGTTTGGAGGGGGAACGCAGCTTGGTGTTGGTCTGGAGGCGGAACGCAGCTTGGTGTTGGTCTGGAGGGGGAACGCAGCTTGGTGTTGGTTTGGAGGCGGAACGCAACTTGGTGTTGGTCTGGAGGCGGAACGCAGCTTGGTGTTGGTCTGGAGGGGGAACGCAGCTTGGTGTTGGTCTGGAGGCGGAACGCAGCTTGGTGTTGGTTTGGAGGCGGAACGCAGCTTGGTGTTGGTCTGGAGGGGGAACGCAGCTTGGTGTTGGTCTGGAGGCGGAACGCAGCTTGGTGTTGGTCTGGAGGCGGAACGCAGCTTGGTGTTGGTCTGGAGGCGGAACGCAGCTTGGTGTTGGTCTGGAGGGGGAACGCAGCTTGGTGTTGGTTTGGAGGGGGAACGCAGCTTGGTGTTGGTTTGGAGGCGGAACGCAACTTGGTGTTGGTTTGGAGGCGGAACGCAGCTTGGTGTTGGTTTGGAGACGGAACGCAGCTTGGTGTTGGTCTGGAGGCGGAACGCAGCTTGGTGTTGGTTTGGAGGCAGAACGCAGCTTGGTGTTGGTTTGGAGGCAGAACGCAGCTTGGTGTTGGTCTGGAGGGGGAACGCAGCTTGGTGTTGGTTTGGAGGCGGAACGCAACTTGGTGTTGGTTTGGAGGCGGAACGCAGCTTGGTGTTGGTTTGGAGGCGGAACGCAACTTGGTGTTGGTCTGGAGGCGGAACGCAGCTTGGTGTTGGTCTGGAGGCGGAACGCAGCTTGGTGTTGGTCTGGAGGCGGAACGCAGCTTGGTGTTGGTCTGGAGGCGGAACGCAGCTTGGTGTTGGTTTGGAGGCGGAACGCAGCTTGGTGTTGGTCTGGAGGCGGAACGCAGCTTGGTGTTGGTCTGGAGGCGGAACGCAGCTTGGTGTTGGTCTGGAGGCGGAACGCAACTTGGTGTTGGTTTGGAGGCGGAACGCAACTTGGTGTTGGTTTGGAGGCGGAACGCAACTTGGTGTTGGTTTGGAGGCGGAACGCAACTTGGTGTTGGTTTGGAGGCGGAACGCAGCTTGGTGTTGGTTTGGAGGCGGAACGCAGCTTGGTGTTGGTCTGGAGGGGGAACGCAGCTTGGTGTTGGTCTGGAGGCGGAACGCAGCTTGGTGTTGGTCTGGAGGCGGAACGCAGCTTGGTGTTGGTTTGGAGACGGAACGCAGCTTGGTGTTGGTCTGGAGGGGGAACGCAGCTTGGTGTTGGTCTGGAGGCGGAACGCAGCTTGGTGTTGGTCTGGAGGCGGAACGCAGCTTGGTGTTGGTCTGGAGGGGGAACGCAGCTTGGTGTTGGTTTGGAGGCGGAACGCAGCTTGGTGTTGGTTTGGAGGCGGAACGCAACTTGGTGTTGGTTTGGAGGCGGAACGCAGCTTGGTGTTGGTTTGGAGGCGGAACGCAGCTTGGTGTTGGTTTGGAGGCGGAACGCAGCTTGGTGTTGGTTTGGAGGCGGAACGCAGCTTGGTGTTGGTCTGGAGGGGGAACGCAGCTTGGTGTTGGTCTGGAGGGGGAACGCAGCTTGGTGTTGGTCTGGAGGCGGAACGCAGCTTGGTGTTGGTCTGGAGGGGGAACGCAGCTTGGTGTTGGTCTGGAGGGGGAACGCAGCTTGGTGTTGGTTTGGAGGGGGAACGCAGCTTGGTGTTGGTCTGGAGGGGGAACGCAGCTTGGTGTTGGTCTGGAGGGGGAACGCAGCTTGGTGTTGGTTTGGAGGCAGAACGCAGCTTGGTGTTGGTCTGGCAAGGATGTCAACCATTTGGTCACAGTAAACAACGCCCCAGAGACGACCGAAGACTTTTTGAACAGTCGAGACTGCTGTTAATCTCAGTTCCGAGCAGTTTAAATTTAAATTCCACTGTTTAAATTATTTAACAAATCAAATAAAGTTACGAACACCGCCCGGAAAGTCCTGAAATTATGTAAATTAAATGAATTCATCGAAATTGAGCACAAACAGCAGAATTGAGCTGAATATCAGTTCTGAATGTAAAAAGAAGTGTCCGGACGTCGCCGGGCGGTGTTGAGTTTGACCCCAACCATTGGATGTGACGAGAGTAACTCTTGATCTCGTCTATTTCATAAAATCCTTCATCTCATCCGATGATGTGACGTCCTGTAATTTAAATAAACCTGTGGTGAGGTGTGACTTGTTTTATTGGTGGTTTATCTTTCGGTTCCTCTTCAGGTGCAAAGTGGAAACATCATGGTCCGTGGTCGGGGTCGTGGAAAGGGTCCAGTTCATTATCCGCAACGATGAGGAGTTGAACAACTGGGTGGGCAGCGTGACAATCGTGTAAGGTGGTGTCCTGTCCAACATCCAGGTCGTGCACGATGTTTCGTCCTTCCTTTACACTAGATCTCCTCACTCCGAACACACATTTATGAGTCGTGAACTGTACACATGCAGTATGGACATCCCTTCAATGTATGAACCCCACAGTATTCAATAATGAAGCCGTGGCGACATTTATTAAAACCATCCTAAACCCTCGTCCCATGGAGACACTGCCAGTCCGTGTCTTGTCCATCAAAACTCCCTCTCCGTGTCTCCATTTATTCCCGTCTTTGTTTGAAACAAACCAAAGTTCTTCACAAATCATATTTCCATCCGATCCATGCATATAAAGGTATTCACTGGTTGTGAGTTGTGTGAAAGGTCGATTACACTTTCAAGAAAGATGTGGTGGCTCTGAAAAGAGCCGTTGGTTGTGGATAATGACGAACACCACCCCCAGGATGTTTAACCACCGAAACCGTAGAGTGTACGGCCCTGGCGCTTCAGGGCGTACACCACGTCCATGGCGGTGACGGTCTTCCGCTTGGCATGCTCCGTGTAGGTAACGGCGTCACGGATAACATTCTCCAGGAAGACCTTGAGAACTCCGCGGGTTTCCTCGTAGATGAGACCCGAGATACGTTTCACACCACCACGACGGGCAAGACGACGGATAGCCGGCTTTGTGATTCCCTGGATGTTATCACGGAGAACCTTGCGATGACGTTTCGCGCCTCCTTTTCCGAGACCCTTTCCTCCTTTACCCCGTCCAGACATGGCGAGAACGTTTCAACCCAAAGCGGAATGAATCAAACAACGAACCTTCACGTGTTTATATGGTAAGAGAACCGAGGGTTTCTATTGGTGGAGAGCTCGATATCACCATTTGACCTTTGACCTTTAACCTTTACCTCCAACATTTAATTATTTTCTCTGGAACATGGGGTGGATGCACACGAATGCTCTTCGTAAACTTTCACCTTTCACCTCTCCTTCCGCGCTCTTCGTCCTTACACTTTGTGTGAAACTCTCACTCTCCCGGTGTAAAGATTTCAAGCTACCCCGCTCCCCCTCCCCCCCCTTTCAACTTTCCTCCTGGTAATCTGAAATCGATTTCATCCTTCCCCCTACGATTTCAGATCATCTCCCTCAAAACATTGATTTATGTAAGTTTATTTTCCAAAAATAGTAATTTAATTGATATTGAAAACTCATTGAGGGAAAAACCATTGACCACGTGACAGCCTTGAAAGAGTTTGCAATGAATTTCGATTTTATTATGAATGATTTTATTTTAATATTGTTATTAATTGAAATCAGTATTTCTCATACAGATATCGTTTTTGCCATATTTTTATGAAATCCTTCTTCGATATAGTTGATCGAAATAAACATACTGGTATATCTTTTTAACCAACTCAGACTATACTTACAATTATGGTAACAACGCAATAAAATCAATCTATAAGAAAGGCAATGAAAACAGCTTATTTTTAATTCACAATTTAGTTGTGGTGGTGGTGGTCGTATGGCAGCGAAGCTACCGGGGTAGCTATCATTTCTTGAAGCGTGACTGTGTCGCTGATGCAGTGCCCCCTACCAGCACACACACTGGAACTGGTACTCGTTTCACCGACCTCGGAAGGATGACGGGCTGAGTCAACCCCCTGGTGTTGGCTCAGTGGTTAGGGTGGTGGCTTGGGATCCGAGGGTCCTGAGTTCAAGCCCCGTCGGCCCCTGAGTTCAAGCCCCTTTGGTTTCATGCTGTGGAAACCAAAGCATTTCGGATCATTGGCATCTCCCGCGATGAGGCTGAGTCTTTGTGCCTCTCACTCTCTCACCACAGGCTGGTCGGTGGTCTTTCTGTCTTCCACGGTCTCCTCTCCAGTCTCGCCCCCCTTGCGCTGTCTGCGATTTGTCGCCACCATATTTCCGCAGGGCGCTCAAGGTCCACCAATAACCCCCTTCTGGTAAAACTACCAAAATCACGAATCACGAATCACCTTCACTCTTTCATTCCTCTTTTTCCCACTTTTGGAATAAACTCCCTCACTCTGTTCAATCCCATTCTTCCCTCCAGGCCTTCAAAACAGCTGTTCACCATCACCTCTTATCATCCCCCCCATCCAAATCCCCGATCTTTTCTACCCCGTTAATCCACCCAAAACCCACCTCCTTCAAATTTCCTGCTTTCCTTCCTGATCTGCTGCTCTTCCTTCGCTCCAATTGGTTCTTCTGACCACGTCCTTGTTAAAGTGGACATCTCTCTGGCTGTCATCAGAGAACCACCTCACCGCCGTCGAGTCTGGCATTTCACTCAAGCCGACTGGCAGGGTCTCCGAGCAGCCATCAAACTTACAGACTGGTCTCCTATCACTACTTTCTCAAACATCAACTCATCCTGGGAATTCTTTCAAAGAAACTTGCTCTCCCTCATGCACAGATTTATCCCCTCTCGTGTTCAGTTGTCTTACCCTTCCTCCCGCCCTTGGTTTACTGAAGCTTGTGGTGAGGCAGTTGTCCTGAAACAACTTGCCTTTGCCTCATGGAAAGCAAACCCAACTGAGGGCAATCTCAGTTCTTTCCACAAAGCTCGGAACAAGTGTGTATCTACCCTCAGGAGAGCCAGAAAACAACATCTTTCTCATCTCAAGTCTGAACTCTCAAACCTCTCTCCCTCCTCAAAATCCTGGTGGCGTTTAATCAAATCTGTTTCTGGTGTATGTTCCCCCTCCATCCCCTCCCTTACCTCAAATGGCCGCACTGCTGATTCCACACGTGATAAAGCTGAATGTCTAAACTCGGTGTTTGCAGCTAAATCTTGTGTCCCAAACCCATCACTATCTCTACCCACTTTACCCAGTCGCACCCAACTGTCCCTGGACTCTGTATCCTTTTCTCCTGACAAGGTGGAGAGCTTGCTTTCAAACCTCGAGTCAGATTCTGCAACCGGTCCAGACGGCATCAGCCCACGTGTCCTCAAAGCCTGCTCTTCTGCTCTTGCTCACCCTCTCTCTGTTCTATTCACCCTCTCATTTTCCCAAGGTCATCTGCCATCTGCTTGGAAATCTGCTAACATCACTGCCCTGCATAAAAAAGGTGCAAAAACAGATCCCTATAACTACAGACCAATCAGCCTTCTCCCAATCATCAGCAAGGTTATGGAATCCATCATTGCTTCAGACATGAAATCCTTCCTCTTCTCCAATGGCTTGATTTCCAATCATCAATTTGGTTTCAGACCAGGTCACTCTACCCTGGATATGCTGCTACTGCTCTCCCATCAATGGATGGAGGTCCTCAATGCCAGACAGGAAATCCGAGCCGTATCCCTGGACATATCACGTGCTTTTGACACAGTCTGGCACCCTGCCCTACTCACCAAACTCTCTTCCCATGGTATTCAAGGCCATCTCCACTCATGGCTCGCAGACTTCCTCTCCTGTCGCAGTAAACGTGTGGCCCTAAACGGAGTTCTTTCATCCCCTCTTCCTGTGCAGGCTGGAGTTCCTCAAGGTAGCGTTCTGGGCCCCGTTCTTTTTCTGGTTTTCATCAATGATCTCTCGGACTCTCTGGAAAATCCTCTATTTCTCTTTGCCGACGACTCCACCCTCTGCCGTACCATCTGTCATCCCTCAGACCGGCAAGCAGCAGCTTCTTCGCTCACTGCAGATCTGGATAAAATCACAAACTGGTCCAACACGTGGAACATGTCTTTCAATCCACACAAATCTCACACTCTCACTATGTCTCTTCGAAAGGACCGTTTACAAAACCCCCCCATCCACTTTCTCAACAATCCTCTGGAAGAAGTCTTTTCTTTCAAGCTTCTGGGTCTCACTATCTGCCATGACCTTTCCTGGGAAAGTCACATTTCCAACCTTGCCTCAAAAGCCAGTCGCCGACTGGGAATCCTCCGTCGTGCAAAGTCCTTCCTCGGCCCTCTTGAGCTCCTGACTACTTACAAAGCTTTTGTCCGTAGCCTGATGGAGTACTGCTCTCCCCTCTGGGCTGGTGCTCCTGCCTCCCACCTTTCTCGACTTCACGCTGTCGAAACCAGGGCTTTTAAGATCATTGGCATCTCCCGCAATGAAGCTGAGTCTTTGGGCCTCTCACTCAATCACCGCAGGTTGGTCGGTGGTCTTTCTGTCTTCTACCGACTCCTCTCCAGCCTTGCCCCCCTGCTCTCTCTGCGATTTGTCCCAACCACATTTCCACAGGGCGCTCAAGGTCCGCCAACAACCCCCTTCTGGTAAAACTACCAAAATCACGAATCACTGCTCATCTTCACTCTTTCATTCCTCTTTTTCCCGCCTTTGGAATAAACTTCCTCACTCTATTCTTTCCCATTCTTCCCTCCAGGCTTTCAAAACAGCTGTTCACCACCACCTCTTATCTTCCCCCATCCAAATCCTCGATCTTTTCTACCCCCGATAATCCACCCAAGCCCACTTCCTTCAATTCTCCTGCTTTCCTTCCTGAAAGTCCCTGTAATGTCCATCTTCTCCTCGCCATGTTCCCCGTCCCATCCCCATCCCTCTCCCTTCCACAGTTCACCTGTGTCTGTTCCCCAATGTTTTGTCCCTTCCACTCCCACCCCTCTTGTCTCATGCCTCCTTGCTGTGAGTTGTGTGTTAGCTCTCATACGAGCCTCGACCAAGGTATACAAAAAAAAAAAAAAAAAAAAGACCCTGTAATGTCCATCTTGTATTCCCCATGTTCCCCGCCCCATCCCTCTCCCTTCCACAGATCTCCTAATGTCTTTGTTCCCCAATGTTTTGTCCTTCCCACACCCACCCCTCTTGTCTCATGCCCCCCTTGCTGTACGTTGTGTGTTAGCCCTCACACGAGCCTCGACAAGGTCTCCACGAATAAGGACAAAATTAAAATGTTGAGGATTCTGTATGTGTCAAGATGAGAGATTGTAAAAACAGTAAGATACTGGTGTGATGCTTTTGTGAGGCTCCAGGTGTGAAGGAAGAGGAGGAAGGAGGAGTGCATGAATAATTCAAAAGGACATGTGAAAGGGAAGAGTATTGATTGTGGGGGATTTTTACTTGCCAGGGATAGATTGGGCAGAAAAACAGGGAAAGAGCAGAGCAGATGAGGATTTCCTAGTTTTAGTCCAGGATTGCTTTTAAACCCAGTTTGCAGATAAGCCCATGAGGGGGAGTGGTGTTAGGCCTCATTTTAAGTGACGATTCCAATATGGTAGAGGAGGTGGAGGAGGAGGAGGATATTGGGACCATACTCTGTGCAGAGCGTTGGTGCTGCTTAAGCAGTCCACTTGGCTATTGGGAACAATGCTGGATGGGTCGCCACTCCGACAGAGTACACCAGCATACTAGCACTTATTTTGCTGACCTCGGAAGGATGACAGGCCAGGAGGTGGAGGTTCGGGACCATTTCGAAATAAGTGACCATAACAGTGTGTGTGCAAAAATTCTATTAAGGGTTAGAGTTCAGGATAGTAGGGTAGGGCTATAAGATTTCAGGAAGGCAAATTTTGAGGGTATGAGGAGAGAGTTGGGTGATGTAGATTGGGAGACTCGAACAACAGGAAAATCAGCATCAGGGAAATGGGAAACCATTAAGGACCAAATGTGTAGAGTGCAGAGTAAGTACATTCCAATGAGGGTGTAAAACTAGAAGCAGAAAGAGACCAGAGTGGTTGAGTAGTGAGATAAGGAATGCTATTTAGGAGAAGCAAAAGGCATTTACTAGGTTTAAAATATCAGGACTGGAGTTAGATTTATATCACGATCGGAGTAAACAGAGGTAAGTTAACAAAATAACTCGGCAAGCCAAAATAGAGGATGAGAAGGACATGGCTAAGATTATTAAACATAATAGAAAGGCTTTCTTTAAGTATGTCAGGGGAAAGAACAGGTTCGGACCAGTGTGGGCCGATTGAGGAATAGCATCGGGAGAGTGGTTAGTGATGACAGTGAGATGGCAGGCTTATTAAACAGGTTTTTTCTTCAACTTTTACACAAGAACAGACAGGAGAATTGCCAAGAGCTGAGAGTATCGATCGAGGATGTGAGGAAGGGCTTTTACAGAAGATCCAGGTTGGAGTGAAGGAAGTAAGGGAATAGTTCAGGAATCTAAGAGAAGATAAGGCTCCGGGTCCAAATAATATCCACCCGAGAGTATTGATGGAGGTGGCTGAGCAGGTAAGTGAGATGTTAACGGATATTTTCAATAGTTCCCTGGAGTCAGAACAGGTACTGGAGTATTGGAGAGTATCAAATGCAACACCACGATTTAAGAAAGGATCCAGAGAAGAATTGTGAAACTCGAGACCTGTTAGTTTGATATCATTTGTGGGGAAGATGTTGGAGACATTAATTGAGGACCAGATGAGGAACCATTTAAACAAATACAAACTAATTAAAGGTAGTCAACATGGGTTTACCAAAGGTAGTTCCTGTTTAACAAATCTTTTAGAGTTCTATGAAGCAGTGTCTGATTAAGTGGATGATGGAAAGGCAGTGGACATAGTTTTTCTTGACTTTAAGAAGGCATTTGATAAGGTACCACATCAGAGGTTGTTAGCCAAAGTGAGGGTTTGTGGAGTGGCTGGTCAGGTAGCTAACTGGATTGTAAACTGGTTTCGTGGTAGGAAGCCAAGAGTGGCTGTGAGTGGGAGGATGTCTTGCTGGGAGGATGTAAGTAGCGGGGTACCTCAGGGATCAGTACTCGGACGATTACCATTCAATATTTACATCAACGATTTGGATAATGTGGTAAAGAGCAAGATTTCCAAATTTGCAGATGACACAAAGCTTAGAGGTAAGGTGGATAGCAGAGGGGGTGGTGATCAGATACAGGATAGTAATGATACTTGCGAAGATTGAGCAAAACATTGGCAGATGAATTGAACCTGAGCAAGTGTAAGGTGTTGGGGATGGGAAAGAACAATGAAAATAGAGATTACAAGACCCAAGGAGTAATTTTGGAGCGTGTCACACAGGAGAAGGATCTGGGGGTGGTAATAAATATGGGAGGTAAGCGGGCAGCACACTATCCATGCAACTAGTGGTAAAGCAAATAGGGTTTTCGGTTTTATTCAGAGGGGCATCATTTATAAATCAAAAGAGGTGGTGTTAACATTGTACAGGAATTTATTGAGGCCACATCGAGAATATTGTGTGCAGTTTTGGTCACAACATTTCTGGAAGGACATATATGCCATAGAGAGGGTTCAGCACAGGGCGACGAGATTGATTCTGGGCCGAGCTCGTCTCAGCTATGAGTGGCTGAAGGAGACAGCGCTTTATACACTAGAAAGGAGGCGGTTACGTGGAGATATGATGGAGATGTTTAAGATAATGAAAGGAGGAGATAAAATAAGGGCATATTAATTATTCAGCAGAGTCGACAGTGAAAGGACCAGGGGCCAGCACCAGAGAGTAAAGAAGAGGAGAGTTAAGATGGTTGTAAGGCAGGGGACTTTCACTCAGAGAGTAGTTAATGCATGGAAGGGCCTCCCTGGAAAGGTAGTGGCAGCAGAAAAAGTAGATAAGTTTAAATTAGAATCAGATAGGTACCTGGAAGTTATGGAGATAGGTGTATAGGGATGTTGATAAGACTTTAAGGAAGTTTGAGCATTGATGGGTGATAGTGTACGGAGTGCTGTTGGTGGGGGGTCTTGTCAAGGGGGGTTGTGTGGTTGATATGTGTTTTTCACCAAGCCCATGCCCCTTCCTTGAGGGGAATAAGAAAAAAAAACACAACTACAAAAAAATAAACCAAACAAACAAACCAAAATTTTATATTTCATGAATTAAAAACATTTCTTTGCATTTTCTTCCTCGGATCTTGTGTGGATAAATTAGTATGGTGTTCATGCAGGCATGATGGGCTCAATGGCTTCCACCTGTATCCCATTTCCTTGCATTTCCTTGGATTATCACTCCGGTTCATTTAAACACAAGGTAATTCGATACAGGAGGAGGCCATTCGGGCCATCATGTCTGCGCTCCATCAACACCAGACCAATTCATCTGAAAAAGAAAATGCAAAAAACTATTTTTTATCGTTTGTTTCTTTCTGGGAAGGGGGGGGGGAGTGGGCGAAGGCACTTCTTGCACACATTCACCCATCAAGCGACCGAAATGTAAGGTCAACTTCCCTCGACCCCTCCATCTCCAAAACTTCCTGGTACCGATCCAATTTCAAATCAAACTTATCGACTGTTTCCGTGACCACAACCTTTCCTCTGTCTTACTGGCGTCCAAACTCTCCTAAACTTGGGGAAGACCTTTGAAGTTGCTGCATCCTTGCACCTACCTTGGACGCCAGCATTGTTCATCACCGCGTGCTGTTGGTAACCAAGTATTTTGACATTCGTGCTGGTCCATGACAACATGACCTCGACTCGAGCCTCGGAAAAGCGGTGTTTTTCTTGTTTGTTTGAATGTCTTGCAAAGGTGACCACAGACAGGTGGACATTTTACCTTGAACTTTATGACGTTTAAGTCATATCAAGGAAGGTATTTTCCCTCGTGAAAATCACAGCTTGAGTGAAGAAACGTCATGGTCGAAGCCCGAGAACGTGTCCGAGTAAGCAATGTAGTGTCAAGCAGATCTTCGATTTGCCGTGTCGGTCCGTGTAACACGGCAAAAGGTCCAGAGAATTGAAAAAGTACTTCTCGCCGTTTGCCAGCATGTACTTGTACCTGAAACGGTTGTGAACATTGTGTATGGAATTATCATTCATGTGAATTACAGAGCTCAAAGTGACGGAAGAAACACAAACGGATCCGGGGAAACGCCTCTCATGGTTTTCCGAGCGCTGACGGTGATTTCTACCACGTCCGCTCCTCCACGCCGTCACTATAACAGGGGCGGCAGGGGGAGTCCACACACTACTTGGGCGATATTCTCGTGATATTTGGATCTTCTTCTTCCGTCATATTGTTATTCCTGCGAAATGCCGGAGACTGTTCCACTTTCGACTGAAGCTTTGCCCTCGCCTTCCAAGCGAGCCAAGACTAAAACTGGCTCTTCGAGGACGACAAAGAAGCCTGACGGCACCCTATCGGACAAGATCCTCAAGGTGGTGGGATCGAGCATGGACAGAAAAGGTCTGTCCCTGATCGCTTTGAAAAAAGCGCTGGCAGCAGATGGCTACGATATCCATCGGAAGGCCGTACATATCAATTCGGCTGTGAGGAGGCTCATTGCAAGTCGAAAGCTTGTGCAGACCAAGGGAACTGGCGCTGCTGGCTCTTTCAAACTGAACAAGGACGAGAGTGCCCAAATGAAGAAGAGCACCAGTGTGAACAGCACCAGAGTGAAGAGCACCAGTTCCAGGAAAGTTGCAAAGACCCCAACCAAGACTAAAGCGGCCAAGAAAACAACCAAAAAGCCAGTTGTGAAGAGGACGGTGCGGAAGATATCTCCCAAGAAAGCCCAAAAATCTCCTGCCACCTCTTCAAAGCAATCCAGGAAGACATCTGTCAAGGTGAAGAAAAGTGTGAAGAAGGGCATGACCAAGGCATCAAAACCAAAGTCCAAGCCTGCAACGAAGGGGTTAAAGAAGAAGGCGACCCTCAAGAAGAAGTGAAGGGATGAGCAGAGAGTCGAGGTGAAGTGTCTCGAGTTCATCCTCGTTTCATTTTCTCAAAACCCACAAAGGCTCTTTTCAGAGCCACCCACAACGTTCACTTGAAAGGAGTTGATTCGATGGTTCATAAAATCACGAGTGGGGTATGCTGGCACACAACCTGCAACTATTCGGATGCATCCTCCGTGCACAGATAATTGATATAAGATTAATATATTTCATCAAGTGGTTTGTGTAAGAGATTTATATTCAAGAACACCGGGTTACAATTAATTGAAATCCAAGAGACAAATAAAACTGCAAATTCATTCATAATTTAATGAAACAATGAACAAAAAACATGGTGTCATGTCACCCAACACCCAATGTTAAATATGTAACATTCAAAGTGTGCTCTTTACTAGTACGTAATTAATAAATTACTAATTACTCGGAGTGCTTCGTAATTAGCAATATTTATACTCCATCAAAACTTCATACAGATCATAGGTCAGAAACATACAAATTGGAATCCTTTGTGATTGTTTACTTTACAATGGATGAAGCTCCTCAACACGAGCTGAGTCTAAGACCTGGAGGGTCCGTAACCAAAGGGTCTTTAGTCTATGTGACCCAATGCATAGCAACAATGGCCCAACAAGAAATGAAACATCCTGTTTGGCCTTGACACAGGTCGTGACTTCCGGTCTTTATGTCCCAAAAACAAGCAACACAGTCGGTGGCAAATCGAGGCTCACGGCCAAAGTGGCAGGGAAGTCGTGGTGTTGGTCTGGAGGAGGAACGAGGCTTGGTGTTGGTCTGGCAAAGATGTGAACCATTTGGTCACACGAAACAACGCCCAGAGACGACTGGTGCTGTTAATCTCAGTTCCGAGCCGTTTAAATTTAAATTCCACTGTTTAAATTATTTAACAAATTAAATAAAGTTACGAACTCCGCCCAGAAAGTCCTGAAATTAAATAAATTAAATGAATTCATCGGAATTGAGCACAAACAGCAGAATTGAGCTGAACGTCAGTTCTGAATGTGAAAAGAAGTGTCCGGACGTCGCCGGGCGGTGTTGAGTTTGACCCCAACCATTGGATGTAACGAGAGTAACTCTTGATCTCAAGTCTATTTCATAAAATCCTTCATCTCATCCGATGATGTGACGTCCTGTAATTTAAATAAACGTGTAGTGAGGTGTGACTTGTTTTATTTGTGGTTTATCTTTCGGTTCCTCTTCAGGTGCAAAGTGGAAACATCATGGTCCGTGGTCGGGGTCGTGGAAAGGGTCCAGTTCATCACCCACAGCAATGAGGAGTTGAACTGGGTGGGCAGCGTGACAATCGTGTAAGGTGGTGTCCTGTCCAACATCCAGGTCGTGCACGATGTTTTGTCCTTCCTTTACACTCGATCTCCTCACTCCGAACACACATTTATGAACCGTGCACTGTACACATACAGTATGTACATTCCTTCAATGTATAAACCCCACAGCATTCAAAAATTTAGCCCTGATGATATTTAATGGACCCATCGAAAACCCTTGTCCCGTGGAGACACTGCCAGTCCCAATGTATTGTCAATCAAAACTCCCTCTCCGTGTCTCCATTTATTCCCGTCTTTGTTAAAAACAAACCAAAGTTCTTCACAAATAATATTTCCATCCGATCCATGTACACAAAGGTATTCATTGGTTGTGAGTTGTGTGAAAGGTCGATTACACTTTCAAGAAAGGTGTGGTGGCTCTGAAAAGAGCCGTTGGTTGTGGTGGAGTCTGTGCCCACAGCTTTGAGACGAGCGGTTCAAGCTCGCTCTCCGCGGATACGTCGAGCCAGCTGGATGTCCTTGGGCATGATGGTGACACGCTTGGCGTGAATGGCGCACAAATTCGTGTCCTCAAACAGACCCACGAGGTAGGCCTCACTCGCCTCCTGCAGCGCCATCACCGCGGAACTCTGGAATCGCAAGTCAGTTTTGAAATCCTGTGCGATTTCACGGACGAGGCGCTGAAACGGCAGCTTGCGAATGAGCAGCTCGGTGGACTTTTGGTAGCGACGGATCTCACGCAGCGCCACAGTTCCGGGCCGGTAACGATGCGGTTTCTTCACACCACCTGTGGCTGGAGCGCTTTTCCGCGCCGCCTTGGTCGCCAACTGTTTTCGCGGCGCCTTTCCACCAGTCGATTTACGGGCGGTCTGCTTGGTTCGGGCCATGGCAAAAAACACCAACAAACTGGAAACGAAACGGCAGAAAATGAAGTGTGGTAATTTTAATCGGGCGGTTCGATTTTATTTGCGTCGTGAGACCTTGGACCGTTTGCCATTGGCTGACTCAAAACCATTCTCATTCGCTGAAGAATTAAGCCCCACCTACCGCTTCCACCATTGGTCGAAACTTCAATCTCAGCTCTCCATTGGCTGAAAGCCGAGCCCGATGTGATCCGATCCGCGAGGGAAAGCTCCGTCCGCCCTCCTTCGCTCGTTTCTCCCACCAATATCAACCCTGAGCCCCTTTCGGCCTGTTCACCGCGTCCATGAACGAAAAGAGCAAAAAGAACGTCCTTGCTGAATGTGTGTGTGTGTGCGTGTCTGTATGTGTGTATATGTGTGTCCGTGTGTATGTGTGTCTATATGTGTGTCCGTGTGTGTACGTGTGTATGTGTGTATATGTATGTCCGTGTGTGTGTGTGTGTGTGTGTGTGTGTGTGTGTGTGTGTATGTGTGTGTGTGTGTGTGTGTGTGTGTGTGTGTGTTTGTATGTGTGTGTGTATATGTGTGTGTGTATGTGTGTCTGTATGTATGTGTGTGTGTCTGTATGCGTGTGTGTGTGTGTGTGTGTGTGTGTGTCTGTATGTGTGTGTCTGTATGCGTGTGTGTGTGTGTGTGTGTGTATGTACGTGTATGCGTGTGTGTGTGTATGTACGTGTATGTGTGTGTGTGTGTGTGTGTGTGTGTGTGTGTGTGTGTGTGTGTGTGTGTATGTATGTGTATGTATGTATGTGTGCGTGTGTATGTGTTTGTGTATGCGTGTGTTTGTGTGTGTATGTACGTGTATGTGTCTGTGTGTGTATGTATGTATATGTATGTATGTGTATGTATGTATGTGTGCGTGTGTATGTGTTTGTGTATGTGTGTGTTTGTTATCTCCATTCGTGGGTTTCAGAAGATGAGAACCACTCAAAATCTTCATCTCTTTTTTTCGGGGAAGGATCACGATTCATGAACCAAATTGTGAAACTTCGTTCTCATCACCTCGTTCCAAGGGCTCCATCAAGATCTTCACTCCACGTCTGAGAGCCTCCGTTTGTATCTCGTTTGTGGTGATGTTCCCGTAATGATATTTACTTTATCCAGTTTAGTTGAATTTATTTTGTTGAATTTAGTCCAAAATCAATGGGAACTGAAACGTCCATCAACAATGATGACTTTTCCTTTTTGTGTTTGAGCACCATGTCCGGACGCAGTGCGTTGTTTGCAATGTCCACACTTGATGGGATCATCTTGTCATCCGTGATCACGACATGTTCATCATGAAGGATCGGATTTGGTTTGTGTTTCCATGATTGTTGTGGAATCGGAATGTTGAAATGTTTACAAATGTAGTTGTGGATTACTCCACAGACCCTGTTGTGTCTTCCTGTGTACAACTGTTCCGACATGAGTTTTTAACATCGCGAAAGGAGGTGACTGGTACTTTGTGTTTCCAAACCGTCATAAAGTTCAAGGTGAAATGTCCACCTGTCTGTGGTCACCTTTGCAAGACATTCAAACAAACAAGAAAAACACCGCTTTTCCTCGGCTCGTGTCGAGGTCATCTTGATCTTGTAACATCCGAGAAGTTCTAATTGAAATTGGATAGATACCTGGAAGTTTTGGAGATAGAGGGGTATAGGGAAGTGACAGAACATTTAAGTAGCTTGATGGGTGATTGTGTGCAAAATTGAACAAAACCAAATGAACAAAAAGTGCTGAGTGTTGCTGGTGGGGAGTCTCGTCAAGGGTTGTGTGGTTAATGATGTGTTTCTCACGCGAGAAACGCCTTCATCCACGAAGCCCCCCCCCTCCCAGGAAAGAAACAATGTGTACAAAAATGTTTTTTTACATGAATTGGTGTGGTGTTGATGTCGCGCAGGCATGATGGCCCAAATGGCCTCCTCCTCCTCCTCCCAAATGGCCATACATACACACAAACGAAAAGCACGTGCGCACAGTCTTTCTCCCAGAGAAAATAATTAAATGTTGGAGGCAAAGCGTAAAGGTTAAAGGGCAAATTGAAATGCCGAGCTCAACATGAAGGAATAAATGCGGCACGAATCATTTGTTACTTACAAAATCGAAGATTTTTCAAAGATATTGGTTCGTTGATTTTGATATTCTGTCGGCTCGTCTGTTTATTGCCTGCAAGTCCACAACTCCAAACCGATCATGAAACTTTTTCAAATTGTGTAGACAGTCTTCATTGAGAAACCGATTGATTTGAGGGCAAAGGTCAAAGGTGGTAGGTCTCAGGTCAAAATTCTAAAATCATCATTTTTTCATCTGATTGATTTGAAATTTCAGCAAGATTTGCACAGTACATCACTGAATTAGTAAACCAACTATTTTTGAGATCAGGTCAAAGGTCAACTCAAGGTCAAACCTCTAAAAGCATCAAATTTTTATCCCATGAACCTGAAAATTAAACAGCAATTGCAAAGTGCATCACTGAATTTGGAAACAACTATTTTTTGAGTTCAAAAGGTCATAGGTCAACTCAAGGTCAAAGTTCTAAAATCCTCAATTTTCATCCAAATGAAAAACAACAAGGAAATCCAACACAGGTGGAGGCCATTCAGCCCATCAAGCCTGCGCAAACACCACCCAACCCGAGATCCAAAGATAATGCTAAAAGAAAAACACAAAGAAACGTTTTTATGAATGAAAGAAAAAAATAATTGTTTTTTTTTCTTTTGTTGTATTTTTTTTTTCTTTTCTTCCCCTCGGAGAAGGAGCATGGGCTTGGTTAAAAACACACATCAACCAGACAACCTCCTTGAACAAGACCCCCACCAACAGCACTCCGCACACATGTACACAATCACCTATCAATGCTCAAACTACCTAAAAGTCCGACCACCATCCCCATACCCCTCCATCTCCATAACTTCCAGATACCTATCCAATTCTGATTTAAACTTATCTACTTTTTCTGCTGCGACTACCTTTCCAAGGAGACGATTCCATGCATTAACTAATCTCTGAGTGAAAGTCCCCTGCCTTACTACCGTCTTAACTCTTCTCTTCTTTACTCTCCGATGATGGCCCCTGGTACTTTCACTGTCTTCTCTGTTGAATAATTCGTCTGCACATATTTTATCTTTACCTTTCATTCTCTTAACCATCTCCATCACATCTCCTCGCAACCGCCTCCTTTATAGTGAATAAAGCCCTGTCTCCTTCAGCCACTCCTCATAGCTGAGTCTATCTAGGCCTGGAATCAATCTCGTAGCCCTGCACTGAACCCTCTCTATGGCATCTATGTCCTTCCGGAACTGTGGTGACCAGAACTGCACACAATATTCTAGATGTGGCCCTCACTAAATTCCTGTACAATGTTAACACCACCTCTTTTGATTTATAAATGATCCCCTCAGAATACAACATAAAACCCCATTTGCTTTACCTGAAGCTGCCTGACACTGTGCTGCCTGCTTACCTTCCATATCTATTGCCACCCCCAGATCCTTCTGTGTGACACGCTCCAAAATTACCCCTTGCATCCTGTAATCTCTATTTTCATTGTTCTTTCCCATCCCAAACACCTTACACTTGCTCAGGTTAAATTCCATCTGCCAGTCTTTTGCCCAATCAATACAGGTATCAATACTCTCTTGTATCTGTTCACCACCCCCTCTGCTATCCACCTTGCCTCCAAGCTTTGTGTCATCTGCAAATTTGTTAAGCTTACTCTTTACCCCATTATCCAAATCGTTGATGCAAATAATGAATAGTACTGGTCCTAGTACTGATCCCTGAGGTACCCCGCTACTTACACCCTCCCAGTAAGACATCCTCCCACTCACAGCCACTCTTTGCTTCCTATCACAAAACCAGTTTGCAATCCAATTAGCTACCTGACCAGCCATTTCACAAGCCCTCACTTTTGCTAACAACCTCCGATGTGGTACCTTATCAAATGCCTTCTTAATGTCTTGATATAATATGTCCACTGCCTTTCCAGCATCCACCCAATCAGACACTGCTTCATGGAACTCTAAAAGATTTCCTAAACAGGAACTACCTTTGGTAAACCCACGCTGATTACCTTTAATTAGTTTGTATTTGTTTAAATGGTTCCTCATCTGGTCCATAATTAATGTCTCCAAAACCTTCCCCACAACTGAAGTCAAACTAACAGGTCGAGAGTTTCCGAATTCTTCTGTGGATCCTTTCTTGAATTATAATTGTGTTACATTTGCTCCTCTCCAATCCTCTGGTACCTGTCCTGACTCCAGTGAGATTTTGAAAATATCCTTTTACATCTCGCTTACCTGCTCAGCCACCTCCATCAATACTCTTGGTTGCATTGTTGTGGGCCAGGGTTCAATGGCGATAAACGACCACGGGAGGGAGCAGTAGGGTCGTCTCCAACGAACACCCCGGAATTTAGGTCGTGACTCTCGGATAAGTCCGAAAGGTCACGGGTCCCTTAGCGGACCGTGGTCGCCAATATTTCGACGGCGTGGGATAGGGTTAATTGCCTAATTTCAATAAACATAAGTGCCTACGTCGTCTAACTAACGGGGAAAATCACACCCTCGACGATCCTCGAGCGGAACGGGCCGTTTACCGAGCCTGATCCGGGTGTAAACCGAGCGGGGATCACCAAGATCCGTCGGTCCAAATGAACAATTTACGGCAGAACGGCCTCCATAATTCCCAATACACACCGTGCTAAACCAATGAAAAAAATGAAAAAAAAAATTCCCACGCGGCAAAGCTATCGGGGGAATTCACACCCTCGACAGACCTCGAGCGGGACGAGCCGTTACCGTGCCTGAACCTTGTATAACCCGAGCGGATGGTTACCGAGGCCTGTCAGTCCAAATGAACAATTTACTGCCTCGCTATTTCTCAACACGCACCGTGCTAAGCCAATGAAAGAAATGACAGCGAACGAGCTGGGACATTCAACAATAGGGAATTTATTTACAATAATTGGGGGACGAGGGGAGCACGTAAGGGAAGAGTTATCTTGTTATAAAATAAATGGAAATTTATACACAAGCACTTATACAGGTGCTACTTAAAGGACTGGCCCGCACCAGACACACACCCCCAAAAAGAAATGGACCCCGTCGGGTCTTTATTGATATCCCCAGCTCGGAGGGAAGGTGAGCTGGAGGGAAGAAGCGAGCTTGGGCCTTTCTGCCTCGTGCGGCCCTTGACAATCCGGCTCGGCGGGACTCGAACCTGCAACTCGATGCTTTTGCAAGCACCGGGTATGGAGGGTAGCGTCTGGCTCCAGCATGCTCCTCCGGCAAGCGACGAGACAGCGAGCGCCATCAGACAAGACAGGCAAGCGATTCTCAGCGTGACAGACTCGCAGGCAGGTGATCCTCCGCGGGCCAGGCTCAAGGGAAAAAAAGGACCTCTTCCCGGACACCCGCGCTTTTCTTAACTCCCCCCTCCCCGACGCAACTCGACTCTGGATTGGCCGGTTCGTCTCAGGCGATCTGCTCGCCGTACATGAGTCGTCCGGGGGGCGTGGCGAGCATCCTCGCGGCCCGTCCCCCGTGAGAGGCATTCCTCCTTCTTCAGGAGACGTGCCTCCGCATTGCCTGGAACGCGGTGTACGTCGCTCGCACTTTGCCCATTGGATGAAGGCAACACGTCTTGCTCGACCCTGGAGCGGAGCCAATGCGTCGGTTGCCAATGGTACTCCACACACCTGCGCTCGGCACGTATGCGCATCAGAAAGGCTGATGGTGGAAGGAAGGGAGGATGCCATTGTTGTTGGTGTTGTTGTTGGGGAATATAAGAAACTAACTACAAAATAATTCACAGCGCACATACACTCAGTTCCAATGAGACATAGGGGAGGGATTCTAACTATACACATACTTATCGAAATAACTGATCTACGGGGACCTGAATGTTGAGTGCTCATGGCTGCCAGATTCGTAACAATAACTCCCCAACCGGCCCTGACGAGGCCGATTCTCCACCGACCGAGGGGGAAGTTTGCTGTTTAGGGTGCTCATGCACCGCCGCCCTTGTGCCCACCACGGACTCTGAGTTTGGTGGCGGGGGGGGGGGAGTTGACCTGCATGGGGTTGTCCTGGACCATGGATTCCTCTCACAATACTTCTAAACCCACCTGAGCCAGCTCATTTTGGCCCACCATGGTGCTTCCTGAGAACAATTTAAACGTCGTAATTTGGAGGGAACGGGTGGGGGGGGGGGTTGCTTGATCCGAATCACGTTAACTTCTCTACGGAGGCGGAGGGGCCGAATCCCACTCCTGACACCAATTTGTCGCCTCCCACTGAACACCCGGAATTTAGATCGTGACTCTCGCACAACTCCGAAAGGTCACGGGTCACTTAGAGGACCCTGGTCACCAATATTTTGACGGCATGAGGGAGGGTCCACTTGTCTAATTACAATTTACCAAAGTAATCACGCTGGTCAACTACCGGGGAAACCACACCCTCGGCCGACTTTGTCCGAATCGAGTCGCTATCACCGACTCGGATCCGGCATAACCGAGCGGAAGTTACCAAAGCCGCGCCGGACCAAATGAACAATTTGCCGGCCCGAACGGCCTTTCTATTTCTCAATATGCACCTTGCTAGGACAATGAAGGAAAGCACGAACAACGAACTGGAACATTTAACAGGGTTTATATATAGCAATAATCGGGGAGGGGAAGCACACAAAGAGCAGAGTTATCCGAATATGCAGGCAATTTACAATGTGCAAAGAAAAAAAAACAACTTCACAATTCTACTTACAGGACGGCGCCGCACGCACACACACACACACACACACACACACACACACACACACACACACACACACACACACACACACACACACACACACACACACACACACACACACACACACACACACACGGACCTCGTGGGTCTATTTTCGGCCTTTCAGCTCGGAGGGAAGACTAGCTGAGAGCAGGTACTCTATTCGGGTACCTCCCCGCCTCGTGTGTTTTCACCGGACCCGCACTTGTGGAGCTCGGAGTCTGTGACGGGAACGGGGATCCCAGCTCGAGTGCTCCAATGCAAACCACCACGGTGGGACTCGAACCCATGACCTCAAGTCCACGGCCCACGTCCCCGGCAGCTTGGCCGCCACCACCACGGGAATCCACTGCAAAGGGCCGCATACGCTCGAAACACGACCGCAAACCAAGCCAATTGCCACAATCACTCCAGAACGCACTCGTCCTGACCATCACACCCCTCTTCTTCAGGTGGGAGGGGTTTCTTTCCCTCGCCGCCTGATTGGACGGTCGGTTGTAAGGCGACTCGTGGCGGCCCTTCATTGGTCGGGCCGAACACTCCATCTGGCTAAGGCGGAGCCAGCCCTGAGATGACGAAACCTCCGCTCACGTCCGTGGTTCCGAACACGTGCGTAATGGCGACTGGGTTGAGTGTTGGTTGTGTCGTTGTTGTTGTTGATGATGAGGATGTAATAAACCTGACTTTAAAATAACTCGTAACGCACACACGAAATTTCCATTAGACAGAAGGAAGGATTCTAACTATAAATACATACTTATCGAAATAACTGATTTATGGGGACTCTGGCTGCTTGTGTGTACAAGGTTTCCAAATCCGTAACAGTATCACTGATGCTGATTTGGGAAAGTTTTAGGTGGCTCTGAAAAGCCGTTGTGGAGGAAGAGAGTGGAAGAGCTCTTGGTCCTTGTGGAAGGCCACACCGTTTACTTGCCCTGGCTCTTCTTTGGCAGCAGCACGGCCTGGACATTTGGCAGGATACCACCTTGCGATCGTAACGCCGCCCAGCAGTTTGTTCAACTCCTCATCGTTGCGGATGGCGAGCTGCAAATGACGTAGGATGATGCGACTTTTCTTGTTATCACGTGCTGCGTTGCCGGCGAGCTCCAGGATCTCGGCAGACAAGTACTCGAGCACAGCCGCCATATAGACGGGAGCGCCGGCACCGACACGTTCGGCGTAGTTTCCTTTGCGGAGAAGTCTGTGGACACGGCCCACGGGGAACTGCAGTCCGGCACGGCAAGAACGTGTCTTGGCCTTGGCCCGAGTCTTTGCACCACCCTTACCACGTCCAGACATGATGTTTTCACTTTACACCCGACGAGGAACCGAAAAATGAACCACAAATAAAACAAGAAGCGAATACTTCGATATCGCGCGGCTGGGGGCAGTAAAAGTCGAGGTTAAGAATAATGAAACAATTTTACAGTTATAAAATTTAAATGTAGACACGGTGAATTAGCATGCATGATGGGAAGAGTTGTGACGTTGGAAAAATTTCTATTTATAGCCCTCAGATCAAAGGGACGTACACGGCCATAAGTGTGACAGAAGACACAGGACAGAATAGCTAATAACATAACAGCGCGATGTCGACGCGCTGTAACAAGTCAGGACTGACTGCACGTTTAAATTACAGACTATCTAAGAAAGTACAGAGATGTCGGACTTTATGTAATGGAGCCGGATCAAACGTGGCACACGCCCACTCTGGTTTCATCCAATAGCAGAGAGTCTTGCTCGACCAATACCAGACTGCGTTCCGCCTCCAAGGCGATGTGATCCATTTATTTACATACCCACACCCCTTATAAGAGAAATTCGTTTGGTCGACCCAACGTTCGTCATTGTCTCAGCGATCATTTAAAATCGTTATTTTACCCTCTGCCGGTGATGCCTCCTCGGAACCTCCCAGGCAGCTCGAACCAAAGAAGGGATCGAAGAAAACCGCTTCCAAATTGACGAGAAAGTCAAACCGTAAACGCCGCCATCGCAAAATGGGAAAGCTTCGGTATTTACATCTACAAGGTTCTCAAACAAGTTCACCCCGACACGGTGTTTCTTACAAAGCGATTTGAATTCATTCGGAAACGACATGTTCGAGCGGATCTCGTCCGAGGCGTCTCGTCTGACACATTACAACAAGCGTTCCACGGGGACATCGCGGGACATCCAGACGGCAGTGCGCTTGGTCCTTCCCGGGGAGTTGGCCAAACACGCCCAAACACGCCGTGTCCGAAGGGACGAAGGCCGTGACCAAGTACACCGGCTCCAAGTGAGCTGCTCGGACTCGCACCATGTGGTTCTCGCACCACGTGGTTCTCCCACCACTTGGTTATAATCCCAAACCCCAAACGGCTCTTTTCAGCCATTCAAACGTTTCCTTAATGTAGTTCAACTTTAACTTCTCGTGTCCTTGGTGGAGGAGCCACGTCACGTCATATGTGAGGTGGTTCATGTGAAAGTCCATTTCAGGTAATAATGTAGATAATAGTGAAAGGTGGAACCGTGATGAACATCAACATGTATTGTACTTCATGTGGTTTATAATCCCCTCGATTATCGATACAATCTTTACAAAACCGCGACCCAAAAAACCGCGACCCGAACATGTATTGTTTACACTCTTACATGTGATTCATACACACTCTTACATGTGAAGCCAAACATGAATTATTTGACCCATTCACCTCGTGGAAACCAAAATAACAAGGAAAAGACATCCAGAGCACAACACTTGAAAAATCCACCCTCCCCCTCCTCTCTAAAGGTTGCCATGGATATTCAAATCATACCTATTAAGATTAAAATTGACAATATTAATCAGAGTTCAGGTCAAGATGATGAAAAACGATTTTGGAAGATCGACTTCAAGTTGACCTTTTGATCTGAAAAATTAGTTGTTTTCCCAATGCAGTGATGCAATGTGTAAATTTCAAGTCAATCGGATGAAAAATTATTTGAGAAATTGGACCTCAAGATAACCTTTGACTTTTGTCCTCAAAATCAATGTGCTTCTCAGTAGAGTAAGACTACCTCCACAACCTGGTAAAGTTTATTGACGAGCGGTTTGGAATTGTGGACCTGCAGGTGACAAACAAACAAACAAACGAGCCGACAGAATAACCAAATAAACTATAAACCAATATCTGAAAAAAATTCGATTTTGCAAGTAACAAACCCCACTATTCACACCATTTATTCCACATGGTACCAAATAATACAAGTAAAGATGCAAAGTTCAAGACGCCTGAAGCTCCTTCATGAACGAGTTGGTGGCTCTGAAAAGAGCCGTTTTGTTGTAGATAATGACGAACACCACCCCCAGGATGTTTAACCACCGAAACCGTAGAGTGTACGGCCCTGGCGCTTCAGGGCGTACACCACGTCCATGGCGGTGACGGTCTTCCGCTTGGCATGCTCCGTGTAGGTAACGGCGTCACGGATAACATTCTCCAGGAAGACCTTGAGAACTCCGCGGGTTTCCTCGTAGATGAGACCCGAGATACGTTTCACCCCACCACGACGGGCAAGACGACGGATAGCCGGCTTTGTGATTCCCTGGATGTTATCACGGAGAACCTTGCGATGACGTTTCGCGCCTCCTTTTCCGAGACCCTTTCCTCCTTTACCCCGTCCAGACATGGCGAGAACGTTTCAATCCAAAGCGGAATGAATCAAACAACGAACCTTCACGTGTTTATATGGTGAGAGAACCGAGGGTTTCTATTGGTGGAGAGCTCGATATCACCATTTGATCTTTGAACTTTAACCTTTAACCCCTACATTTAATTATTTTCCGAAGGAGGAGGAGTATGCGATTTTAGATTCCCGGTTATATCCTTCAACGCATTCTCTGAATAAGCATACCGGATACACTTTGTCAACTGAGCCAGATGTATCCTCGATTCTTTAAATTTGTCTGAAAATTCAAAACGGAAATGGGGTGGACAGTACAACAATAAAACAAGAAAGTCCAACGCAGGTGGAGGCCATTCAGCCCATCATATCTGCGTGAACACCACACCAACCCCATCCACACAAGATTCAAGGAAGAATACACAAAAAAGTTTTTAATTAATGAAATAAAAAAATTGTTTGTTTGCTTTTTGGGTTTTTTTTCTTCCTTTTCTTCCCCTCAGGGGAAGGAGCATGAGCTTGGTTAAAATCAAACATCATCAACCACACAACCCCCCTTGACAAGACCCCGATCAACAGCACTCCGTACACGTGCACACATGAAGGAAGTTATTTTCCCTCGTGAAAATCAGAGTCCGCTCCCCACGTCGTCATCATCATCATCATCATCACAGAGTCGGTGAACGTCGATGTTGATTTCTACCACGTCCGCTCCTCACGTCGTCGTCATCATCATCATCACAAAGTCGGTGAACGTCGATGTTGATTTCTACCACGTCCGCTCCTCCACGTCATCATCATCATCACAGAGTCGGTGAACTTCGACGTTGATATCTACCACGTCCGCTCCTCACGTCATCATCATCATCACAGAGTCGGTGAACGTCGACGTTGATATCTACCACGTCCGCTCCTCACGTTATCATCATCATAATCATCAGAGAGTCGGTGAATATCGACGTTGATTTCTACCACGTCCGCTCCTCCACGACATCATTATCATCACAGAATCGGTGACTACCGAAGTATTCATACACACATATACACATACATACACACATGTACACACATACACACATGTACACACACATACAAACACAGATATACACATACAAACACACATACAAACACATACACACACACACACACACACACATATACACATTACACATACACACATATACACACATATACATACACACATATACACACACATATACACATACACATATACACACACATACACATATACATACACACACACATATACATACACACACATATACACACATACACACACACATTCAGCAAGCACGTTCTTTTTGCTCTTTTCGTTCATGGACGCGGTGAACAGGCCGAAAGGGGCTCAGGGTTGATATTGGTGGGAGAAACGAGCGAAGGAGGGCGGACGGAGCTTTCCCTCGCGGATCGGATCACATCGGGCTCGGCTTTCAGCCAATGGAGGGAGGAGATTGAAGTTTCCACCAATGGTGGAAGCGGTAGGTGGAGCTTAATTCTTCAGCGAATGAGAAAGGTTTTGAGTCAGCCAATGGCAAACGGTAGAAGCGTCTCGCGACGCATATAAAACCGACCCGCCCGGAATCACCTTACTTCTGTTTCTGCCGCTTCGTTTCCAGTTTGTTGGTGTTTTTTTTTTCACCATGGCCCGAACCAAGCAGACCGCCCGTAAATCGACCGGTGGAAAGGCGCCGCGAAAACAGTTGGCGACCAAGGCGGCGCGGAAAAGCGCTCCAGCCACAGGTGGTGTGAAGAAACCGCATCGTTACCGGCCCGGAACTGTGGCGCTGCGTGAGATCCGTCGCTACCAAAAGTCCACGAGCTGCTCATTCGCAAGCTGCCGTTTCAGCGCCTCGTCCGTGAAATCGCACAGGATTTCAAGACCGACTTGCGATTCCAGAGTTCTGCGGTGATGGCGCTGCAGGAGGCGAGCGAGGCCTACCTCGTGGGTCTGTTTGAGGACACGAATTTGTGCGCCATTCACGCCAAGCGTGTCACCATCATGCCCAAGGACATCCAGCTGGCTCGACGTATCCGCGGAGAGCGAGCTTGAACCACTCGTCTCAAAGCTGTGGGCACAGACTCCACCACAACCAACGGCTCTTTTCAGAGCCACCACACCTTTCTTGAAAGTGTAATCGACCTTTCACACAACTCACAACCAGTGAATACCTTTATATACATGGAAAGTATGTGTAAAGAACTTTGGTTTGTTTTTAACAAAGATGGGAGACACGGAGAGGGAGTTTTGATAGACAAGACACGGACTGGCGGTGTCTCCATGGGATGAGGGTTTCGGATGGTTTTAATAAATGACGACTGGACTCAATTATTGAATACTGTGGGGTTCATACATTGAAGGGATGTACATACTGTATGTGTACAGTGCACGACTCATAAATGTGTGTTCAGAGTGAGGAGATGTAGTGTAAAGGAAGGACGAAACATCGTGCACGACCTGAATGTTAGACAGGACACCACCTTACACGATTGTCGACGCTGCCCACCCAGTTCAACTCCTCATTGCTGTGGCTGATGAACTGGACCCTTTCCACGACCCCGACCACGGACCATGATGTTTCCACTTTGCACCTCAAGAGGATCCGAAAGATAAACCACAAATAAAACAAGTCATGCCTCATTCCGTTTATTTAAATTACAGGACGTCACATCATCGGATGAGATGAAGGATTTTATGAAATAAACATGAGATCAAGAGTTACTCTCGTTACATCCAATGGTTGGGGTCGAACTAAACAGCCCGGCGACGTCCGGACACTTCTTTTCACATTCAGAACTGTTCAGCTCAATTCTGCTGTTTGTGCTAAATTCCGATGAATTTATTTAATTCATTCAATTTCAGGACTTTCCGGGCGCTGTTCGTAACTTTATTTGAATTATTAAATAATTTAAACAGTGGAATTTAAATTTAAACGGCTCGGAACTGAGATTAACAGCACCGGTCGTCTCTGGGCGGTGTCTTGTGTGACCAAATGCTTGACATCTTTGCCAGACCAACACCAAGCTACGTTCCTCCTCCAGACCAACACCACGACTTCCCTGCCGCTTTGTCCGTGAGCCTAGATTTGCCACCGACTGTGTTGTTTGTTTTTGGGCCATAAAGACCGGAAGTCACGACGTGTGTCAAGGCCAAACGGGATGTTTCATTTCTTGTTGGGCCATTGTTGCTATACATTGAGTCACATAGACCAAAGACCCTTTGTTTACGGTCCCTCCAGGCATTCGACTCAGCTCGTGTTGAGCTTCATCCATTGTAAAGAATCACAAAGGATTCCAATTTGTATGTTTCTGACCTATGATCTGTATGAAGTTTTGATGGAGTTAAATATTGCTAATTACGAAGCAATCCGAGTAATTCGTAATTTATTAATTACGTACTAGTAAAGAGCACACTTTGAATCTTATATATTTAACTACATTGGGTGTTGGGTCACATGACACCATGTTTTTTTAATTGTTTCATTAAATTATGAATGAATTTTCAGTTTTGTCTCTTGGATTTTAATTCATCGTAACCCGGTGTTCTTGAACATAAATCTCTTTCACAAACCACTTGATGAAATATATAAATCTTATATCAATTATCTGTGCACGGAGGATGCACCCGAGTAGTTGCAGGTTGTGTGCCAGCATACCCCACTCGTGATTTTATGAACCATCGAATCAGCTCCTTTCAAGTGAACGCTGTGGGTGGCTCTGAAAAGAGCCTTTGTGGGTTTTGAGAAAATGAAACGAGGATGAACTCGAGACACTTCATCTCGACTCTCTGCTCATCCCTTCACTTCTTTTTGAGGGTCGCCTTCTTCTTCTTTAACCCCTTCGTTGCAGGCTTAGACTTTGGTTTTGATGCCTTGGTCATGCCCTTCTTCACACTTTTCTTCACCTTGACAGATGTCTTCCTGGACTGCTTTGAAGAGGTGGCGGGAGATTTTTGGGCCTTTTTGGGAGATATCTTCCGCACCGTCCTCTTCGCAACTGGCTTTTTGGTTGTTTTCTCGGCCGCTTTAGCCTTGGTTGGGGTCTTTGCAAGTCTCCTGGAACTGGTGCTCTTCACTCTGGCGCTCTTCTTCATTTGGGCACTCTCGTCCTTGTTCAGTTTGAAAGAGCCGGCAGCGCCCGTTCCCTTGGTCTGCACAAGCTTTCCATTGGAAACAAGCCTCCTCACAGCCGCATTGATATGTACGGCCTTCCGATGAACATCGTAGCCATCTGCTGCCAGCGCCTTTTTCAAAGCGACCAGCGACAGACCTTTTCTGTCCTTGCTCGATCCCACCACCTTGAGGATCTTGTCCGATAGGGTGCCGTCAGGCTTCTTTGTCGTCCTCGAAGAGACAGTTTTAGTCTTGGCTCGCTTGGAAGGCGAGGGCGAAGCTTCAGTCGAAAGTGGAACAGTCTCCGGCATTTTGCGGCAATAACAATACGACGGAAGACGAAGATCCAAATATCACGAGAATATCGCCCAAGTAGTGTGTGGACTCCCCCTGCCGCCCTTGTTATACTGACGGCGTGGAGGAGCGGACGTGGTAGAAATCACCGTCACCACTCGGAAAACCTTGAGAGGCGTTTCCCCGGATCCGTTTGTGTTTCTTCCGTCACTTTGAGCTCTGTAATTCACATGAATTATAATTCCATACACAATGTGCACAACCGTTTCAGGTACAAGTACATGCTGGCAAACGGCGAGAAGTACTTTTTCAATTCTCTGGACCTTTTGCCGTGTTACACGGACCGACACGGCAAATCGAAGATCTGCTTTGACAGAACATTGCTTACTCGGACACGTTCTCGGGCTTCGACCAACACGTTTCTTCACTCAAGCTGTGATTTTCACGAGGAAAAATACGTTCTTGATATGACTCAAACGTCATAAAGTTCAAGGTGAAATGTACACCTGTCTGTGGTCACCTTTGCAAGACATTCAAACAAACAAGAAAAACACCGCTTTTCCGAGGCTCGTGTCGAGGTCATCTTGCCATGGACCAGCACGAATGTCAAAATATTTGGTTACCAACAGCACACGGCGATGAACAATGCTGAGAACATTTTCTTTATCCAAACGTGACCGATCGTTGACCCCCGTTTCTCCCCTGTTCTTGTGTCGTGCTTCGTGTGAGGTCCTGGTTGTGTCCCGATCTTGTAAACGAAACTGTTGCGATTTCTCATTGACACTTGACTGGTCAAATTCATCACCTGGCGTCCAAGGAAGGTACGAGGATGCAGCAACTTCATTGGTCTTCCACGTGTTTAAATGAACCGGAGCGATAATAACAAAACGTTGTCCTGGTCACTGTTGGGTTTCATTTTTTGTTGTTTTGATCTTGTGTTGATAAATTCGTGTGGTGTTGATGTGGCACAGGCACAATGGGCTGAATGGCCTCCACCTGTGTCGAATACATTTGTGTGTGTCATGTGCATTCGTTGTTTTGGAAGCTTAAGCGAAGGAAATGACATTTGCAAGAGACAACAATCAATGCAAGAGAAAGTTCAACGAGGTCAAAGTCGGTTGGCGAGACAAAAGGTGTTTTACTTTTTTACCTCTGCCACTGAAGGTGGAGGAAGTTATGTTTTCACCACTTTCTGTCTGTTTGTTTATTAGTTAGCCGGTTTTGTTATCCTGTTTGTCTGTTTGTTTATTAGTTAGCCGGTTTTGTTATCCTGTTTGTCTGTTTGTGTATTAATTCGTCGGTTTTGTTATCCCGTTTGTGTTTGTTTATTTGTTGCCTCCGGGTCACAATTTTCAACCGATCTTCACGAAACTTCACCACATGGTAGAGTTTGTCATAAGGAAGAAACCTGTTGTTTTTGAGGTCAAAAGGTCAACATAGACCATAGGTCAACATATTTGTCAAATTTCGAAAATGCTCAATTTTTTCATCTGATTGTTGAGAAATTTGAGGAGGGTTTTCATTTCAGCTTTCTGAATTCGACCAGCCAATTATTTTTTGAGGTCAAATTTGTTTTATGGATTTTGCAAGTGTCTTGCTGTGAATGACATTTTTATTTGTTTGTTTGTCTGTTTGTTTGTTTGTTTGTGTGCGCGATATCTCAAAAAAGTTGTGGACAGATCCGGATGAAACTCGGTGGATATGTTGGGTGTGTGCCGAGGAGAAATTGATTCGATTTTGGTGAAGAACTGAAGACGAATCTGGATACGAGAATTTTTTCATTTTAAAAGTGATTCTTCCCCATTGAGAGATAAGGGCCAAAAACGATGTGGAATTACGTTTCAAAAATGTCATGTGTCCGAAATGTTCTCGTGGATGAGGCATTGCGTGGCGGAGGTATGCGCTCTGCCGAGTGTCCGAGTTTTTAAATGTATCACTCAAAATGTACAGAGTAACTTAAACATCATTTGACATGATTCGGTATTTACTTGAGTGAAAATGGAGGGATCGAAAGGGGGGGGGGCATTTACACGTCGTTAAAGCGTAAAGGCGAAGGGCGCAGGCGAGAGGTTAAAGGTGAAAGGGCACGAAGAGCACGTGTGTATCCACCCCTTATCCCAGAGAAAATAATTAAATAGCGGAGGTAAAGGTCAAAGATCAAATGGTGATATCGAGCTCTCCACCAATAGAAACCCTCGGTTCTCTCACCATATAAACACGTGAAGGTTCGTTGTTTGATTCATTCCGCTTTGGATTGAAACGTTCTCGCCATGTCTGGACGGGGTAAAGGAGGAAAGGGTCTCGGAAAAGGAGGCGCGAAACGTCATCGCAAGGTTCTCCGTGATAACATCCAGGGAATCACAAAGCCGGCTATCCGTCGTCTTGCCCGTCGTGGTGGGGTGAAACGTATCTCTGGTCTCATCTACGAGGAAACCCGCGGAGTTCTCAAGGTCTTCCTGGAGAATGTTATCCGTGACGCCGTTACCTACACGGAGCATGCCAAGCGGAAGACCGTCACCGCCATGGACGTGGTGTACGCCCTGAAGCGCCAGGGCCGTACACTCTACGGTTTCGGTGGTTAAACATCCTGGGGGTGGTGCTCGTTATTATCTACAACAAAACGGCTCTTTTCAGAGCCACCAACTCGTTCATGAAGGAGCTTCAGGCGTCTTGAACTTTGTATCTTGTATTATTTGTGTGTGATGTGGATCGCGAGGTTTATTATTATTGTTCTGGTTTTCACGAGGTGAACGGTTAAAATAATACATGTTCCGCTTGATATGTAAGAGGTAGTGGTGGGTCGCGGTTTTGTAAAGATTGTATCGATAACCGAGGGGATTGTAAACCACATGAAGAACAATACATGTTAATGTTCATGACGGTTCGACGGGTCGTTCGAAACATCACCGGGAGACACAAGACTTTTTAATTATTAATCAGTCGGAACTGCTGTGAAGCTCTATTTCGCTGTTTATATTTTAAGGTTAAAAGTTTGGAGAGCACATCACATGTTCGTTTTAAAATGTGAACAGAAATTAATTTCTTCTGTGGATGAATTGGTCAAAAATTTGTACGTTTCCCTCAAAGCAGCATTGATGAATATAATGGGTGCCGGTTTTGTATCCATGGGATGAGGGTTCAGGATGGTTCAAGTATATAATCCACGGAGCAGATAGAAATAATTATTGGGGCTCACATACATGTTCACCACATGCGGGTGTACGGATTGTGAAGTGCACGGTCCGGCACGGGAAGAACGTGTCTTGGCCTTGGCCCGAGTCTTTGCACCACCCTTACCACGTCCAGACATGATGTTTTCACTTTACACCCGACGAGGAACCGAAAAATGAACCACAAATAAAACAAGTCAGGACTCACTCACGACACGTTTAAATTACAGAACATCTGAGGAAATACTGAGATGTCGGACTTTATGTAATGGAGATCGGATCAAACGTGATACACGCCCACTCTGGTTTCATCCAATAGCAGAGAGTCTTGCTCGACCAATACCAGACTGCGTTCCGCCTCCAAGGCGATGTGATCCAAATATTTACATACCCACACCCCTTATCAGAGAAATTCGTTTGGTCGACCCAACGTTCGTTATTGTCTCAGCGATCATTTAAAATCGTTATTTTACCCTCTGCCGGTGATGCCTCCTCGGAACCTCCAGGCAGCTCGAACCAAAGAAGGGATCGAAGAAAACCGCTTCCAAATTGACGAGAAAGTCAAACCGTAAACGCCGCCATCGCAAAATGGGAAAGCTTCGGTATTTACATCTACAAGGTTCTCAAACAAGTTCACCCCGACACGGTGTTTCTTACAAAGCGATGAGAATCATGAATTCATTCGGAAACGACATGTTCGAGCGGATCTCGTCCGAGGCGTCTCGTCTGACACATTACAACAAGCGTTCCACGGGGACATCGCGGGACATCCAGACGGCAGTGCGCTTGGTCCTTCCCGGGGAGTTGGCCAAACACGCCCAAACACGCCGTGTCCGAAGGGACGAAGGCCGTGACCAAGTACACCGACTCCAAGTGAGCTGCTCGGACTCGCACCACGTGGTTATAATCCCAATCCCTAAACGGCTCTTTTCAGCCATTCAAACGTTTCTTGAATTGAATTCGACTTTAACTTCTCGTGTCCTTGGTGAAGGAGCCACGTCACGTCATATGTGAGGTGGTTCATGTGAAAGTCCATTTCAGGTAATAATGTGGATAATAGTGAAAGGTGGAACCGTGATGAACATTAACATGTATTGTTCTTCATGTGGCTTAATCTTTACAAAACCGCGACCCACCACTGTCTTTTACATGTGAAGCGGAACATGTAATATTTCAACCGTTCACCTCGTGAAAACCAGAACAGCAATAATAATAAACCTCGCGATCCACATTACACACAAACAACACACGATACAAAGTTCAAGACGCCTGAAGCTCCTTCATGAACGAGTTGGTGGCTCTGAAAAGAGCCGTTTTGTTGTAGATAATAACGAGCACCACCCCCAGGATGTTTAACCACCGAAACCGTAGAGTGTACGGCCCTGGCGCTTCAGGGCGTACACCACGTCCATGGCGGTGACGGTCTTCCGCTTGGCATGCTCCGTGTAGGTAACGGCGTCACGGATAACATTCTCCAGGAAGACCTTGAGAACTCCGCGGGTTTCCTCGTAGATGAGACCCGAGATACGTTTCACCCCACCACGACGGGCAAGACGACGGATAGCCGGCTTTGTGATTCCCTGGATGTTATCACGGAGAACCTTGCGATGACGTTTCGCGCCTCCTTTTCCGAGACCCTTTCCTCCTTTACCCCGTCCAGACATGGCGAGAACGTTTCAACCCAAAGCGGAATGAATCAAACAACGAACCTTCACGTGTTTATATGGTGAGAGAACCGAGGGTTTCTATTGGTGGAGAGCTCGATATCACCATTTGATCTTTGACCTTTAACCTTTACCTCCAACATTTAATTATTTTCTCTGGGATAAGGGGTGGATACACACACGCGCTCTTCGTGCCCTTTCACCTTTAACCTCTCGCCTGCGCCCTTCGCCTTTACGCTTTAACGACGTGTAAATGCCCCCCCTTTTGATCCCTCCATTTTCACTCAAGTAAATACCGAATCATGTCAAATGATGTTTAAGTTACTCTGTACATTTTGAGTGATACATTTAAAAACTAGGACACTCGGCAGAGCGCATACACGAGAACATTTCGGACACATGACATTTTTGAAACGTAATTCCACATCGTTTTTGGCCCTTATCTCTCAATGGGGAAGAATCACTATTAAAATGAAAAAATTCTCGTATCCAGATTCGTCTTCAGTTCTTCACCAAAATCGAATCAATTTCTCCTCGGCACACACCCAACATATCCACGGAGTTTCATCCGGATCTGTCCACAACTTTTTTGAGATATCGCGCACACAAACAAACAAATAAACAAACAAACAGACAAACAATAAAAATGTCATTCACAGCAAGCAAGACACTTGCAAAATCCATAAAACAAATTTGACCTCAAAAAATAATTGGCTGTTCGAATTTAGAAAGCTGAAATGAAAATCTTCTTTAAACCTCTCGACAATCAGATGAAAATATTGAGCATTTTCGAAATTTGACAAATATGTTGACCTTTGGCCTATGTTGTTGACCTTTTGACCTCAAAAAACAACAGGTTTCTTCTTTATGACAAACTCCACCATGTGGTGAAGTTTCGTGAAGATCGGTTGAAAATTGTGACCCGTAGGCAACAAATAAACAAACAGACAAACGGGATAACAAAACCGACGAATTAATACACAAACAGACAAACAGGATAACAAAACCGGCTAACTAATAAACAAACAGACAGAAAGTGGTGAAAACATAACTTCCTCCACCTTCAGTGGCAGAGGTAAAAAAGTAAAACACCTTTTGTCTCGCCAACCGACTTTGACCTCGTTGAACTTTCTCTTGCATTGATTGTTGTCTCTTGCAAATGTCATTTCCTTCGCTTAAGCTTCCAAAACAACGAATGCACATGACACACACAAATGTATTCGACACAGGTGGAGGCCATTCAGCCCATTGTGCCTGTGCCACATCAACACCACACGAATTTATCAACACAAGATCAAAACAACAAAAAATGAAACCCAACAGTGACCAGGACAACGTTTTGTTATTATCGCTCCGGTTCATTTAAACTTGTGAAAGACCGTTGAAGTTGCTGCATCCTCGTACCTTCCTTGGACGTCAGCATTGTTCATCGCCGCGTGCTGTTGGTAACCAAATATTTTGACATTCGTGCTGGTCCATGGCAAGATGACCTCGACTCGAGCCTCGGAAAAGCGGTGTTTTTCTTGTTTGTTTGAATGTCTTGTAAAGGTGACCACAGACAGGTGGACATTTTACCTTGAACTTTATGACGTTTAAGTCATATTAAGGAAGGTATTTTCTCTCGTGAAAATCACAGCTTGAGTGAAGAAACGTCTTGGTCGAAGCCCGAGAACGTGTCCGAGTAAGCAATGTTCTGTCAAAGCAGATCTTCGATTTGCCGTGTCGGTCCGTGTAACACGGCAAAAGGTCCAGAGAATTGAAAAAGTACTTCTCGCCGTTTGCCAGCATGTACTTGTACCTGAAACGGTTGTGCACATTGTGTATGGAATTATAATTCATGTGAATTACAGAGCTCAAAGTGACGGAAGAAACACAAACGGATCCGGGGAAACACCTCTCATGGTTTTCCGAGCGCCGACGGTGATTTCTACCACGTCCGCTCCTCCACTATAACAAGGGCGACGCGCTATTTATACAACACTGAATTGTTTGAGGATCTTCGTCTTTTCTCCCATACCGTTGCTGCGAGATGCCGGAGACTGCTCCCCTCATGGCAGATCGTTTGAGTTCGCCTCGAGCCAAGACTAAAACTGGCTCTTCCAAGACCACAAAGAAGCCTGACGGCACCCTATCGGAAAAGATCGTCAAGGTGGTGGGATCGAGCAAAGAGAGAAACGGTGTCTCGCTGATCGCTTTGAAAAAGGCGCTGGCAGCAGATGGCTACGATGTCCATCGGAAGGCCAGTCGTATCAATACGGCTGTGAGGAGGCTCATTACAAGTGGAAAGCTTGTGCAGACCAAGGGGACGGGCGCTGCCGGCTCGTTCAAACTGAACAAGGACGACAGTGCCAAAGTGAAGAAGAGCACCAGAGTGAAGAAGACTGCTGAAGTGAAAAAGAGTGCCAAAGTGAAGAGCGCCAAAGTGAAAAAGAGTGCCAAAGTGAAGAGCATCAGTCCCAGGAAAGTTGCAAAGACCACAATCGAGGCTAAAGCGGCCAAGAAAGCAATCAAAAAGCCAGCTGTGAAGAGGACGGTGCAGAAGATATCTCCCAAGAAAGCCAAAACACCTGCTGCCGCCTCTTCAAACCGATCCAGTAAGACGTCTCCCAAGGTGAAGAAAAGTGTGAAGAAGGTGCTGCCTAAGTCCAAGGGCAAGACCAAGGCAACGAAGCCAAAGCCCAAGCCTGCAACCAAGGGATTGAAGAACAAGGCAAAGCTCAAGAAGAAATGAGGAGGAAGAGAAAGGAGGTGAAGAGAAGAGAGTCGAGGTGAAGTGTCTCGAGTTCGTCCTCGTCCCACTTGCCCAAAAAACCCACAAAGGCTCTTTTCAGAGCCACCCACCACTGTCACTTGAAAGGAGCTGATCCAATGGTTCATAAAATCATGAGTTAGAATAATTTTATTCGAAATATATTCAACGAGACTGGAAGATATATGATGTTTCGCAATGAGGAAGTTATTTTGAAACACGACATGTACAAATGTGATCTTGTTGTTTGCAAAATCGAAGATTTTTTCAAGTATATTGATTGGGTTCGTAGATTTTGTAATTCTGTCTGTCTATCTATTGGTTGCCTGAAGGTCACAATTTTAAACCGATCTTCATGAAACTTCACCACGTGGTAGAAGTTTGTCATAAGGAAGCAACCGATTGTTTTTGAGGTCAAAAGGTCAACAACGAAGGTTTTATTTCTGAAATCCTCAATTTTCCTGTGATTGAATTAAAATTTGAAGAGGATATATATATTTCAGGTTTTTGAATTTAACCAACCAATTATTTTGGAGGTCCACATAGGCCGAATTTCTAAAATTGTCAATTTTCATCCGATTCACTTGAAATTTGAAGAGGATTTGCATATTTGGTCATTGAATTCAACCACCAATTATTTTTGAGGTCAAATTTATTTTCTGGATTTTGCAAGTATCGTACTCTGCACGATGTCTTGTATTTGCTATTTTAAAAAAAACGTTTCCGTCCACCCTCCTTGGGACTCAGTTTGCAAGTCACGATCTTCAATTCCAATAGAAGAGATGTAATTCCTCTTTTATGGAAAATATTTTTCCAAAAATTTTTTTTTTTACCTGAAAAAAATAGACCTGAGTGAACACACTATCATGTTCAAAGATTGGCCTTCAAAACCCTTAAATTGTCCTTATGAAGGGAGACAGACAAATACTGTACACAGTTTTATATACGTAGATATGCAATATTCAAAGTGTGCTTTCATTGCTGTTAAATTACTGACATCACTTAGTAATTAGCAATATTTAAAAGTTATTGTTATAGTTTTGGACATGTTCCCCCGGGGTAGAGTATTCACGTGCAGTACACATCGAGCTCCCAGAATGTTATTAGTCCTCATTGGACTTGGTCAACTAGCTGACTCACCAGTTTTTCCCTCCTGACCCCCCCACCCCACCAAAAAAAAAATGACATGAGTCATGTACCAGACCTTTCGGTTTTCTACCCCAAACAAATATGACATGGGTCATATACCTGACACCTCATGTGAAGAATCACTTTAAAAATTAAATAATTATCGTATCCAAATTCGGATCTTCACCAAAATTGAATAAATCCTTCCTTGTCACACAACCAACACGTCAACCAAGTTTCGTCCAAATCCGCCGACAGCTTTTTGAGATATTATGCAAAATATCATTTTTGGCCTGATCTCTCAATGGTGAAGAATCATTAAAAAAAATTCTAGCAGTCGGATCCGGATCCGGATCTTCATCAAAATATTATCAGTTCGTCCTTGTCACACACCCAACCTTTCCACAAAATTTCATCTGGTTCCTTCCACAACTTTTTGAGATATCCTGCACACAAACAAACAGACAAACAAATGAAATTGCTCGTTGAGCAAGGAATTGCCGGAATAACTTTGTCATATCTCCATGATCTCTGAAAAAACAAAAACCTGGAAATAAATTTGGTTCTTATAAGTCGATAGTGCTACTGTTTAATGAGTTATAGCACTTAGTTTGGTCATGGTCATAACTTGGAAGTCAATCGGACTTGAAATGGCGTTTTTATCGCAATTTGAAAGTTTTGACCCGACCCCCCCCCCCGCCGACATTCGACCCCTGACCGCTAAGAAGGGTGTTGGTGTACCACCCGAATGAGACATGGTTGGATCCAGAATTGGAAGATGCACATTTTGGATTTGGTTTGAAGTCGATACAACCATTTTAGCGGACGTTATTGCGAAAATAAGAATTTCGGTTTTTCGGTGACCTTGACCTTTGACCTAGATTCACCAAAAACGACAAGTGTCTAAGTTGGACCATGACTGACGTCTGTACGCAGTTTGGTCATGATCGCTGAAACGGTGTGGCTGCTACAGGGTAAACAAACACAGAAACAAACAGACAGACAAACAGATACACAGAATGACACACACAACCGACCAACATAATTGCCAAAATCCAAAGGATTCCGGCAACTAACAAACAAGAGAACGTCGTGCAGAACACAAAACTTGCAAAATCCATTCAACAAATTTGACCTCAAAAATAATTGGTGGTTGAATTCAATGACCAACAATACAACTCTTCAAATTTCAAGTGAATCGTTTGAAAATTGACAATTTTAGAAATTCGGCCTAAGTTGACCTTTTGGCCTATGTGGACCTCAAAAAGAATTGGTGGTTCAATTTAGTGACCTGATATGAAAATTCTCTTCAAATTTCAAGTGAATCGGATGAAAATTGAGGATTTTATAAATACCACCTTCGTTGTTGACCTTTGGCCTATATTGATGGATGATTTTGCCAATAACAAACAGACAGAAAGGAGTGAAAACATAAACTTCACCTTTGGTGGCAGAGGTATAAACCCCATGTTGAACACGTCCTCAACCATTTCTCGGACGTACATTAACCGATGTTCAAATTTGGGACAAAGATAACAAATGATGGCTTACATATTGTTGTATCATAAAATACTCCAAGAATAAGGATTTCAATATTCTCCAACAGTTTTATTCAACCGAGTATTGGAACGTATGCTCTGTACCAATCATTTGCACTGCACACCTGCTGACGTCTCACCTGGAACTCCTTCTTTCCTCATCACCCCTCTAGCGTCCAGTCTCCCCCATTGCACAACACCACATATCCCCCATTCTTTAATCACATGCATACCATATCTCAGTGGACAACAATAATATTGCTACGGCTGTGGAAATTCGCAATACACCATAAAGGGTCCTTAGATCAGTTATGACGCTAAATTTATGTGCAGATAGTTCCCCACCGTTGTTTGGAGGGAATTTCCGTGTTCACAGGGCTGTGATCCTTTGAGATAGCCGTTTTTGTTTTCTCTATCATTATTTTGGACCAATCATCCCCCAACAACCAAATCGCCACCACCCCCAAACAACCACAACCAAACCCCCACCACCTTCGCCTTTCTCCCTCCCCTACCATCAACAACGCCACCCCACAAACATGGCATCGCCTTCGTCCCAGAGACAACGCCGAAGTCGCGCTGTCTAAGCGACCGTTGGTGATTTCTACCACGTCCGTTCCGTCAACGCCAAAGTCGCGCTGCCTAAGGGCCGTTTGGTGATTTCTACGACGTCCGCTCCGACAACGCCGAAGCCGCGCCGAGAGGCAAAAGCCCCGGTGAAACTCACACACACATCGGCTGGTCGGGCGGGACGAAGCCGCGTGGTGGACGGACTCGGTGCATTACCACCATCAGCTCGGCGGGATGAAGCTGAGCTGACAGGGCGAGGCTTTGGTGATTCCTACCACGTCGGCTTTGCCGGGGTCAGGGGTCACGCTGACAGGGCGAGGCCTCGATGATTTCTAGGAGGTACACTTGGCCAGAGATTGGAGGTCAAAGGTCAGGGGTCGGATTTTTCCACTCCCCAGCCTATATGAGAGCGAGCACAACCAAGCTCGAGGCAGTCTGGAAAGGTCGGAGAACAGGACGGAGCTCGAAGCAGTGAGTTGGGGTAAGGCAGACTGTGTCCTGTTGAAGGAAGGAGGGAGGGAGAGAGAGCAAGGACGAACAGGATGGAGCTCGGGTCAGAGTGGTGGGGCGAGAAGAGCGAGAGTTGGGGAACAGAGCAGGGTTGTGGAGAGAATCAGTGGCAAGACAGAAGGCTAAGTGGGGACCACAGCCATGGAAAGTTGGTGGAGCCAGTGCCGTCCAGAGTGTTCGGAAAGGGCATCAACTCGCTGAAGGGAGCGTCAGCCATTCCCCCTCTCCCATACCGAGCTTTGCGCTGAGAGAGCGCCGGTAACCCCCCCCCGTCTCGCCAAGCGAGCGTTGACGTGCTGAGAGGGCATCGACAATTCCTCAATCCCGAGCATCGACGTGCTGAGAGGGCATCGACAATTCCCCAATCCCGAGCATTGACGTGCTGAGAGGGCATCGACAATTCCCCAATCCCGAGCATCGACGTGCTGAGGGAGCATCAGCAATTCCCCCCCTTACAGTGCATTAACAATTCCCCCCCCCCCCCATACCGAACATCCGCGCTGAGAGAGCGCCGGTAATCCCGTCCGTTCTCAACCATGGTACCTCCTCTGTAGCGTGAGCCTGCTCCTCCGGGTGGAGAACGCTGGAGAGGGCTCACCAACCAAGCCGGATGCCCGAGGACGTGCTGCCACGCAAGGCCGTGGGGAGTAGACGTCGCGACCTGCGCACCGTCGTGCCACGAGGGCGCGGGTAGGACCCTTCGGTCTCGTGGACCTGGCTGCTCATCCAGGCTCCATGTACATTTGGTCCACGGACCTGTCTGCCACCCTTGTCTTTGGGGGTGGTTTTTCTTTGCTTTTTGTGTGAATGCATGTGGTGGCGCCGTCTTATAAGTTGAATTGTCGAAGTGTGCGTGTGAAATAGGCACTTTATTCGTGGTAAATTCTTCATTTGCTTGCTTAACTGTACATGCATAATTCACTGTATGGCTGTAAATACGTGCTTGCGGAATAAATGTGCTTGTTGAACTGTTCCCCGTTTCGTTGCGTCCTCTTCCCTTGTTTGAAAGTTCCATCTTGCATCACGGAAGGATGTAGGAGGGGTGTAAACACCCGGTAAATAATCACGTCCGTCAGAGCCGGCAAAAACACCGCTCGGTTATCCCTGAAGCACAGAACGGACCGCTGAAGCTTCTCATGTCCTTGGCCGGCCTGTGGCGAGGTACGATCGCCCGGTTAACTACCCGCGCAGGTACTTAGGTAGGTCAAGTTTGGCGAACAACCCTATCCTGCGCGGGTGGCCGATTGGCATGATTGTGGTGAGGTCGAAAGACCCACCCGTGACTAGCTCCCAGCGTTGTTCCGAGAGGGTCACGACTGAATTGTACGTTCCGGTGGACGACGCGGTCGCCATTCGAGTTATGTGGCTGATCGCATGCCGGGCGGACCAGAAATTCGTAACAATATCAATGAACTCGAAGTTGAAATGTAGTAATTGCCACAGCATGGATTAACCAGAAAACAAGTAGTAATAGCTATGGCAACAGTTGACTCAAGATTATGTGATGAAGTAATGCAAAATCCTTTGAGAATTTGAAAAGGAAGCTGGAGTCCAGACTGGAGGTCTGCAAATCTTGGCATCCCAGGCGACCGGCACATTGTTCTGATGTGTCTTGCACTGGTGGTGCGGTAATGTCAGGAAGGAGTGCTTGCTCGACATCATCTCTTGCATTCCCTTAACAGGAAGATGCGAAATGAGACGCATTCCAGATCAGTCCATCGGACAGTTTGTACGTGTGAGATCCTAAATTTGCTCCATAACTTGGAGAGGTGCTGAAAATTTGGATTGTCCTTTTAGGAGGATGCCAGGTTTCCTCACTCGGATGAAGGAACCACATTCACAGTTCACATCCTTTCCTCCATGGCGTTTGTCAGTATAAGCCGTTTGCTTGTTCTGCTTCTCTTGTACTGTGTGTGACACTACATGTCCAACAAATCACAGTTCTGTCTGTGTGAAGTGGCATTTTGAAAGGTTCAGTTTTAGTCCAGCTGCATCGATGCATGTAGCACCACTCTGAGGTGTGTCATGTGCTTTGGGAGTTCCTCCAAAAACGATGACATCATCAAGGTAACACCAAGCTCCGGGTTGATTTATTTATTTATTTTTTAAATGGCAGACATCATCCTCTGAAAACAGTTTGGTGCTGAAGCAAGCCCGTAAGGGATTCGTTTGTAGCGAAATAGTCCCTCATGTGTAATGAAGGCAGTCTTTCTTTCGAGTGCAGCCTTATGACTGTTGGTTGCATCATTGGTTAGGGACGTGGCTATGCCGCTGATGCAGTGTCCCTATTACCAGTACATTGGTACTCATTTTGCCGACCTCAGAAGGATGACAGGCTGAGTCAACCCCACCCTGGTATTAATTCAGCAGCCAACGGGGCTCACATAAATCAGGACCCTCGGATCCCAAAATCAACCACCCTAACCGCAAAGCCAACACCAGACTATGAAGGCAGGTGGGTCCCTGCTGTTCTCATGCAGTACAACTGGTGGTAACGCACTTTGCAGATCCAGTGTGGAGAAAAGTGTGCCGCCTCGCAGCTCCGCAAACATCCTCCATATGCGGAAGTGGATACCTGTCTATCACCACCACTTTATTTGGTTCTCTTAAATCCACGCACAGACGAATCTCAGTTTTTCTTCATGGTCACAACAATTGGTGAAACCCACTCTGATGATTTGATTGGCTCAACTATATCCAGCCTAACAAGCTTTTCCAGTTCCTGTGAAGCAGCATCTCTTACAGACAAAGGCAAACGGTGAAGTTTTTGCTGGACCAAGGTCACATTGGGTCATATTTTAACGAGACAAATAAATCCCTTTGCACAGCCCAGGGTGCCCTTCATGTTGTCACCTGTAACATTTGCGACTGGAGTTTGATTTGCAGTGCTTTGGGTGGTAGAAGTGATGTGACCAGTTGTTGCATGTCAGGTGCAGCAACCAGGTCTCTGCCCAGAATGGCAGTGCTGCAACACACTATATAAAATTCAGCAGGCACATGGATAACACGTTTTCCCTTGGGTCGGTGGAGGTCGCTCATCTGAAGTCCCTCACAGCGAGCCTAAAGTGTCTTTCTGCTCTGCGAATCCTGTGTCTCAACAGGATGTATTATGGCCTGTATGTCACCGGCAGTGCCTTGGTCTATGATCTGAACCTCCGCCACTGCCGACTCAATCTGTCTCGCCATGGTTTTAGCTTTTTGTCCTGTCAGTCCCGTTTCTTGCAGTAAACGTTGTCTAATACGAGGTGAGTTTGTTTTCTCGATGAGCTGGTCCCGGATCATTTCATCAGCCAGCTCTCCAAACTCACACGACAACCATCTCCCTTAATGAAGCAATATATTGTTCTGTAGACTCGCCATTTTTTTGAGCACGTTGATTAAATTTATATCGTTCCGCCACAACATTAACTCTTGGGACAAAAAAAGTTCCTTAAGGCCGTAAGTGCAGTCTCGTAGCTATTATCAGCTACAATTAGCTTATTAAAGAAGTCTCTGACCTTCTGTGCCGAAGCAATGCATCAAAAGTGCACGCTTTTGGGCATCAGCAAAGGCATTGAAGTTTCACCCGGGTTTTGCAGAAAGGGTGTCGGTGGATTCAAGTTCAATCACATCCTCGTCACCAGTTTGTTGTCTCGTAAAATACTCCAAGAATGCGGATTTCAAGATTGTCCCACGGTTTGATTCAACCGAACATCGGAGCGCACGTTCCGTACCGATCCTTTTCACTCCACACCCCTTGACCCTCTCACCTGGAACTCCTCTCATTGCCCCCTCTGGCATCCTGTTTATGCACACCACCACACATATGCACCTCATTTTTTTTTTCCGAGATCAGATACAAGATAGCCGACTGGCGGCCATTTTGTTACCATACTTGAATGTATCCCCAACCATTTCTCAGACATGCATGGTCCGATTTTGTTCAAACTTGGCACAATCACAGTACACGATGGCATACACATGTAAGACACTGTATTTTGCGATCTGATCAAAGATGGCTGATTGCTAGATTGGCGGCCATTTTAGTTGTAAAAAATAAAAGAAGGTACAAAACACGTCCTCAACCATTTTTCGGACATGCATTTAAGGATCTTGTTCAAAATTAGCACACAGATAAGGACTGATGCCTTACATAAGCACGTCATTTTTTTTTCGAGATCAGATTAAAGATGACCGACTGGCGGCCATTTTAGTTGTAAAAAAAACCCGATGTTGAACAGGTCCTAAAGCATTTCTTGGACATGCATTTACCGATGTTGTTCAAACTTGGCACACGGACAACGAATGAAGGCTTACATATGCACGTCATTTCTTTTCGAGATCAGATCCAATATTGCCGACTGGCAGCCATTTTAGTTGAAAAAAAAACCCCGATGTTGAACACGTCCTCAAACATTTCTCGGACATGCATTTACCGATGTTGTTCAAACTTGGCACACAGAGAACCAATGATGGCTTACATATGCACGTCATTTTTTTCGACGTCATATCCAAGAAAGTTTGGTTACTTGAATGCGTCCCTGACCATTTGTCCAACATGCATGGTCCGATTTTTTTTTTTTTTTTAACTTTGTACAAGCACAGTACATGATGGCATACACGTGCACCTCACTTAATTTTGTGATCTGATCAAAGATGCCGACTGGTGGCCATTTTATTTGGAAATAAATGTGGGCTCGCTCTTTAACTCCATACAGAGAAATTACTAAAACAATTGGGGCGATGACATTTACTGACTTTTTTCCTTGTTTCATTCGTTTTTGTGGAAGGTAGTCCTTTTCCCCTTCTCTGGGAGTGTTGGGGGAAAATGTGGTGAGGTTAGTCTGTACATCCCCACTGTGATCTTCCTCTTCTCAACCTCCTTTTAATCTCCTGAATCCACCAACAACCCACTTCACCAAACCTTAATTCAATAACCTCTCCTTAAACCCCACAGTCAGTCAGTTGTCCCTCGGTCTGTCTTTATTCCTCTCTGTTACCACTCCATCCACACATTATTTTATTAAGTACATTCTCTCTGTCTGTGTCCATTCGTCCCTCACCCTGAGAGATGATTAATCCTGTGGACTGGCACCGAATTACCTTCCCACATTCTTGCTCCCTGCACTCCTGCAGTCGCCATGTGAAACAATGCTTCTCACACATACGTACAGTACAAAGGAATGTTTGTGCATGAGGGAGGGAGCTGGAGCGATTCCTCGTTGCACCTGCACCAAGAGGGGTGGGGCAGGGGCACTCGTTACCGTCTCAATAGCATGATGCTGGATTTTCCACTGCTGGCACTGCATATCAATAGGAAAGGGTCGCACAGGGTTGAAGGATGCTCACATGACGTTGACTGCAAATAAACTACACCCCGCCCAAGCGTCCTTAAGAGACGAAACGCAAAGGCATTCTCAGAGCTGTTGTCGATGAGCCAAGGGCGAGAGTATATCTCTGCCTGCCTGTTCAAGAGATTGTCTGCTGGAGTGCAGTTCACGCTGGGATAGGAGGCACAGGAGTGAGTCGGGCCAGGGCCAGAGGCAGGCTGCCCATGAGCCAAGGGTGCGGTGCAGTTCCCATGGGTGTCTCGCAGCTCCATATATACTCACACCACATGCTTCCGACAACACCGACACTCCACCACCCATCTTTACAATCAAAGCCCTCCCTCTCACAATATTTGGCCCGATGTAACCCTGTGTGGTTGTGTGAGGTAAGGGAGGAGTTGACCCCACACTCTGCTCTGCTTTCTCCTGTTTTTTTTCGTCTCCTTCCCGGAATGAATGATGGCCATATGTCTTTTGTCGAAGTAAGTCTGCATCAGAAGGAAATATGTGATAGGAGTAAATATGCTCTTCTGTGTCTTTTGCCTTTGTTTGAGGATTGCCTACCTGTGTAAATAAATATGATTGTCACTTAATTGTAAACACATGTTTGAGGATTGCTTGCTTGTGTATAAATAATTATCTTTAAAATCTGTCTTGTTTGTGTCCTTTTTCATTGATCCGACACAATGTGTACGTAATAGACGGCAAGTTTTTTTGCCCTACTGATTGGCTCTGCAGATTAGCCAGTGCTGTCCTCTGTTCCGCTCAGCGGGGAAATGAGTGCATGCTGAGGGCATTGACCCTAGCTAGCTCAGTTAGTTTGACCAATGAGAAGGTTACGCAGCTGCGGATGCAAGGACCCTGCTTGGTGCAATTGCTTTTTCTGACGTCTGGGGTTGCTCAACAACCATCCGGGCTGTGGAGTTATTTGCGGTGTGGAGGCCTCAAGGTCGGCAGTGGGGGCAGGTCCAAATACACACCTCGTGAGCCTAGCACATGTGCTGACACCACAACAATATCAATACTTGATGCACATCACAAGTCAGAAACATACATATTACAATAACGTGCGATTGCTGACTTTCTAATGGATAAAGCTGAACACAAGGTGAGTCTTAGGCCAGGAGGACCCATAAACAAATCGTCTTTGGCCCATGTGACCGAATGTAGAGCAACAATGTCTAAACAAGAAATGTAACTCGGCCCATTTGGCCTTAGACAAAGGTTGTGAGTTCAAGCTTTTATGGCCCATAAACATGTGACACAGCAGGTGACAATGGCAGATGGCATGGAAAAATGGCTTGGCTGACTTTGAAGGCCCCAGGAAAGGCGTTGGAGGCAGAACGCAGCTTTGTGTTGCTCGGGTAAGGCTATCAAACATTGGCTGGAACGAGATTAGGCATGTAGTCCTCTTGATATGACCTATTTGTTGCTGACTCCACCATCTGCCATGATATCCCTCAGAGAGGCAGCTGTGACCTCTTCCCTCTCTTCAGACCTTGAAAAAAAAAAATCATAAACTGGTCAAACACTCACAATATGTCTTTCAATCATGACAAATCTCAGATGATCACTTCCTCTCTGAAGGAACCGTCTGGCAAACCCTTCTATCTACTTTAACAATCCTCTTTAGGAAGTTCAGTCATTCAAACTCCTGGGTGTTATGATCAGCCATGATCTTTCTTGGGCAAATCACATTTCAATGGAAGCCTCCAAGGACAGCTGCCGACATGACATATATATATATATATATATATATATATATATATATATATATATATATATATATATATATATATATATATATATATATATATATATATGTATATATATATATATATATATATATATATATATATATATATATATATATATATATATACATATATATATATATATATATATATATATATATATATGTATATATGTATATATGTATATATGTATATATGTATATATGTATATATGTATATATGTATATATGTATATATATATATATATATATGTATACGTATACGTATATATGTATGTACACACACACACACACACACACACACACACACACACACACACACACACACACACACACACACACACACACACACACACACACACACGAGTCTTTAATCGTGCAAAGTTATTCACACCAATGTTCACAAACAGTTGTTGAAAAAGTTGCACTTTTCCATGTGACATATTACATCATCTAAAAAGTTGTTGCCGGCTATAACATACGGACAATTGTTCAGCAGCAGTTGCCTGAATTTAAATTTTGCATCAACAATACCTCAGCAACAGCTACACAGTGCCTGTATGATTAAGATAGAGAAGATGCCCAGCCAACCTTGACCACCATCAGAGGCACTTAACACCAGTGGAGCAGCGATACCCCCCCCCCCCCAGGCTCAGTCCGTAGTTGTGCCGGACATGTTTCACACATGAACCGCAAACTTGGTGATTGTGAAAATGTTGCACAATAATGCACTGCAATTAGGAGGGAAGTTGGTCACGATCAGCCCTCCTGATCATGATCTCAATCGGCCCTCCAACTTTCACACCACGTGGTCCTGGTGAAACCTCTCCAAGGCAGAAATGAAGAAAGCGAATTATCCCAAATGCTCCACCACCTAAACTTGATCCTAAATGCTCCCCAACAACACATGGATTGATATGTTAAAGAAGGTCGAATACTGCACTCCCCCTCGTGGGCTTATCCACAAACTGGGTTAAAAAAAGCAATCGTGGACTAGATCGTGGAAATCCTCATCCGCTCTGCCCTTTCCTTGTTCCTGGACCCAATATATCCTTGGAAAGTTAAAATCCCCCATAATCAATACTCTTCCCTGACCACATGCCCTTCTGAATTATTAATGTTCTACTCCGTCTCCTTCCTCACACAAGGAGTTCTACAAAAGCATCCTACCAGTATCTCTGTTTTTCCAATCAATAACAATCTCTATCCATACTGAATCCTCCACATTAATTCCCTCCTTAATGCCACCCCTTTCTCTTGAATGTAATGCTGTCCTTTACCCAGATTGCTATTCCTCCTCCTATTCTCGCCTCCCTATCACATCGATACACCTTGTAGCTTTCTAATCCTGTTCTCCAGTTACTCTTCTCCTTAACCAATGTCTCATTTACTGCAACTACATCGTACTCCTCGCCATCGACATTGGCCGAAAGGTCTCCCATCTTATCATTTAAACTCCTGGCATTGGTATAGAATGTTTAACTTTTCCCTTCCTGAAATTCCTTTTTATTGCCTGGCATTAGCAATCACAATTACATCATCAGTTCCTTCCTTAATAGCTTCCACACCCTCCAATGACCTAAAAAAAGCCTGAATTCCTTCAATTCCGACTGCAAACCTTGCTGCTCCCTTTCTATTTAACACAAGGCCATCATTCCGGAAACACTCCCTTTGTCCGCAAAATGATTCCCACTGCTTCTTCAATGTAAAACCTTCCTCCCAACACCATTCTATGGTTGGTTGACAGCCTATGGTTGACATCTGTCACTCTGCTCATCATTTCTATTCCATTTCCTAATCTTGAGAGAATACCAGAAAACATGACCTCACAACCCTTTGCTTTCAGCCAGTTACCAAATATCCGATTCCTATTTTTCAAAATCCCTGAATAAACTTTCCCAACATCATTTGCTCCGAGTTGTATCACAACTTTGTACTGAGGCTTCTTACTGCCAGGACCCAATACAATGTAATATATATATATATATATATATATATATATATATATATATATATATATATATATATATTTTTTATTAGCCGCGTCTCGCGTGGATATATATATATATATATATATATATATATATATATATATATATATATATATATATATATATATATATATATATGTCATGTCGGCAGCTGTCATTGGAGGCTTCCATTGAAATGTGATTTGCCCAAGAAAGATCATGGCTGATCATAACACCCAGGAGTTTGAATGACTGAACTTCCTAAAGAGGATTGTTAAAGTAGATAGAAGGGTTTGCCAGACGGTTCCTTCAGAGAGGAAATGATCATCTGAGATTTGTCATGATTGAAAGACATATTGTGAGTGTTTGACCAGTTTATGATTTTTTTTTTTTTTCAAGGTCTGAAGAGAGGGAAGAGGTCACAGCCTGCCTCTCTGAGGGATATCATGGCAGATGGTGGAGTCAGCAACAAATAGGTCATATCAAGAGGACTAAATGCCTAATCGCTCTAAGAGAGCGCCGCGTTGTTCTTCTTGTTGACTGGTGGAATGACGCGGCTCTTGGACACATTTGTCCTTGTTTATTTCTACATACAATGTCGAGGCTCGTATGAGAGTTAACACACAGAACGTACAATGAGGGGAGCAGGAGACAAGAGGGGTGGGAGAGGGAAGGAAAAAAGTGTGGAACAGAGACATGAGATCTGTGGAAGGGTACACAGGGAAAACAAGATGGACACTACAAGGACTTTTAGGTTCTTACACGACAGGGACTTTCAGGATGGAAAGCAGGGAATTTGAAGGTGGGTTTAGGGTGGATTAACAGGGGTAGAAAAGATCATGGTTTTGGATGGGGATGTAATGATAGGGGACGTCAGGGATGTAATGAAATCAAGAGATGGTGGTGATATTTAACCTTCCTTCAATGTCCCTCACTCCTGCTCCTTCAAAAACTGCACAATACAATATGTCTACAATCCTTCCTGCAGAAGAAAGAATCTACATATTTCATATATATTTCATCAGAGTAATAACTATCCTCAAGTGGGCTCACACTTCCTGCAACTCTCTGCTTCCTCTATCTCCGATGTGGCCCATATTAAGCATCTATCACACCTTATGTACTCTCTTCCCTTCTCCTTCGTTCTCTATTAGCCTTTTCCCCAACCATAACAGCAAAGCCTCAACTGAATTAACAGCTTGATTTGGAGCACCAAACTCAGTGGGCCCCACCCTGCCTCTTCCAATAAAAGTAATACAAATACCCGCTAATCTATGAACAAAATTGCAACCTTTATAAACACTTATCTTTGTCTGGCAAGGGAGCTTACAAAATCTCATGAAATCCACAACTGGAAGTCACTTGTGGGGAGCTCCGGAAGTGTTCACATGAGGAAGGTTATCAGGTCCGCTGAGCTGCTGCGAGGTGTGGAGGGATTTGGCCACACACCCCATCTCTCTTTCTCGGATGGATGAGGCCAGCCATATTGTAAAGTGATAAGTGATTGCTCATGAATCCGAGGGTGGGACTGCATACATAAGGGATAAGGGGGATGTGCATTGCCTTGTAAATATGTGCTTGTGCATCATTTTGTAAATTTGTGCTAGATTTGATTACGTGTGTAAAACACATTAGTGTCCCAACTTTTTCTTGCTCGTCCCAACAGTGGTATATAACAGCCTCATAATTGGGCTGTAGATAAGAATGCAGTATGTGACGTGGTCCTGCTCAGCCAATCAGATAAGTTATATCATGCAACTGCTGGCACGATACCCGTTTGTAACGGTAACCTCACTGGTTATGGTAACATGGTTTTGGACCAGGGAGGCAGCTTGAGATTAATGGTATGGAAGGCAAATGTCTTTAAAGACTCGTTGTGCCGTCTGGAGTTATCCACGGACGACAACCATCACAATATTCTACCTCCGTTAAACCTCCCCACCCCTGCCAAGCCCACCTCTTTCCAAATATCCAGTTTTTCTTTCCCTGAGAGTTTGCTTCTGCATCAATATGGTCCACCTTGTGGGTCCTCCCCAGCCCCTCATTCCTTCCCACAATTATTTTGTTCCCTCAACCCTGCTGTTGATGGTTCTCCCATCTCGACTGTTCCCTTTGTTCTCTTATTATATATGCTCGTCAATTCTGCGTTTCAGCTCTTTCATGAGCCTTGACTTTGTCTTCAAAAAAAACACTCTTTATGCTCTGGGTGTGATGTCTTTACTGTCAGCAATATCTCAATTTGCTTTCACTTCATCGTCTTTGTACTGCTTTAAAGAGGAATGATGTACATGTCCGACTCGTGATAACATCCTCAAAAACAAAAACATAATTGATCATTTTATTTGCAAAATAATAGCATTACACACGTTTTAAAGGTGAAAAAAAAAACATCTGTATATGGGACGTGTCTTTTCGTGTCTAAAATAGACACGTATTTGGGACGTGTCTAAAAAAATAAAATCAACGACTGTATTTCATCTTAAAGAGACCAAGTACACATCAACATTGATCTCATCACAACATTAACAAGAGAGTTCATAGAACACCTTATCCTTCAGAAAAAGTACATGGGACGTGTCTTTTCAACTCTTGCTTTGCATTTCCGAGCGCAATCGATATTTCCATGAACTGCAATTTTGTTTGAATGTCGATACTCCCCAACGCTGTGAGCACAAGTGGCCAATTTGATTGGTCAACATGGAATAAAATGGCATAATATTTTGTCCAAGTATTGCTCAACTGGGTTTTTGGAAGTGTCAACAGGGCAATATGTGTTCTTCAGTGTTCAAGTTTTTAGATCCTCGTGCAGACAGTAACCATCTCCGATTTTGAAAATTCCTCCTTGAAAAAAAGTTATGACGTCAAAATATCGCCGCTAATGAAATGAAATTATCTCAAACTAGGCAAGCTTTTTGAATTCTGTTTGCGGGAATCGAACAGGGCATTGGCAGAGATGAATTACCGCACATATGATACATCACTATGACATCATATAAATTTTTATGACGTCATTCCTATTTTTTGATTTTTTTGTTTCACAACCCAGAGTTTTCGTCGGATCTTCGTGAAACTTGCCATGTGTATGCAGAAAGCCCACGCGCAGGCAGGAACCATCTCCGATTTTGGAAATTCTTCCAAGAAAAAAAGTTGACGTCATAATATCGCCGCTAATGGAAATCGCCTATACCATTTTCTCCGAAACTAGGCAAGCTGTTTGAATTTTGTTTGCGGGAATCAAGCCGGGCATTAGCACAGATAATTTATTGCAAACCTGATACATCACAATGTCATATTCGTTTTTATGACGTCATCATTAAGAGGATGAGGATCTTATCTCATTTGAGCTTGTTTTATTCAATTGAAACAAAATAAATGTTTCAAAGGTTGTACAAAAATTTTTTTGGAAGTTTACCAACGCCAATGCACCAAATTATACACAACCTTATTGAATACGTTTAATTAGTTCTTCGTGCCTGTTTGTGTCCTAAAAGCAGTAAGTTTCCTGTTTGGAATGATTTTCAATCTTTTTCGACTGCCAGACAGGCTAAAACAATTAACTTACTCTGTGCGCATGTGCTCTCGGGATGATATTCTCTGCAATTTGCCAAATTCAGAGCCAAATAATGCAAAACTGCAGGTTTGTGTTCCGATCCATGTTCTACAGTGTTTAAAATATGAAATTAAATTGGAATTAAGAAGTTCCTCGATCACAGACTAACATCTATAGACAGACAGACAGACAGACAGACAGAGTGAACCAATTGCTTAACCCTGCTTTGCGCTTTACACACGGGGTAATAAACCCAAACATCCACTCTGACTATGAGGCACAACAGGGTCAGTAAAACTGTACGTCAACATCAAAAACCTGGTGTGTATCAAAAAATAATTGCATTCACTCTTTACCAATTGCCATTTCACCAGGTTCCTTTGCCGATAATAATCATGACAATTGACAACATAAGGATAATAGTACTAATGGAGCAATGATTATAATAATAAGAATTAGAATAAAAAGTAATGGACGTGGTGTGTACACCTCCAGAAGGCAATTGATAAGCTACCACATAGGAGATTGTTAGTTAAGGGGGGGCTTGTGGAGTGGCTGGTCAGATAGCTAACTGGATAGAAAATTGGCTTCGATAGTGAAAGGAAGCCAAGAGTGGCTGTGAGTGGGAGGATGGCTTGCTGGGAAGAAGCAAGCCGTGGGGTACCTCAAAGATCAGCACGAGGACCATTATTATTCATTATTTACATTAATAATTTGGATAATGGGGTGAAGAGTGGGCTTTCCAAATTTACAGATGACACAAAGCTTGGAGGTCAATAGCAGAGAGTCAGCACACAACACAGTGTCAGGCAGCTCGAGAGGTAAAGCTAATGAGGTCTTAGGTTGCATTAGTAGGGGGATAAATTATAAATCAGTACAATTGTGTTATCTATGGTTGTGTTAATACTGTACAGGAACTTAGTGAGGCCTCATCTAGAATGTCGTGTGGAGTTTTGGTCACCACATCTGAGGAAGGACATAGCAGTCATAGAGAGGGCTCAGCAACTCGATGGATTCTGGGGCTAGCCGGATTAAGCTTTGAGGAGCAGTGTGGTATTGAGAATTGCATGAATATTAATGAATGCATGATGAACCGGAACCGACGAGGCAGAACGGAGAGTGACATTCGAGAGCCGTGAAGTAAGGGCAGCAGGAGACACCATTAAAAATGGTTGAGCTGAAGAACCTACGTATGGGCTGACTTTGCTCCACAACAAGCAGCCGAAGGAGAGAAGAGTTCATACATTAGAGAGGAGGTGATTATGAGGGAATATGATAGAGAGGTTTAAGAAAATGAAGTGTACAGACAAAATAATGGCAGAAGAGTTTCTCAGCAGAATAGAGTGACAGGATCAGGGGCTGCAGCCTGAAAGTAAAGAATAGGAGAGTTAGTCCAGTAATAAGGCAGAGGTATTTCAGTGGGACAGTAGTTAATTATTGGAATGTTCTCCCTAGAAAGACAGTGCCTGCAGAAAGAGTGTTTCTTCTTCTTTAACAGCCATGATTAACTCACCTTTTCCTGTGTTGTTGATCTGGGGAAGCTTTGGCCGAGTCTTTACGGAACCGGCTGGCCAGGCCTGACATTCGACTCGTTCGGGCAATAATTTGGAATTTGGCCATGGTGCCAGTGATAGCTCACCTATTCTTTGCGAATGACACCAAAGGATCTTGAATGTCCACTGACAAATGCTGGCAGACGGGACGCCCGTTTAACATCCATCCGAGGGACGGCACACACATTGATGAATCACCTTGCCTGTGAAACACCGGGCTGACAGTTTACAGCTGCGTCAGGAATCAAACCCAGGCTTGAAAGCTCAAAGGCAAGTGTGTGCCTGCAGAAAGAGTAGATAGGTTTAAATTGGAATTGAATAGGTACCCACATGCATTGGGGATCGAGGGGTACATAAATATTGGCAGGACTTGTTGGTAGTTTATGTGTGGACGGATGATAATATCTGATTATCTGGTGTTGGTGTGGCACAGGTATGATGGGCTGAATGACATTCTCTGGCACCAAAGTTCCTTGTTGTTATTCCTTGCAAATAATAACATAAACAAATGCTTTGATTCATATTAAAAACAATTCCACACACAAACTGAAACGTTCCAAAAACCTGCAGTTGGTGCAATACTAATAAGGGGACTTTCACAGGCCAAAAACTTTCAGCACCGACTGCACCAGTGAATATCCAATGGCACGAGAGAGAAAGCGATCAACCACACCAGCGGTTGAGAGCACACACAGCAAACGTAACATGGCAGCCGCAAAGTAGAGAGGAGGCAGCCTGTGGGGTGTCGAGGGGTGATAGAGTAGATTTTTGTCATTGAGAGCGAATGGTCACCTTTGAAATTTTTTTGCATTGGCTTTCTTGAGATGAAGGCTTTCGAGGCAAAAAAGTGACATTTTGGAAATATTGCTGAAAAAATTACTGCCATTACATTGTATCCTGTAATTTGTGCTGGATGGACATTCTTTCAAGAAGTAGGCTTAAAAACACCAACAACAACAACAAAAAAACTAAGGGCATATTGTCATGTCAAAAAGCATTCTCGAAGTTATTTCCCATGTCAAGAAAGATTTGGTATGAAATGTGGGAAACCTAAATTACAATTGGTTTCCAGAGGATGAAGTTAGCGATCCCTTTAAACTTGACAGTGCAAAAATAACAAATGCAAATTAAACTGTTGGAGTGAAACATTTTGAACATTCTTTCGTGCTGGAGGATATATATGGTGTTTACTGAGTAGGAAATGTCAAACAAAAATTAAAACTGCATTCCCAAAGGATTATGGTAAACAGTGCCTTCAAGTTACACATTATTAAAATAGCTAAAAACAAAACTAACGGATTAATGGCAATTGTGGGAAATTGTGGGAAGTATAAATACTCTGAAATCCTGAACAGCTGAAACAGCAATGGCAAATATTCAGCACCACATTGATTGTGGTAAGCTGCTTTGTGGATTAGAAAATCAACATACACTTGAGTAACTATGCTGTCATCTTTTTTTAGAGCGAGAAGAATCATCGTAAAACAACAGGAAAACAGATGTTGTATGACAGTTAAGTGCATACCTTTTCTCAGCTGTCTCAACATATCCATGGAAGTACTTGTAGCGAGCCACCAGATAAAGAAACCCTAAAACTGAGGCAGGGACTTTAAGGGCAAGGTTCAATGGGGGTGAAAACAAGTAAGGAGTAATGAGTTAGATTTGTTGGTGTGTATTTAAGAAACAAATAAATAAATAAAAAACAGCAATAAGTAAACTAAACAAACAAACAAATATACTTCAGCACAAGCAGTTTTACTATGATGCATTCCTCGGTAGCCAATGATACCAGACCAAATCGGGCTAACTGTGCGTAAAGCAAGTGGGGTGTATCGTCAGACAGTCCAGCATCTTTAGATACCTGGGTTGCTATTTCAGAATAGCAGATGATAGTGTTACGGCTGTGGAAATTCGCAATACACTATAAAGGGTCCTTAGATCAGTTATGACGCTAAGTTCATGTGTAGTTAGTCCACGACTGTTGTTTAGGGGTAATATGTGTGATTCATCCAGGATGCGACGCTTTGAGTTAGCCATTTTTCTTTCTCTATCGTTATTTTGGACCATTAAGCCGCCAACAACTCAAACACCACCACCTTCGCCTCTTTACCTCCACAACTCCATCCCGCAAACATCGCTTCACCGCCATTCCCAAACGACACCCACCAACCACCAAACCACCACAGCAAACCCCCCACCACCTTCGCCTTTCTCCTTCCACAACCATCAACCACACCACCAGTCAACACCGAACGTCGTGCTGTCCAGGGCCCGTTCGGTGATTCTTGCCGAACGCAGCAAGCCACAAATGCATTCCTTTTAGGAGAGGAAAAACGGATCAGGAAGGCTTCACGCTCCTTTTCTTCCATCCAATGACTGAGCATCGTGTGGCATGGCCCCGCCTCCGAACCCGTGGTGAATGCATTCCTTTTAGGAGAGGAAAACGGATCAGGGGAGGCTCACGCCCCTTTTTCTCCATCCAATGGGTGAGTGTCGGGCAGTGTGGCCTCGCCTCCAAGCGCGTTTTGATCCGTGAATCTGCATACAGGCTCCTCCCACGGTCTATAAAGACGCGAGAAGAACGCAGCTCGTGTGTGAAGAAACGTGTGGAGAAAGTGGTGCAGAAAGTGGCGCTGGTCGGAAGTTGTGGAGTCTGAGGTTGTTGTTGCGGGGATCGGACGGCGAAGGGGACAGAGCTCAGAGTGGAGGTCGAGGGACGAGTCGCGGAGTGGAGCAGGGACGCAGAAGAGGGCTCAGGGGCGAGAGTTCGCCGGAGTCAGAGCGGTCCCGGGACCCCGCTAGCGGGACGGAGCGTCCGCCATTCCCCTCTCCCGACCCCGAGCATCAACAATTCCCCCCCCCATCCGCACTGAGATAGCGCCGGTAACCCTGTCCGTTCCCCAACCCAACCGTGGTGCCTGCGCCACGCACGCCTGGAGGAGCTCACCGACCATACCAGGAGCACGGATTAAAGCGCGTTACGCGGACATTGCGGCTAGCCCGCCATCGCGCCAAGAGGGCGCGGGTAAGACCCCTTCGGTCTCATGGACCTAGCCGATCACCCAGGTCCCACGTTCATTTGGTCCACAGACCTGTCTGCCTCCTTGCCCATGAGGGTGGCTTTCGTTTTCTTTGCTTTTTGTGTAAATGTATGTGTGGCGCCAGTCTTGTAAGTAAACCTGTATAAGTGTGCTGAATATAATTGCCTTTTTTATTCGGTTGTAACTCTGCATTGTGTTCTTGCTTTGACGTTATATGTGCATTCTTGTATAACTGTGATTGTAAAATACGTGCTTGTCTGTGTGTGGAATAAAAGTGCCTGTCGAACTGTTTCCCGTTTCGTTGCGTCCTTTCCTTCGGTTGAAAGTTCCATCTTGCATCACGTAAGGGATTGGTAGTGGGTGTGGACACCCAATAAATAATCTGAACCGTCGAGGTCGACGATAAATCCGCTCGGTTATCCCTGCAGCACGGAACGAGCCGCTTAAGCGGTTCGTGTCTGAAGTTGACCTGCGGCATGGTACAACCCCTCGGTACGCTACCCGCGCGGGTACTTAGGTATATCTGTGGTATAGCCTGCGGGCCTGCGGGGCGGGGCATGATGATGGGGGGAGTGGTCGTCGTGAGCATCGTGTCTGCCAGGAATATAAGGAGTGCGCGCCGCCTGAGGCGTCGTAGTGATGCCGTAGTCGCCACGGCTGGTGAGTGTACTGAGTACGTAATAAAGGAGAGCCGCGGGCAAAGTACGCCCACGCTTCCGCTTGTGCAACACAGCCCGGCTCGACTGTTCCCCCGCTCGTGTCTGCCTGCTAAGCATCTCGACCACGACACTACAGTTGGCTGACGAGGATCTTCGGATCGGCGTGTGCAGGGTGGTGGCTGGGTTCGGAGTGGCAGCGAGGAACTCAGCGCACCTCGCGCGGTTCGAGGTTCCGGAGGAGTACGCATCGCGAAGAGCGTGTCGCAGGTTCGCTCGCCGCGCGCACAGGCTCCGGAGCCAGGAGGCTCGCCGGCGCGGCCGGCTCAGGCATGACAGGAAGTCGGGGCACGGCACGCGGACGCGTGCCCGCCTTCGTCGGAGTCGACTTCGGCCACGTCGAGTGGGCAACGGCCGCGCTCAGTGTTCGTTTTATTGAGGCACGACAAATCGGGGGAATGATTTCTGCAAGGCCTCGGCTAAAGAACGAGGACACGCACTTCGGCACGGGCGCGGCGTTGGACGTCGCGCAGGCTCTGAGGAATGTCCGGGGTCTCGATGGTCGGTGCGCAGCAGATGATCCGGAGGTCTGCGCGATGTGCCAGGCGCGCACGGTCTGCGGCGCGGGTTGTGGGCGAGCGTTGCAATGCAATCACTCGGACGGCGGTCTGAGCACTCGAGGACGTCTACGGTGTGTGTGCCGAGAGTCATCGCCCATCATTACAGTCATAGATGGCGGTGTGCGAAGCGGTCCTTCCGTCCCGGGTCAAGACCTACTGCCGGCATGGTGTTCGGTGCATGGCGTGCACGGTAACGCCCCGGGTCGAGTTTGGCAGCCTGGGCACGGAGATTCCAGCGACCCGGAGCGGGAGATGCTGCCGGTGTTAGACCTGCTTCCAATTGATCCGGAGATGACAAGATCAGTGGCAGGGGAGGTTGAGGTGACCGGGGCACTGATGCTGCCCATGTTGAGCCTGGTTTCAGTTGGTCCTACGGTGACAGGACCGATGCCAGTGAATGTCGAAGTGATCGGGGCACTGATCGGGTGTCGAGTTGAGTCCACTCGTGCTGCCCTCGCATCGCACACGTATGCCGGTGAAGCGCTGCCGGCGGTTGGCGGGGCGCACGTCGTGATTGCCCAGCGGGGCCAGCGGGTTGCGCTTCCGAGGTTCGTGGTGCGAGGGGAGGGGCCCGCCTTTTTGGGTCGGGACTGGCTGGCGCACCTCGGGGTGGATCTCCAGTTCGTACCTCCAGGTGTGCCGGTGCTATCTTCGATGCTTTCGTCGAGACCCGAGGGCGAGGTTCTGGCGGCGGGAGCCGCATCGATGCAACGGGAGCGGCCGTTCATTGCTGCCTGCAACGGTGGTGTGCGGTGCAGAAGCAGCGGGAGCCGGGCCAGCTCTCGCGATGAGCTCTCGCGCGTCGGCTGCGTTCATTGTGCGAGGTGCGCCTGTGTTGTTCGGGCAGCTTCAACGGGTTGCGGTGAGCCCGTGGCGTTGAAGGAAGTCGCGAGTCGCAACATCGAGTCGACAACCAAGAGACGGACTCGTGATGTGGGTTATGGGTTGCTGTTCATTGCATATTTGTTTTTCATTGCTCGAGTGATGCGGTTTAACGTTGTTGAAATAAATGCCAACAGTTCCTGTGTGAGAGTGGGTTTGGCAGAGATCAATCGATGGGTTTTGCAGTATGGTCAGTGTGATGTGGTGGCTTTGGGAGCGGTGGTGGCGAATAAAAAGGTTTGGTTGGCCTTCCATTGCCCCGGGCCGCGAGTAGTTGCTTTGTCATGTGCAGGGATTTTGCCGAAAGAACGCGCTGTACAGGAAAATGAGTTTGCAATGGTTCCAATGATATTCCTATTGTTTTATGACGAGCCTATGGTTGAAGTGTGGTTTGAATGGAGTTGCTACCATCTAACTGCCGTGTGGGTCTCGGAGATCGACTCGGAGCCAGGACTGGTGCGCTGGTCGGCGTTACCCCCACCTCTGGTTGCGGCAAGGTCAGACGTGCCTGGCGCCGGGGGCGCAGCTCTCTGTGTTCGCTCAAGGCCGTTTAGACGGGCGTTGGCATCTCAACTGATTGTGGTGCGTGGGTTGTTGTGGAGCATTGGTTGCATCCAGCCAGCGGGGCTGTTCAGCGCCCCCATCCAAGGTCAATCGAGTCTGGCGCTGGCGCCACGGCTTCCAGACAGCGGGCTTCCGGCCTCGGAATGTTTATCTGCTTCAGGTCTGCCTGGGGGAGATGTGCCGCCTTGTGGGCCGGAGGCGTTTGATGGTGCCGGGGGAGGTTTGCTCGGGAGGTCGCCGCGGCCTCGCCGAAGGCCATGTAAGCATGAGCCGCCTGGGGGCGTTTCCACTGTGTAGTGCTGCTGTGCTTCTCGCCTTGCTGCTTCATATCGGTAACGCGGTCAGAGTTTGGTAGGTGCTGTGTGCACCTCCGTCTTCGGAACCTGGCCGTTGCAGCTCCACTAGCTCGCTTCCACACGCTATATGATGTGATGTGCTTTTATACTTCGCTGTTTTCTTTTTTTTGTACCTTGTCTACATATGCTTATTATGATGGTGATCATTTAATAATCATAGTTTTAGGAGGGAGGAGTGTGGTATAGCCTGCGGGCCTGCGGGGCGGGGCATGATGATGGGGGGAGTGGTCGTCGTGAGCATCGTGTCTGCCAGGAATATAAGGAGTGCGCGCCGCCTGAGGCGTCGTAGTGATGCCGTAGTCGCCACGGCTGGTGAGTGTACTGAGTACGTAATAAAGGAGAGCCGCGGGCAAAGTACGCCCGCGCTCCCGCTTGTGCAACACAGCCAGGCTCGACTGTTCCCCCGCTCGTGTCTGCCTGCTAAGCATCTCTACCACGACACTACAATATCGACTTTCGGCGATTCACCCTATTTCGCGCGGGTAGAATGCGGACTGGATTGTGGTGAGGTTAAACCCCCACCCGTGACTAGCTCCTTGGCGATAGTTCCAAGAGGGTCACGACTGAATTGTCCGTTCCGGTGGGCGACACGTCGCGATTCGAGTTACGTGGCTGATCGCACGCCGGGCGGGCGAAATTTGTAACAATATTTAATGTGCAAAATCACACTAGATAATAGATGCAGAACAATAAAGTGAGTGCATCATGGAGTGAGTACCGGTAGAAGTTGTGAGCTTGTACATGTCTAATGTCTTAGCGCAGCACAAAACCCCGTTACTCCTTGTGTAGTCATTCTGTTAAATAACATAGCATTTTCAGAGCAGCAACAACAAAAACCAAAATGCCTACTTCACATGATCCCAACAGATCTGGATCAAAAAATAAATCAAGTTCATTCCATCTGTATCGACTGATGAAAGTATTGCACTGCACTACTGTACCGTACATGGCCAAAACATCTCCCACATTATAATTACAGCTCCTTAACTCGAAGGGAACTCGGTAGAGCGCATACCTCCATCACGCAATGTCTGATCCACGAGAACATATTGGGCCAAATACATTTTTGAAATATCATGATCATACATAAATAAAGATATATATATATATATATATATATATATATATATATATATATATATATATATATATATATATATATATATATATATATCGTTTTTGGCCCTATCTCTCAATGGTGAAGAATCACTTTAAAAAATTAAATAATTCTCGTCTCTCGATCCGGATTCAGAAGAGGAGAGAGTCGAGTCGGCGCATCATCGTCCTGGGCCCTGTTGCCGTCTGCCTCGGAGGAGAACGAGCCTTCTGTCAGGTGCCAAGGCGATCAACCCGCGGCCACGCCAGCAGGACGGAGCATCCACCTCGAGCATCAACAATTCCCCCTCCCCCATTATCCGCGCTGAGATAGTGCCGGAAGCCCCGTTCATGGCGTTGAGCGGCTACACGTGCATGCGCGAGGTGCGAGCCACAGACCACATCGGGGGAGGCTCGGATTTGAGGTCGAGAACGCAACGCTGGACGACACATTCAGGGAAGTCGCAACTTTCTTTTTCCTTGGGGTTTTTGTGTGAATGTCTGTGGGTGGCGCCTGTCTAACGAAGTAGTATTGTTTGAAGTGTTGCCGTGTGTCGGTCTTTAGTCTATATCTCTTGTTTTATTGTTATTACTGTGATTGTGTATACGTGCCTTTCATTTACTTGCCTTGTATTATTATTGTGATTGAATACGTGCCTTCTGTGCTTGTCTGAGTGTGTATTAAATGTGTTTGTTCAATTGTTCCCGCTTTGCTTAGTCTCCTTTTTATTGACTCTCCATCCTGCATCACGTAAGGGATTGATAGTGGGTTTAAAACGCCCGGTAATTAATCGGAACCGTCAAGGCCGACGATAACTCCGCTCGGTTATCCCTGTAATATGGAACGAACCGCTTAAGCGGTTCGTGTCCAGAGTTGGCCTGTGGCGTGGTACGATCACCCGGTCGACCACTCGCGCAGGTACTTAGGTAGGTCAAATTTGGCGAGCAACCCTTTCCTGCGCGGGTGGGCAATTGGCACGATCGTGTTGAGGTTAAACCCCCCACCCGTGACTGGCTCCGGGCGGTAGTTCCCGGAGGGTCACGACTGAATTGTCCGTTCCGGTGGGCGAGGCGGCCGCTTTTGGCTACACGCGGTCGATCGCATGCCGGGCGGGCCAGAATTCGCAACAATATATAGGTTTAGTGCTATCTCTCAATGATGAAGAATCCCTTAAAAAAAAAAATCAGATCCTGAGCCAATTTGGATCTTCACCAAAATTGAATCAGTCCTTCCCTGTCACACACCCAACATGTCCACCAAGTTTCGTCCGAATCCGTCCACAACTTTTTGAGATATCATGCTACATGTCAAACACCGAACCTTCACCAACCGGGCGTAGTGGCGTGCGCCTGTAATCCGGTTACTCGGAAGCTTGGGTTGGAAGATCGCTTGAGGACGGGAGCTCTGCGCTGGGCCGCGCTATGAGAGGGTGTTGGGCAGCCCGGAATCATGGCGAAACCCAATCCATATCCCTGTGTCATAAGAGGCGACCAGGGTTGCGTCAGGAAGGGCATCCGGCGTAAAACCTGTGCCAAATCAGTATGTGGATCATAATGGATGATCCGCTGTGGCGACCCCTAACGGGAGAGCCGAAAGAAGAAGATATTGTTGTAGTTTTGCCGGCGCGTCGCCATGAGCACGACCCTCGATGGAGCAGTGGGGCTGCCTCGGCTCGATCGCCTGGAATTACAGATCGCCGGCCCGGAGAAGCCTGGGGTCGACGGGTCCTGGTTATTTTGGACCGAAATACGCCAATTGGTAGGCCACGTGGGATAGGGTCGATTGCCACTTCAATTTACCTAAGTACCCACGTGATTCAGCTACCGGGGTATTTCACCCTCGACGGAACTTGTACAGAAGCGAGCCCGTTCCGTGTGCGATGCCGAGCGGTTTTATAATCGCCGAATTCCGCCGGCCTGATTATCCTGTTACTCCGTTATAGTGGCAATGACTGCTCACTTTCCCCACACGCATGACACACCCAGTCAATGGAGAAATGACACGACGAGCTGAGTACATTTATACAATCGGTGGGGATTGTTAGGGAGGCACATAAGAGCAGAACGACACCGAATATCAAGCAAGGCAAATAATATACAAGCAAAACATTTATACAATTCACTACTTGTCAGACTGGCGCCACAAACAGACACACGCACACCCAGACAGAAGTGGACCTCAACGGCCTTTATTGCGACTCTCCAGCCGAGGAGGACAGACTGGCTGTGAGCCAGGTGTGGCTGGCTACCTGGCCACGAGCGCGCGGTTGGACGTCCCCTGGTCTTGGGACCGGTGTCGCCGTACCAGCCAGGCGGAAGGTGACGACACGAAGCTCTGGAGCCAGGACGAGGTCGTTGCATGAGAAGCCAAGGTGATGAGCTGGGCAGAGAAGAAGCGGGAGAAGAGAAGCAGGAAAGAACCAGAACAACTCCAAGAGAGCAGACTCCGAAAATCTCCTCAGGACACACCGTATATCGGCCCCCTCCCGCTCAAAAAACGCTACTCTCCTCCCCACTCGCCCTTCCATTGGATGGGAAGCCCCATGTGACTCCTTGTCCGCTCCCGGTTGGACAGGCGCGCGATGGGCGGGGCACTCCATCCCTTTGGTGGAGTCTCCAGCGGGGGGATGCGTTTGTGGCTCCGCCTACGGCTTCACCTCAGACCGTGTGTTTATTGGCGACGGTGCTGGGTCGGAGGCGGAGCGCGGCAGACGCCGGTTCCCCGCCGATTGGCCACGGAAGGACGGCATGTCTGTGTTACACTCCGCCGATGCACGTGCCTGAAGAACGTAGCAGCGCCAGTTCCATGTTGAACATTCCAGTTCCAGAATGGCACCGTTGTGGCATTGTTGAAACGAATACAATTGTAGCGCATTCACATTTGATTTACCCATTAGACCAGGGACGGGAGCTATCTAGAAAACATATAGTTACCGATATAACTAATCTATAGGAACCTGAATGTTGAGTGCGATAGCTTTCCAAATCTGCAAATATATATATATATATATATATATATATATATATATATATATATATATATATATATATATATATATATATATATATATATATATATATATATATATATCGTTATCGTTTTTGGCCCGATCTCTCAATGGTGAAGAATCACTTAAAAAATGAAATAATTCTCGTCTCGAGATCCGGATTCGGATCTCCACCAAAATCGAGTCCTTTCCTTCCTGCAACACACCCAACGTGTCCACCAAGTTTCCTCCGAATCCGTCCACAACTTTTTGAGACATCGTGTTTTATATATATATATATATATATATATATATATATATATATATATATATATATATATATATATATATATATATATATATATATATATATATATATATATATATATATATCGGTTTAGTCCTATCTCTCAATGATGAAGAATCCCTTAACAAAAAAAAAAAAATATATCTGATCCTGAGCCAGTTTGGATCTTCACCAAAATTGAATCAGTCCTTCCCTGTTACACACCCAACATGTCCACCAAGTTTCGTCCGAATCCGTCCACAACTTTTTGAGATATGCCACATGTCAGTTTTGGCCCCATCTCTCAATGGTGAAGAATCATTTAAAATAATTCTAGTAGTTGGATCTGGATCCGGATCTTCACCAAAATCTAATCAGTTTGTGCTTGTCAAACACTGAACCTGTCCACAAAATTTCACCTGAAACCATCCACAACTTTGAGATATCCTGCACACCAACAAACAAACAAACAAACAAACAATCAAACAAACACAGACTGCCACCGAAGGTGAAGGAGGTTATGTTTTCACCCCTTTGTCTGTCTGAGGTAATAATGCAGTTGGTACTGCATGAAAAACAAAATGTGCTATTGTTGGCATCCTAGTTGCCTGGTTCAAATCCGGCGAGTCACCTCAATGCATCTGGTCATGGTCAACCAGCACCACGTGCCTCAATCCAATTAGGTTGAGTGAGCCTGAGACGTGGCCTTATATGCGGTGTCAAAAACCGCGGCTAATTAATTCCTCAATGGGCCTTTGTTAATCGTCAAAGAGAACCACAACAACCAGAATTCACCTAAGACCAGGTATGTTTTTCTTTTTCCTTTTCTATACAGTCAAGGCTCGTGGAAGAGCTAGTACACAAAATGTATCAGAACACTACAGCACAAAAGGAACAGCAGAGAGAGAGAGAGGGGGGAAACACTAACAGCAGAGCCGAAGGCCAAGACAGAGGGAGGAAGACAAACAATGGGTAAGGGGAGGAATGGAGGGCAGGAGAGGATGCATGGGGTGGACAAGATACATACAGAAGGAAACTCTCAGGAGGGAAAACTGGAAATTTGGGAGGAGGGAGTGCGGTGGGGTTTAACAAGGGTAGAAAAGATGGTTTTGGATTGGGGATGATTGGAGATGATGGAGAACAGCTGTCTTGAAAACGTGGATGGAAGTATGAGATTGAAGAGGATGTGGAAGTTGGTTCCACAGGTGGGGGGAAAAAAAAAAAAAAGAGTAACAGACAGTGGAACAAACGAGTCTGCAATGGCGAAGTGATAGGCCCATAGACACAGCTTTATCGCAGGAGATTTCAATAATCTTCAGGGCCTTGGTTTCCATGACCCAATAGTTTTAATGACTGGACTTCCCCAAGTGGATTGTTAAGAAAGTAGACAAGTGTTTGCCAGATGGTCCTTTCAGAAAGAGATAATGAGTGAGATTTGTCAGGATTTTAAGACCAACATATTCCAAGTGTTTGACTAGCTTGTGATTTTTTCAAGGTCTGAAGAGAGGGAAGAGGCTGCAGCCTGTCTGTCTGAAGGATGAGGGATGTCATGGCAGAGGGTGGAATAATCAGCAAATAGATAAAGGGGATTTTCTCAAGAGTCAGAGAGATCATTGATGAAGATCAGGAATAGGACTGGGCCCAGAACACTGCCTTGGGGCACTCCAGCCTTGACAGGGAGAGGATATGAAAGGATTCGCCACATGTTGACTACAGGAGTAGAGGAAGTACATTCAATAAACACCATGAACAGGGAAAGGGGAAAAAAGGAAGTAAACAATCAATGATGGAAACCCCTTATAACCCATTACCGATTATGCGTGCATGACACCAACGACGAAACGGAGATCCTTAATTATCTATGTTCTTATGGGCCCTCAGATGTTCTACAGGAGATAGAGCAGAGAGGTGACAGGACAAGAAATACCCCGGCTGAGCTGGCAATGCACAACTGGTATGATGCAGGGTGGCACAGCGGCAGACATGTCCTTCAGCAGGTCAGTGGCCCCGTGAGAAATTAGAAAGGAGGCGTGGCCATCTTGGTGGGGTCGTGGTGCTGCGCGGCAGATCAAGCAGACTTTACACCTTTCCTCAAAGATCGGTCCCAGCATCTGCTGTCATTGCCCCCCCCCCCCACCAACCTCTACCTCTGCTACATGAACCTTTATTGCCTTGGGTGCTTATATCACTAATTATGCACTGCACCCCTCCCATCTCACTCACTATTGGTCTGAAGGCCCATTTGATGGCTGGAGGACTGTCTATCATCCAGTTGGCACTCGGGCGGCCCCTCTCCCGATGGTGTTGAGCCGTTCGAGGCCTTACTTTCCTCCCTCAATAGGCCTCAAGGCCTACCAAAGGGCTTTAAAAACGACTAACACAGATTACAGAGTAAAACAATAAATAAAAGGTTCAAAGGGATGGCGGTTTTTAGATACTGTATAGACACTAGGATAGGGAGACAAGTTCTGTCTGGACCTACAAGCGACGCATACCTAATATCACAATGAATTACCTCATGCTTACTCTAGACATTCATTAAGGAAATAACTGCTCTCTACTAAGCATTATTAACCCTCTGAGCCATTTCCACAACACTATGTTTGCTTCATCTGTAAGAATTTATCAAATCATACAAAAGGTCAAAATATAACAGTACACAGGGCTCGCAAAAATTTTGAATAACTTGGTTGCCCTACGGGCCGGCCACACAAAATTTTGGTTGGTCTCAGCCATTTCTCAGTTGCCCAACTCAATTCAAACAACAAAAAGAGAAATCAGATTGCAGACCTTTGCCAGGACTTCTTTTGTGTGGGGTTTGTGTAATGGTGTGCTACGTAATTAATGAGACATAATTAGAACTGCCACTTTGTAACTGCTGGCAGTGATTACTGGGTACCAAGATGTCCCGCTTTGATCGGACACCTGACCCTGACCAATGATGTTTATTATTTTTCAATTGAATTCAGAATGGGATTAAAATAAATTAAATTCAGATCAAATGGAAGACCAAATGGGTACAGTCCTGCATTGGAGTAATCAGAAGGAACCAGAAAAAGCAAAAAGCAAAGATGAAGTCATCAGGAGGAACCTGGATTGGATTCACATTTCAGCTGCTACTTCTCTACCCTCAAACCCATCCAGGCACAGCTGAGGAGTCTCGTTAAAAAAGAATAATAATAATAACGAAAAAATTCAAAAAGAACCCAGATCAAATGAATTAAATAATTCCAACTGTCAGATGATGCGTCCAATCACGGTGAAATTTACAACGTATTCCCCATCAGTACGAGATCGTAACTGAAGTTTTACATCAATTGATGAAGCGGTTGAAGAGAAAGAAGGAAAAAAAAAGAAAAACGTTTTGTTACTCGTGGATAGGCAGTCATACTTGTAAAGTTTCGCCTCGATCTGTTCAGCCGTTTCAGCGAAGAACATTTTTGAACGCGTTTAAAAAAACACAATATGGCTGCTGAACCACATGACCGATGACATCATCATTTTTGTTTTCTGGGAACCAATTTATCCCTCGTCAAAAATTTTCATACTGTTTGGATGCAGCATTCTATGTATGCAATGATGGCATCATAATGAAGGCACCTATGACATCATTAAAAAACAAAAAATTCACACATTCCCCATGAGTACTTGCCATGTCCAAAGTTTCAATTTTTTCCTTGGTGTGGTGTTAGATACAGAGGTCCAAAGTTTTTCCTCTTTTCCAACATGGCTGCCACACCATGGTGAAATACCTATGATGTCATATTTATCAATAAAACATTCTCCATAAGTAGTTGCTCTTTTGTTGAAAATTTTGTCTCAATCAGACAAGCAGTTGCAGAAAAAAAACACTCCTCTTCTGTGTGGACAAAGACAGACAAACGGACCCAAATTCCAATACCCTCTCCTCTGACAAAAACATATTTAATTTAATTTTCTGGAGTGAATTCTGGGACACCCTGAAGATCTATTAAGTAGCACAGGGACATCACCTGTGCCACGTCACCTGTGCCAATTGTGACTATAAAAGTGGCTGTTTGAGAAATGGACCCAAACCAAAGAGACAGGAAGTTTAAACTTTCAACTTGGGGTGACAAGATGAAGACATCCTCATTGCTAATAACAGACACAGACAACATGGATGTTTTACAGTGAAAAGCAAAAAGCAAAAAGCATAGCCTATTCAATGCACTAAAGCAAAGGATTGGCTCTGAAAAGATGCTCTCAAAGCAGAATTGTTTGCAGAAAATGAATATAAATATTTTCGCATTTGAAGTAACACCTGACAGGTGGCAGAAGCACAAATGTGAACTTTGCCTGATAAGGCTACGCTACATGAACTTCAAATGTGTGGTGGAAAGGCCTAGAAATCTGAGTAACCTTACCTTGGTGCAGAAAGACACCAGCAGTCCACATGGATGCAAGAAATAATGGGTAGTATTCAAAACAATTGATTCTGTTGTGGAAAAGAAAAAAAAGGAATGAAGGAAAAAGAAAACAAATATGGTTTGTTCATCATTTATAACAAACAAATGCAATAAACTGATACAATTAACATGAATACAAGTCATCATCGAGGACAAAGTCCCCAAACACACCTTAAAAATGAAAAGTACATACTTTACACGAGCTAGGGTACCCGGCGCTGCCCATGAAAAAAAAAAGAAAGAAAAGAAGTCTTCAACAAAAAAGTATTTATATCAAACTGAAAAACGGAAATTTTATTTGTTGAAACACACAATCATGGAATTGATGTGAATGATACATTTCTTAGCATTTTATTAAGTTGTACACTTGAATTTAACTTTGTTCAATAAGAACCTCTTTACAGACAATAATGTTTTTCGTTTTTCCTTGGGGTGAAAAGCAAAACAGATTTTTGATTTGGTCAATTCTTGAGCATCCAACATACAGTTGTCCATGGGAAAAGCATGGAATATCTAAATTGAGGCCAACCACTTTCAATGATTGGCCCTGCGTTTTATTGATGGTCATAGCAGAGCTGAAATTTTGGCCAGACTTCAACCGACCAGATATCTACTGGGCTTCATGTACCATCAAGCCCTGTTCAGATAGAGTGTATAAAGGCAGTGAAGCCCAATGCAACATACTACTGAACCTGTAAGATGAACACAACTTAGAACAAGTTGTTCACTTTCAAACAAGGAGGGAGAATATTGTTGCAGACCGGGGTCGGGGGCGAGGAAGACCACGAGGGGTGAGCTCAGGTTCTCACCAGACTCTCCAGAATCACAGGCTGTCGCATACCAATAACTGTGTGATGTGGCGGGTTGCTAAATCGACCATGAATGCCAATAACTCGACCACGTGACGAAGGGTCCTCCGTCTGATACCGTTTACCTGAAGGTCACACAATTTAATTACTGGGGGACACGCCTTCGGTACGCACTTCACTTGTTCAAACAGGATCACCCTACCAGATCAGATGCAGCCCGAGTGTAACTGCCAAGAACATACCGGCGAGAAAACGGATCATTGGGGATAATGTCCTGGCGAGACGAGAGTGCGAACCATGCTGGACCAATGAAGGAAAAGACAAAAACGAGCTGGAAACATTTCTATACAAGCATTTATTTACAATGGTGAGGAAAGATATGTGGCACATTGAATTGGGTTTATTCGTATGTTCAGCAGGGAAAGCAAGGAATTTGTGGGGTGCAGCAAAAGGCAAGCAATTTTACAAAAGAAGACAGAACAGACTTATCCTGTTATAACTTCTATAATCTTAATTTAGACTAGGACAGGTACACACACACACACACACACACACACACACACACACACACACACACACACACACACACACACACACACACACACACACACACACACACACACACACACACACACACACACACACACACACACACACACACACGGCCTCCAAATACCTGGTGTGGTTGATGGACCAACGCAACCCAATTTGCTTAGGGAGAGGTAGGAGGGAGGAATACTGGTGGTGTCTCAGGTGTGGGAATGGGAGGGGTGGTGTGGTGCAATGTGGGGCGGGGGGGGGGGTGCAGTGTCGTGCTGGATGAAAATGGGTTTACAAGTCAGTCATGATGCTCTTTTGTGCATCCAAGAGAGACAGAGAGACAGGATGTGTGAGGCGAAAGATCCTTAACCTAGCCGTGTATGGGTCTGTTTGTGGAACGTGTACCTCCATGGGATGCTCCGTCTGAGCGTTCCCACCTCGGGATGTGGCACGTTATCTCTGGCTTCCTCACTTTGCCGGGGCTCATGGCAACATGCGCTCTGCACTGGTCCGTCAAGCTGCACGGGGGTGGCGAACGTTAAGAGCCTGGATCAGGCCCTTAAGAAGAAGCACGTGCTCGCAAATGTACACCAACAGCGAGCAAAGAGCCAGCGAAGGGGAGGCAGCAAAGAAGAGGCAACGAAGTGAAGCCAACAAACAGCAGAGAGGAACAGAGAAGAGCGAACAGCTCCGCGCTCCCCCTTTTATAAGCCTGGGGCGAAGGGTGGGGCCATGACCCAAAAGTGACATACTTTGACCCGAATCCCGCTCCTCTACTGGGCCACAGCAGTCCTAGCCATGCCCTGCCAGGTTCCGGTGTCGGAAACTGTCTCAGTCGCCCATCCGGTTCGACACAGTTCGGAGCTCCTGACTCAACATAGGGCATGCTTCTCGAGCCGGCACCCTGGCCCTGAACGTGTTCAGAGTGCATTCGGAATGCCAAACAGCAACTAAATGGACTTTCCCCGCTACCCATGGGCCCTGTGGTCTGGCGACTATACGAGGGTCGTATCAATTCTGCGTGACCACCCGGGACATCCCCTGCAAGATGTGGTCGAGCTATTCACGTCTGTTGCTCAGCCCCATATCACGTGGTCCCGAAGACAGTCCGAGGTGTGCAGTGCTCCTCTGTATAGTGGCGAATTGTAGCGATGCAGTGGTACGAGGGGGTGCGGGAGGCATTTGTGGTCGAAGTGGTGAGGTTTGGTGAGCGATGTGTGAAGCAAGGTAAGATGTTGGTTGGAAATTGGCACACACATTTGAATGAAATAATGGCGTGCGATGCCCGTGTGGTATAGTGTGTTGTGTTTCATGGAGGGGTGTGGTGGTTCCAAGCCACGGGAGGCATTGTGGTGTGCTAAATTATTCCATCGCATTTTGAATGGCGTGTGTGCTTGCTTGCTTATTTATTTTGTACCATGGCTAAAAGGAAAGGGTTGGAGTAGAAATCAGAATAGGAGATAGTTAATCGACCCAACTACGAGACCCACACAATGCACTTCGTCCCATTAACCCACTAGATATGAGGGAAGGTCTAATTGCACGAAGACAAATGAAATAACTGCCTCGGGATCACTATGTTGGGTGCCATTGCCTTAGAGAAGTGATTCTCAACCCTTCCTCTGTCATTTACCCCCTCAGCTTGATGTATTTCGCCATTTACCCTCTTACTCCCATGCAAAAAAATGCATAGCCGGTATCGAGGCACAGAAAAAGAAGAAGATGGAACAACTTTATTATCAAGGTTTTGCACAAAATAAAATTTGATAAAGGAAAAAAAAAACAGTCCACTTAAAAATAAGGCCAAAATTCAATTCGTGACCCTCAAAACCCCCCCTAATTTTTTTCATAAGATAAAAGAACGAAAAAAAAATTGCAGTGGGGGGGGGGAATTGATTTTTGAGTCTGTATGGAATAATTTGTATATAATGTGAGTCAATGTTATAATGTATTGTGTGCTGTCTGTCACATCACGATAACAGTGTTATTGATTTTGTCTGAAGTTGATTAAAAAAAGTCATAACTTAATTTTCAGGTATGATATATTTACCACCTGCCATGTAAATTTTTACCCCCAGGGGGTAAATTTACCCCTGGTTGAGAATCACTGCCTTAGAGGCATGTGGTTTTGGAGAACTGTAACAATATAAACTTGACTTATTGTTCACAATTAATTCAACTTTGATTGAAAAAGTGAAACTCATCCCAGAAAAACAATGACTCAATAATTCAGGTCGACTTTGTGTCATCAGTCAATATCTACAAATTTACAAAGGCAGATTTTGACCAGATGAGAGCAGAACTGCATCGTTTTTCTTTTTCCAGAATATTTCAAGAAGAACCCCAACCTGAGTACTGCAGACGAGAACTGGCAAGCGCTCAAAACCAGACTCCAAGAAGTACGAGACAAGTATACGCCAACAAAAATGAGCAGTACCAGATATGATCTCCCCTACATTACAAGAGGGCCTGTTTGTTCATATCATTTGAGAGGAAATCTTACTTTCTCCCAACGAATGATGTTGTGTCTGATATGTTGACCTTGTTTGAAACCAGAGTTCGACTTCATCGCTGATGCGTATCGTTCTTTGTACTTGGTCCTCTGTCATATCCATCAAAGACAACGGTGGCATTGCCGTATAGGTCTGACGTGAAAAATGCCTAGGCATCGGCAATTGAGCTGTAGGTGCTACCTTCGGTCCAATTCAGTCAATGTAGAAGTGAACCACCATCTAGAACGTAGCGATCAGTCTTTGGAATGGACTGAAGAACAGCATCTTCTGACGAAGTAACATGCCATCATATAGTGTCCAGAAGTTGTGTTTTTTCTGGGTTCCGCATATGATTCTTTGCTTCAAACAAGGATGGAGGATCTGGAGAAAGTTCATATTTCATTGCCTCATCTTGGCACAGATTTCCTGACAGATACCACAACGAACCTCTGAAATAACAGTGCAGGATCAGTGGTTCGATCCTTGGTGACCTTGACAGCCTGGGCTGATGCTGATGTCCTCACACTGCAGTGTTTGTGTGAATATGAGAAGACAACTTATCCTTCCATTTTCTTCACCGTGTTTCTGCCAACAATGAAAAGGTCCTGCACATTGACATCATCATCAGCATTTATCCCAATGATCCTCATCCGTTCTGCCCTTTCCTTGTTCCTGGACCCAATCTATCCTTGGCAAGTTAAAATTTCCCATCATCAATACTCTTCCCTTACCACATGCCCTTTTGAATTCTTCATGTACTCCTCCTTCCTCCTCTTCCTTCACACCTGGAGCCTTAAAAAAAGCATCCTCCCAGTATCTTACTGGATGGGAGGACAGAATCTCCTCCCAGGAGAGACTAGGAGTCGCCACCACAATCTGGGTAAAAGACAGCATTGCATCAAGAAAAAGGGGTGAAATTAAGGAGAAATGACATCAAGAGAAAGGAATTAATGTGGAGGATTTTGTGAGAAGAGATTATAGATTGTAAATACAGTAAGATTCCTTCCTGAAAGTCCCTGTTGTGCAAGGACCTGAAAGTCCCTGTAGTGTCCATCTTGTTTACCCTGTGTACCCTGCCCCATCCCTCTCCCTTCCACAGATCTCCTCATGTCTCTGCACTCCACTGTTTATTTTTTTCCTTACCTCTCCCACCCCTGTTGTCTCCTGATCCCCTTGTGTGTTCGCTCATACGAGCCTCGATAGTGTATTCAAAAAAATATAAAAATAAAAACATCACTGGGAGGATGCTTTTATAGGGCTCCGTGTGTGAATGAAGAGGAGGAAGGAGGAGTACATGAAGAATTCAAAAGGGCATGTGGGAAGGGAAGAGTATTAATTATGGGGGATTTTAACTTGCCAGGGATAGAGTGGGTCCAGGAACAGGGAAAGGGTGGAGCAGATGAGATGAGGATTTCTAAGATCGCTTTTTAACCCAGTTTGTAGATAAGCCCACGAGGGGAAGTGCAGTGTTAGACCTCCTTTTAAGTAACGATCCCAATATGGTGGAGGTGGAGGTTGGGGAGCATTGAGGGGCAAGTGACCATAACATTGTGTGCAAAGATTCTGTTAAGGGTTAGAGTTCAGGATAGTAGGGTCAGGCTATTAGATTTCAGGAAGGCAAACCTTGAGGGTATGAGGAGAGAGATGGGTGATGTTGATTGGGAGAAGCTTACGATAGGACAATCAGCATCAGAAAAATGGGAAACCTTCAAGGACCAAATGTGTAGAGTGCAGAGCAAGTACATTCTAATGAGGTGTAAAACTATAAGCAGAAAGAGTCCAGGGTGGTTGAGCAATGAGATACGGAACGTTATTAAGGAGAAGCAGAAGGCATTAATTCAGTTTAAAATATCAGGACTGGAGTTAGATTTATATCACGATCGGAGTAAACAGAGGTAAGTTAACAAAATAACTCGGCAAGCCAAAATAGAGGATGAGAAGGACATGGCTAAGATTATTAAACAAGAATAGTGCAAGGCTTTATTGAAGTATATCAGGGGAAAAGAACGGGTTAGGATGAGTGTGGGCCCATTGCGGAATAGCATCGGGAGAGTGGTTCGTGATGAAAGTGAGATGGCAGGCTTATTAAACAGGTATTTTGCTTCAACGTTTATACAGGAATAGTCAGGAGAATTGCAAATTGCTGAGAGTATCTATCGAGGAGGTGAGGAAGGGCTTTTACAGAAAATCCAGGTTGGAGTGGAGGAAATACAGGAACAGCTCGGAAATCTAAGAGTAGAGAAGGGCCAGATAATATGCACCTGAGAGTATTGAGGGAGGTGGCTGAGCAGATAAGCACGATATTAACGGATGATTTCAATAGCTCACTGGAGTCAGGACAGGTTGGAGAGTAGCAAATGTAACACCAATATTTAAGAAAGGATCCAGAGAAGAATTGGGAATTACAGACCTGTTAGATTGATTTCAGGTGTGGGGAGGTGTTTTAGACATTAATTAGGGACAAGATGAGGAACCATTTAAACAAATACAAACTAATTAAAGGTAGTCAGCATGGGTTTACCAAATAAAAGGTAGTTCCTGTTCAACAAATCTTTTAGAGTTCTACAAAGCAATGTCTGATTGGGTGGACGAGGGAATGGCAGTGGACAAATAGTGGGGCAACTTAGCTAAATATAGCATAACAATTGTGCATTTTGTGAGGAAAGCACCAAATTTGGCACACTAGTAGCATATCATATTATGAACAGATTTGGATATTGGGCCATCTCAAATTTTTGATGGCAGTGGAAAATGGCTGCCACTGCCCAATATCCAAATCTGTTCATAATATGATAGGCTACTAGTGTGCCAAATTTGGTGCTTTCCTCACAAAATGCACAATTTTTATGCTAAGTTGCCCCACTAAAAGTATATCTAGACTTTATGAAGGCATTTGATAAGGTACAACATCAGAGGTTGTTCGTCAAAGTGAGGGCTTGTGGAGTGATTGACACAGCTTAGTAGATTGCACAGCTTCCTATCACTAAGCCAGTTTGCAGTTGGATTGCAAACTGGCTTAAGGCCCGGTCACACCTTGACGTTTTAGCCAACGTATGCCGATTTTTGGATTTTTTTTCTAAAACGCTGGCACACGTTGAATACGTTATGGGTAAGTTTTGATAACATTGAGAGCACGCTGAAAAACACTGCCATACGTCGTTGTACGTTGGCTTTAAACGTTGTACTTTTCGGTTATCCTCAAATTTTTTCATGCTTGAAATTTCACGACGTATACCGGCGTATGACTCACACGTTCCGCTACGCTGGCCACAAGTTGTATGCACGGTCTGCGATCGTTGACAGACGTCAACACATGCTACTTGTAAGTTAATCATAAGTTGAGACATGCCGAGGTAATGTTTAGCGTACCCGAAACTTATTTCCTACCTATGATTAACTTGTTGTTGGCACGTTACGCGATCGTTGCCACACATCGACAGACGTTACTTTTAAGTTACTCATAGGCTGAAAGACGTCGGTATAATGGATCGTCCTTGCGTCAGCGTCCACGGCCACGGCCAGGACACTTATTTGCAGCATTCTTCAAACTTTTCTTCGGCATGACGAGGATGTTCACACTTCGATGTCTAGCTTGGCTATGATTCCAATTGTCCATCGGCAGCGTCTATTTAAATAGTCGAGTTTGAGCGTTTTAACATGTTCAGAAGAAACGCTTCAAATTTCCAAACCCCAGCGTCAAAAAACAAAGGCGAGTGACAGCAATTTAAATCGTTCATTGTAAACAATGAAAATAGCTGAGTGGTACCGTTTAAAAGTCGTTGAGTGTAAAAAAAAAATCGAATTGTTGAGTGCAAGCGTCGACTTTCTATAGTGGGGTTTGAGCGATTTAGCACGGTCAATAGAAACGATTAAAATTTCCGAGCGCCAGCGTCAAAAAACAAAGGCGAGTGACAGCAATTTAAATCGTTCATTGTAAACAATTAAAATAGCTGAGTGGCACCGTTTAAAAGTCGTTGAGTGTAAAAAAAATCCAATTGTTGAGCGCAAGCGTCTACTTTCAATAGTGGAGATGCAGCCATTTAAATCGTTGAGTGGCAGCCTATGAATAGCAAACCCCACGTCACCGGCAAAGATAAACTGCCGCACGATATGGATAAGTTAGGCTATCGTTGGGCATAGTTTGTGAACGCCGGCTTCACGATAATTATTCATTGGTATATCGTATCTATAAGTAATCAAAGCGCTCTATGCACATTATTAGTTCATTGTGCATTTGTCCAACCCGTTATGAATAGACCTAAATCGTAAAAACAAGCTATAGCTCATTGTTGAAAAAGCCCCATAAAAAATTAGCCGCGAAGAACTTCGAACAATGGTGCAAAGATGTCTCCTACCCGTGGACACGCGGACGCAGGGAGGATCCATCATAACCCACACCCTCCCCCTCACACTCGCCTACTACTGCCAACATGAACAAACTACAACTAATACTAATACTAATACTGATACTGTTACTGCTGACATGGACATCGACTCAAAAAGGACTCGAAAACAATGTTGGGTTCCCCTTTTATGAGCAGCATTTTTATATACCAATTCCCAAAACCGCTGGGAACACGTCTTTATATGGCAGTTGTAAGTTAGAAACACGTTCATTTATTTTTTTTTGTTGACCGGAAGGCGTCATTGGAATACGTCTACATACGTCGATGTGTGTTGGGACTACGTAAAGAATTGGTTCAAAGCACGTCAAACATAAGTTAGAAATAAGTTTCGCGTAAAAAAGACATTACCGCGACGTGTTTCGACTTATGAGTAGCTTATAAGTAGCGTTTGTGGAAGTGTGTAAGCGTCCGCATATCGTTTGTAAAACTTATCCCCATTGCATGCGGAACGTGTGTCATACGCCAAGTACGTCCAAAAATTTTGAACATGTTTAAAATTTCTTGACGTACTCTACTTACTACGACGTATGATAGCGTACTTTAGCGTTCTACTCACGTATACCAAACTTACTCATACCGTATTTGACGTGCCCCAACGTTTTAGACACATTTTTCTTAGGTCGGCATACGCTGGCAAGATCGCCAAGGTGTGACCGCGATGTTGTCACTTCCATTTCTACGGCAGTTATGATTCGAATTGTTGTGCGTCAGCCTTTTAATAGGCTACATCACGACATCGTCGGCGATGCGTGCAACGCGCTATGCCTAAGTTAGACTATCGTTGGGCATCGGTTGTGTAGGCCGACAACAGGTTCAGCATTCGTTGGTATAAGTTATCTATAACACAACGAAACGTTCTGTGTCTGTTACCAATGCGTTACACATAAGACCAAGTCGCTATGAATACGTCCGAATCTTTAAAAAAAAAAACATCAAAAGTTCAACGTAAGCCAGTGTTTTACATACATTTTAATACGTTGCCATCGCTGGCTAAAACGTCAAGGTGTGACCGGGCCTTAACATTGAGAGCATGCTGAAAAACACTGCCATACGTCGTAGTACGCTGGCTTTAATCGTTGTACTTTTCGGTTGTCCTCAAATTTTCCATGCTTGAAATTTTAAGACTTATGCCAGCGTATGACTCACATGTTCCGCATAACGCTGGCCATAAGTTGTAGCCACGTTACGTGATCGTTGACATGCGTCGACACACGTTACTTGTAAGTTACTCATAAGTCAAAACGCGTCGAGGTAATGTTTAGCGTACCCAAAACTTATTTCTAACCTATGAGTAACGTGTTGTAGGCACGTTACTTGTAAGGTACTCATAAGTCGAAACACGTCAAGGTAATGGTTAGCGTCAGTGTTCCAGACTCCCTGGGGTTTTTATTTTTTTTTCTTCTTCTTCGGTATGACGGTGATGTCGACACTTCGATTTCTCGTGCGGTTATAATATAATATAATTAAAAGGCTGCCGCTCAACGATTTAAATCATAACCGCACTGGAAATCGAAGTGTCGACATCACCGTCATACCGAAGAAAAAAAAAAAAACAGGGAGTCTGGAACACTGACGCTAACCATTACCTTGAGTGTTTTGACTTATGAGCAACTTACAAGTAACTTTTGTCGACGTGTGCCAACGATCGCATATCGTGAGTACAACTTATTCCCATCGCATGCGGAACGTGTGTCATACGGCAAGTACGTCGTAAAATGTTTAACACGTTTATAATTACAAGACGTACTCCACTTAATACGACGTATGATAGCGTACTTTAGCATTCTATTCACGCATACCAAACTTACCCATACCGTATTCGACGTGCGCCAGCGTTTTAGACGCATTTTTCAGAGGTCGGCATACGCTGGCAAGATTGCCAAGGTATGACTGCGATGTTGACACTTCCATTTATGCGGCGGTTATGATTTGAATCGTTGTGCAGCAGGTTTTTAATAGGCTACGTCACGTCATCGTTGGCGATGCGTGCAGCGTGCTATGCACAAGTTAGACTATCGTTGGGCATAGGTTGTGAAGGCCGACAACAGGCTCAGCATTCGTTGGTATAAGTTATCTATAAGACAACGAAACGTTGTGTGTCCGTTACTAATATGTTATGCATACGACCAACTCGTTATGAATACGTCCGAATCTTTAAAAAAACATCAAAAGTTCAATGTAAGCCAGCGTTTTACATACATTTTAATACGTTGCCATTGCTGGCTAAAACGTCAAGGTGTGACTGGGCCTTAAGGCAGGGGACTTTCACTCAGAGAGTAGTGAATGCATGGAATGGTCCCCCTGGAAAGGTAGTGGCAGCAGAAACAGTAGATAAGTTTAAATTGGAATTAGATAGGTTCCTGGAAGTTATGGAGAGAGGAATATAGGGATGTTAACAAGACTTTTTGGTAGCTTGAGCATTGATGGGTGATTGTGTGCATGTGTATGGAGTGCTGTTGCCGGGGGTCTCGTCAAGGGGTTGTATGGTTGATGTGTGTTTTTTAACCAAGTACATATCTGCTCTCCTGAAGGGAAAAAAAAAATAGATATACAAGAAAAATTACAAAATCTACAACCAACCCCCCCACCGCCCCCCCAATCTTTTTTTGAAAAATAAGAACAATAAAAAAAAAACATTTTGCATTTCCTTATTTTGATCTTGTGTTGATAAATTCGTGTAGTGTTGATTCTGAAAACTAATGCTGTGTTGGATGAACAATCGAATCAGTCTCTGGGCTGCAGCAAACTGACTACTTTAACATTCAAAAAAAAATAAAAAAATAAAAATCTAGTCCCCTTGGAACTCAAAACTTGCTCTGGGACTGTGTCAGCCAGTGGTTGCCATGTCAGGAATCAAGTCATCAAATCTTTTGATGGAATCGTCCACCTGCTACTCCCGGAGCAACTCGAGTGTAATGCTATTCCTTGAGATTCCAACAGTGGAGGTCACAAGGCTCCACTCACAATAACGTCCTATTGCTGAAATGTTTCCTGATCCTAATCCAGAAGCGACCATCTTGCTGATAATTGGACCAAATGTTCCTCAGCTGCTTACGGTCAGAGAATCTCGAAATGGACCACCTAAGGCACTGTGTCACAGCGTATGGACCTTGGATGGGTGATAATTGGCGATGTATGTCTAGACAGCATCCATAGCCCTGAGAGAGTGGTCTATTGTACCCACATTCTCGACAAAGGAAGCCCATCAGTCTGCTCTCCTTGTTCTAATCGTGCCACAATCAAGGATGTCATCCTGCCACATTGTCACATACCTTCAAGTCAACTCTTCGAGGGATCCTGTACCCACAGAGCCTACGGTGACGAAGTTGGCAGTGACATCTTTCAGCAAACAAAGAATGACAAGCCAGGTCAGTCCATAGAAGACAACTATTTTCTTGTGATCATGGAGGATGGATTTTTCAGGAATGACAATGGCAATTGGGTGGCTCCGTTACCTTTCAGAGATGATGTAACACTTCCAGACAATTGACCCCTTGCAATCAACTGCTTAAAGTCCCTTTGCAAGCTTCTGGATAAGAAACCAGCCCTGAAACAACAGTATGTGGACTTCATGGTTAAACACTTTTCCAAAGGACATGCTGAGCCAGGTGAACCAGGAAGAGGCAAAATAACAAAGATGGTATCGTCCTCATTTTGCTGTATTCCATCGACGCAAACCTGAAAATATTCATACGTGGTGTTCGCCGGCAGTGATACCTATCATATCTAATAAGGTACTATTTCCTGGTCTAGACCTCGTGAATAGTCTCCTCGGGGTATTAGTATGCTTCAGACAGGAACCCATCACCATCATGGCCAACATAGAGCAAATGTTCCATGGTTTCTATGTGTGTGGGGATCACAGAGACTTTCGACAATTTCTCTGGGATTCCAAACTACCCATTAAATTCACTTTACCTGCTGCAGTGTTCGTTAATGATCCAGAGTTTTGTTCCATAGTCGTATTAGCGACCAAGCATGACTGTTCATTGGGAACACAATGTTTCATACATTTCTAGAAGTGGAAGTTCAAACCCCCCAAACACGTCGCATGTGGGAACAAATGATCGGTGTCTTATATAATCCCAGATGTGATTCTCTTGGAGAAAAAAAAAGTTTCTCTAACGCACGAGCTCCTTACTACCTTCCTGGTGGAGGTATGCACTATTGTCAATGCTCGTCCACTTGTACTGGCGTCTACAGATCCAGACGTGCCAGAAAATCTTGACACCAACAGCACTACTTACCATGAAGACAACACCTCTTAATGCACCACCAGGCGATTTTGGTTATCCTTCAGACATCTTTGGCCATCAGTGGTGACGTGTATAGCATTTGGCGAATACTTTCTGGTTACAATGGCGCAAAGAATATCTTCCGACCCGACAGCCCCGTACGCAGTGTAAAAAAAAAAAAAAATCAAGAAACGCAACCTTTGTGTCAGTGACATTGTTCTGCTGAAGCTGGATGGATGCGCACAGGAACGACTGGTCCTACGGACGTGTAGTTGAGATATTGCCTCGCGCAGACAGTCAGGTTTGAAAAGTGTGAATCTACACCATGAACAACAGCAAGACCCGTAGCTCAGGTCGTACTGCTTCCACCAGCGGGGGAAGAGTGAATTCCTTCATTGTTTCTATGGATTGTGAATTTCATATTCTCATGTTATTTTCCACTTTGTCCCTATCCGTTTAGCCATAGTCTGGTCTATGAATTTGGTGACTGGATATGATGTACTATGGAGTCAGTTTATTTCATTTTTGACAAATGTTCAACAACAATTTGACAATGTTTCTAGCCAAGGTGCGTACCCTGGTTCGCATGTTCATGTAATTATCTTTGCTCAATCAATTGCTGTGGTAGTTTATATAACAAGCTCGAATGAGCTAAGATCCTCGTCCTCTTAATGATGATGTCATAAAAACGAATATGACATCATTGTGATGTATCAGGTTTGGGATAAATTATCTGTGCTAATGCCCGGCTTGATTCCCGCAAACAAAATTCAAACAGCTTGCCTAGTTTCAGAGATAATGGAATAGGCGATTTCCATTGGCGGCGATATAATGACGTCAACTTTTTTTCTGGGAAGAATTTCCAAAATCGGAGATGGTTACTGCCTGCGCGTGGGCTTTCTGCATACACATGGCAAGTTTCACGAAGATCTGATGAAAACTCTGGGTTGTGAAACAAAAAGTCAAAAAATAGGAATGATGTCATAAAAATTGATATGACGTCATAGTGATGTATCATATGTGCGGTAATTCATCTCTGCTAATGCCCTGTTCGATTCCCACAAACAGAATTCAAAAAGCTTGCCTAGTTTGAGATAATTTTTTAGGCGATTTCCATTAGAGGAGATATTTTGACGTCATAACTTTTTTTCTAGGAGGAATTTTCAAAATCGGAGATGGTTACTGTCTGCGCAGGGTATTTTTACATATATATGCCAAGTTTCAGGAAGTTTCCATGAAAATTTCTGCTAATGCCCTGTTCGATTCCCACAAACAGAATTCCAAAAGGTTTTTTTTTATTTTTTTTTGTATACCTTGGTCGAGGCTCGTATGAGAGCTAACACACAACTCACAGCAAGGAGGCATGAGACAAGAGGGGCGGGAGTGGAAGGGACAAAACATTGGGGAACAGACACATTAGGTGAACTGAGGAAGGGAGAGGGATGGGGATGGGACGTGGAACATGGCGAAGAGAAGATGGACATTACAGGGACTTTCAGGAAGGAAAGCAGGAGAAATGAAGGAAGTGGGCTTGGGTGGATTATCGGGGGTAGAAAAGATCGAGGATTTGGATGGGGGAAGATAAGAGGTGGTGGTGAACAGCTGTTTTGAAAGCCTGGAGGGAAGAATGGGAAAGAATAGAGTGAGGAAGTTTATTCCAAAGGCGGGAAAAAAGAGGAATCAAAGAGTGAAGATGAGCAGCGATTCGTGATTTTGGTAGTTTTACCAGAAGGGGGTTGTTGGCGGACCTTGAGCGCCCTGTGGAAATGTGGTGGGGACAAATCGCAGAGAGAGCAGGGGGGCAAGGCTGGAGAGGAGTCGGTAGAAGACAGAAAGACCACCGACCAACCTGCGGTGATTGAGTGAGAGGCCCCAAGACTCAGCTTCATTGCGTGAGATGCCGATGATCTTAAATGCCCTGGTTTCGACAGCGTGAAGCCGAGAAAGGTGGGAGGCAGGAGCACCAGCCCAGAGGGGAGAGCAGCAAGCTTGCCCAGTTTCGGAGATAATTTTTTAGGCGATTTCCATAAACGGAGATATTTTGACGTCATAACTTTTTTCTAGGAGGAATTTTCAAAATCGGAGATCGTTACTGTCTGCGCAAGGTATTTTTACATATATATGCCAAGTTTCAGGAAGTTTCGATGAAAACTGCAGGCTGTGAAACAAAAAAGTCCACAAGAACAACAACGTGAGTAAGACTTTGAGATCCTCCACGAGGATTTAAAAACTAGGCGAGTAGTGTGATGTAACCGAGCTTGAATATAAAATGTATATTCATACTCCGCTCAGGTTTTGCCTCATGCATATTTATGCTTCACCCATGTGCCACACCATCTCCGCTGCAAGCGGGCGAGAGTGAGTCTTCCCTGGTCTGGTGGGACGTGTGGCTTTATGGAAAAGGCACGGTTTTTACCGTCACACTTGGAGTGTCTGAAAGTAAAGAAAAAGTGATTTCAACCTCTGCAAGTGTTTGTTAAATTGCCTGGAGCATTCTTTATTCAAAGAATCTGGACATGGAGGCCATTCCAGGATAGGTAGCACAGGCATCAATAATGTTCATGCCAAATTATATTTGGCAAGCAGGATATTTTGCCCTCTTTTTTGACAGATTGAACCTCCGCCACCTGATGTTGCACTTCCATTTTGCGGTGGGCGGTATAAGTGGCTCAGAGCTTTGGCTCTAAGCCTTTGACTGAAACCAAGAGAGCAACATAATTGACGTTTTCAAAGTCCATTAAATAATTGAAATTGATCGATTAACTTAAAGTTTTCCCATCACTAGGGACGGATTCTTTTCCTAGTATCTCTTATATCTTGAACACCAACTAAAATTGAATTGCATGACTATTTCCTCCAAAATATTTTGTAATCCTTCTCACACCAGACAGATATCATGATGGTGAATACTTTCTGGTCACGGTGTCACGAATAATATCTTCCGACGCTGCAGCTTCGTAAGCAGTGGAAAGTCAAGAAACGCAACCTTTGTGTCAGTGACATCGTTCTGCTGAAGGTGGATGTGCACAGGAACGACTGGCCCTATGGACGTGTGGTTGAGACATTTTCAGGTGTACAGTGTATCCCAGAAAACATCATCTTTCTGATGTCAATGTGAAACATGGAAGGATGACAGGCTGAATCAATCTAATGTACATCCATTACCCTTTTTCAAACAACTTTTTTGAGACATCCAACATTACTGGACATCACCTGAGATACCCACATGACTTTTACACAACAGACAGATCAACTCACTGTGAGGGTAACTGCAAAATCAACACACTCAAAGCACTCACCAATATAACCTTTGAACACGAAGAATCACTTCGAACAACCGACAAATGGTTCATCTGGACTACCATCAATTATACGAGCCCAAGTTAGGCCACCATTCCTTCAGACCATAATATACAAAAAAATACAAAACAAAGCTCTCAGGATAAGAACAGTTTGCCCAAGATCGACAGACATGGCCCATTTACATACTGAAACAAAAGTACTTCCCATTGTAATCTACCTAAATATGAAAGGCACTCAATCGCCTTTGCAGCTCAATATCCCTCTCACCCATATCACTCAATGACCACCCATCCTCCACCACAACGACATGTGAAACGTAACACATCTGTGTGCTGTCACATTCACAACTGTCTATCATCACAGTTCATAAAATGTCATGCACCAAACAATATCTTCAACCACCCTATGCCCGAAATTCACTCTATTGAAGCAACACTGAGTGGCGAAATGAGAGTAACTGGCCAGCCTCCATTGTGGACACCACCCATCCCTTGTGCAATATCAACTTAACCAACATAGGCTGCAATCCACAATAAACCCAACACATCCTCTCTGTCCATCAGCCCCACAAACCACGACACATATTATGAGTAGTTGCCCCTCCCTGGTCCAAAACAAAACAAACAGACGTCTCTTCAACACTAGATCTCTGGGAGCGTCTGGCAAACGCTGTTGGATACTTGAGTTCCACCGGTCTTTCACTTGACGAGAGAATGAGGCTACAACAACCATTCTATAACCTATGTGCAGTACTAACATGACATATATTTACTATCTCCACTACCTACTTACCACCTGGAATTATTTATTTACACAGACACTTTACCATCACCACTACTGACATATTGGATTCGCTATATATGCTAGATATCCCTTATTGTCGGGTTTTCCGTCTGTGTGTGTGTGTGTGTGTGTGTGTGTGTGTGTGTGTGTGTGTGTGTGTGTGTGTGTCTGCAACGCGAGGATCCACAGCACGAACCAGCAAACCGATTTCGATGAAACTTCGCCAACATGTGCAATATGTGCTGGGAATGTGCGCGTTTGAATTTCGTTGCCTAGCAACCACCCGTTGCTGTGCAGCGGCCGAAAAACCGGGTACAGTATTTTCAATACTTGTCCTTCAGTTTTGAATGTAGAGAAACGAGACTTCGGAATTAAACACTTCGAGATATTTAGAAAATTTTACTCGAGCAAATTTTTGATTTAGGTTTTATTTTTCAAATGGTAGTCCTTCAAAAATCGGGTGTCTATTTTCCGTCATTTTTATGAGGGGCTTAGGAAAGTGGGCGGAGCTTAGGGAAAGTGGACGTGGTTGATTAAAAGTAGGAGTGGCGTAGGAAAATGGGAGTGGTGTCGGAAAGTGGGCGTGGCTTATGAAAAATATTGTGTGGCTCAGGAGGTGTGGTCAAACAAGAGCATTGAGAGAAGTTTATCGGGTTTTCCGTCTGTGTGTGTGTGTGTGTGTGTGTGTGTGTGTGTGTGTGTGTGTGTGTGTGTGTGTGTGTGTGTGTGTGTGTGTGTGTGTGTGTGTGTGTGTGTGTGTGTGTGTGTGTGTGTGTCTGCAACGTGAGGCTCCACAGCACAAACCAGCAAACCGATTATTTTTCAAATGGTAGTCCTTCAAAAATAGGTTGTCTATTTACCGTCATTTTTTATGAGGAGTGCCAGTTGGTAAAATACGCAATAGGAAAAATCTTGCCAGGCAGAGGAACAATTGTATGTGAACCAATACGTCTTGGCAATGAATCTTCGTCGGTGGATCGGTCAGAATGAAAAGCATCGTATCCAGCGCTTCGATCCTAGCGAATCCCTCGTCGCCTACCGGCTTGTTTATTTATTTGTAAGCAGCCTGTGGCTGCTTGGCTGCATCATTTTCCGGGGGCGCGGCTGTGCCGCTGATGCAATGCCCGTTACCAGCACACTGGTGTTCATTTTGCAGAACTCAGGATGATAAGCTGAGTCAACCCTACCTGGTGTTAATGCAACGGCCTGACAAGGGTTTGAACCCAAGACCATGGGATCTTAAGCCAGCAACCTTAACCATTAAGCCAACACCAGGCCTGACTGACATATAATATTGAATTACTTTTTACCATTCTACAAAATTAATTTCTTTTGTTTACACTTTACCATCTTCCCTGCTACAATAGATGACCTACTCAAAAGAAAGCCTTTTATTTCTGATGCCAATGTGAAACACAGACAAGTCGAATTTGCAGTTTTCACCAGCATAAACAAATAGCAGTGAGAAGGAAGTTTGAAGTCACTCGACCGTATTGTTTACAGTCCATTGTTAAACACGAGCATGATCAGCATTCCCATCCTCTGGCAGTCACACCACTCGCACTCCTGCCGGGTGGGAGTGCCAATCTCTGCCGGGAAATTTATAGTGGTGATATTTCCACAAAGTGATACTTTCTTCTGGAACACACTATACAGTTGATTTTAAAAATAAAAAAAATAAATAAAAACTTCACCAACCAAATTTGGTCATGCTAGATTTGGTAATGTTTTTGTGGCATAAAATGCAACAAAAATAGAATTTTCCACTCGTGATGTTATCTGGGGGACATTGTCCACATACAAATTATTTTTGGGACATACTCTAATCATATTTGGACTTGATGGATAACAATGTAGAATTTTTGTGCTATAAAATGCACAAAAAAAGAAAAAAAAAAGTTGTTTACAGTGATTTTTTTTTTCTAATTGGATGTAAAACTGTTTTTAAACCATAATTTTTGTGACATAAATGGTCAAGTGATCAATTTCAAAGTTTTCATCATACATACAGTGCCTATATATATATATATATATATATATATATATATATATATATATATATATATATATATATATATATATATATATATATATATATATATATAGAAAGTCTACACACCCTTTGTTACTTTAAAGAGCCTGGAATTAAATTGCTTTAAATCACACTTCCCACCTTTATTTACACACCATAACCCACAACTTCCGAGTGAAAAATAAATTCCACAAATTTCAGAAAATTAATTAAAAATACAAAAGTAAAATATAATGGTCAGTCAGATAAGTGTCCACCCCTGAGTGAATACTTGGTGGAAGCACCTTTGACTGCAATTACAGCTGTGAGTATTGGGATAGGTCACTACCAACTTTGCACACCTTGATTGGGCAATATTTACCCATTCTTAACTGCACAAAACTGTTCCACATCAGTAAAGTCGCATGGAGAGTGCTGATGGACAGCAATCTTCAAGTCATGCCACAGATTTTCGATTGGATTCAGGTCAGGGTTCTGACTGGGCCACTCAAGGACATTTACCCTTTTGTTTCTTAGCCACACCAGTGTAGCTTTGGCTGTGTGCTTCGGGTCGTTGCCGTGCTGAAAGGTGAACTTCCGTCCAAATTTCAGCTTTCTTGCAGAGGGCAGCAGGTTTTCCTCGAGGATTTTTCTGTATCTTGCTTCATCCATTTTCCCTTCTATCTTGACAAGTGCCCCAGTCCCTGCTGATGAGAAGCATCCCCATAACATGGTGCTGCCACCACCATACTTCACAGTTGGGATGGTGTTCTCTAGGTGATGTGCTGATTTGGGCATGCGCCAAATGTAATGTTTTGCATCGAGGCCAAAAGGTTCCATCTAGATTTCATCAGACCACAAAACTTTTTGCGATATGGCTTCAGAATCTCCAGAATGGTTTTTTGCACATGTTAAAGAGGATTCAAGGTGGGCTTTTTGAGTAATGGCTTCCTTCTTGCCACCCTGCCATACAGGCCAGACTTGTCGAGTGCTTGGGATATTGTTGTCATATACACACAGTGACCAGTCTTTGCCAAAAAGGCCTGAAGCTCTTTCCAAGTTGCCATTGGCCTCTTGGTGGCCTCTCTGATCAGTCTCCTCCTTGCTTGGTCATCCAGTTTGGAGGACGGCCTGATCTAGGCAGGGTCTTGGTGGTACCATACGCCTTCCACTTGCAAATAATTGTCTTGACTGTGCTCCAAGGGATATTCAAGGCCTTTGAAATATTTTATACCCATCCCCTGATCTGTGCCTTTTCACAACTTTTTCCCAGAGGTCTTTTGAAAGCTTACTTCTCATGGTTGAGTCTTTGCTGTGAAATGCACTACCCAGCAGAGGAAACCTACAGGAACAGATGATTTCATTCTGAAATAATCAAAATCACCACAATTTAACACACATGGAGGCCAATTAACTTGGTGGGTGATTTTGAAGGTGGTTGGTAACACCTAAGCAAATTTACATTTGCTATTATAAAGGGAGTGGGGGGGGGGGCACTTATCCAACCAAGATATTACAGTTTTGTATTTCTTGTTTAATTTTCATAAATTTGCATAATTTGTTTTTCACTTGTAAGTTGTGGGTTACAATGTGTACATAAATGTGATGTGGAAAAAGCCTGGCTTCATGCAATTCAATTGCAGGCCAAAAGGTGGAAAATTTGAAAGGGCATCGACTTTATATTGGCACTGCATAATATATATATATCGGACCGTGACATTCGTGGTTCCGCATATTCGCGGGTTCCGTGTATTCGCGGTTGATAATGTGACATGCTCCTACATTCGTGGAAATTGCCCCGCATGTTCGCAAAAATGTTTTTTTTCATGACCTGCGAACATAACAGTTCTAAAACATATCTTCCATAAGCCGTGAACATGACCTGCTTCCTGGACGTGTATTGTAGCTTTGCAGCATAAACATAGTTTCGCAGGATATCTCACCAGTGTAACATGTCATTCCCCACGAGTTACTTACGGAATGAAAACACCAACAGCATTTATTGATGCATTCAGTAATTACCAGGTCGCCACACATAAACATCACACAATGGAAACATTCAGCACATCTTAATGCAAATAAAACCATCTCACTGTTTTCTTGAGGCAGTTGTCCTGAAACAACTTGACGTTGCCTCATAGAAAGCAAACCCAACTGAGGGTAATCTCAGTTCCTTCCATAAAGCTCGGAACAAGTGTGTGTCTACTCTCAGGAGAGCCAGAAAACATCTTTCGAAGCTCAAGTCTGAACTCTCAAGCCTCTCCCTCCTCCATATCCTGGTGGTGTCTAATCAAATCTGTTTCTGGTGTATGTTCCCCCTCCACCCCCTCCCTTACCTCAAATGGCCGCACTGCTGATACCCCCACGTGAAAAGGCTGAATGCCTAAACTCGGTGTTTGCAGCTAAATCTTGTGCCCGAAACTCATCGCTTTCTGCACCCACCTTACCCAGTTGCACCCACAGGTCCCTGGACTCTGTGTCCTTTTCTCCTGACATGGTGGAGAGCTTGCTGTCAAACCTCGACTCAGATTCTGCAACCGGTCCAGACGGCATCAGCCCACATGTCCTAAAAACCTGCTCCTCTGCTCTTGCTCACCCTCCGTCTGTTCTATTCACCCTCTCATTCACTCAAGGTCATCTGCCATCTCCTTGGAAATCAGCAAACATGACTGCTCTGCATAAAAAAGGGTAAAAAAACAAATCCCTGCAACGACAGCCCAATCAGCCTTCTCCCAATCATCAGCAAGGTTATGGAATCCATCATCGCTTCAAACATTAAATCCTTCCTCTTCTGCAATGGCTCGATTTCCGATCATAAACTTTGTTTCAGATCAGGTCACTCCACCCTGGATACACTGCTTCTGCTCTCCCAACAATGGATGGAGGTTCTCAATGCCGGACATTAAATCAGAGCCATATCCCTCAACATCTCATGTGCTTTTTACACAGTCTGGCACCCTGCGCTGCTCACCAAACTCTTTTCCTATGGTATCCAAGGCCATCTCCACTCATGGCTCGCAGACTTCCTCTCCTGTCGCAGCCAACGTGTAGCCCTAAATGGAGTTCTTTCATCCCCTCTTCCTGTCCAAGCTGACGTTCCTCAAGGCAGTATTCTGGGCCCTGTTATTTTTCTGGTTTTCATCAATGATTTCACCGACTCTGTAAAATCCTCTTTATCCCTTTGCTGATGACTCCACCCTCTGTTGTACCATCTGTCATCCCTCAGACCGGCAAGCAGCAGCTTCTTCGCTCTCTGCTGATGTGGGTAAAATCACAAACTGGTCCAACACGTGGAACACGTCTTTCAATCCGGACAAATCTCACAATGTCTCTCCGAAATGACCGTTTAGAACCCCCACCGCCCCCCCCCACACCATCGACTTTCTCAACAAACCTCAAGAAGTCCTTTCATTCAAGCTTCTGGGTTTAATGATCCGTCATGATCTTTCCTGGGAAAGCCACATTTCCAAACTGGCCTCAAAAGCCAGTCGCCGATTGGGAATCCTCCGTCGTGCAGTCCTTCCTCAGCCCACCTGAGTTCCTGACCACATACAGAGCTTTCGTCCGTAGCCTGATGGAGTACTGCTCTCCCCTCTGGGCTGGTGCTCCTTCTTCCCACCTTTCTCGGCTTCACGCTGTGGAAACCAAGGCATTTAGGATTGTTGGTATCTCCCGCGATCAGGCTGTCTTTGGGCCTCTCACTCTCACCACAGACAGGTCGGTGGTCTTTGTGTCTTCTTCCATCTCCTCTCATGGCTTGCCCCCCTTGCTTTGTCTGCAATTTGTCCCCACCATATTTCCACAGGGCGCTCAAGGTCTGCGAACAACCCCCTTCTGGTAAAACTACCAAAATCACGAATCACTGCTCACCTTCACTCTTTTGTTCCTCTTTTTCCCCGCCTTTGGAATAAACTCCCTCACTCCGTTCAATCCCATTCTTCCCTCCAGGCCTTCAAAACAGCTGTTCATCACCACCTATCTTCCCCTATCCAAAACCACGATCTCTTCTACCCCCGTTAATCCACCCCAAACCCACCTCTTTCAAATTCTCTGCTTTCCTTCCTGAAAGTCCCTGTAATGTCCATCTTCTATACCCCATGTTCCCCGTCCCATCCCTCTGCCTTCCTCAGCTCTCCTAATGTCTCTGTTCCCCACCGTTTTGTCCTTCCCACTCATCTCATACCCCCCCCCCCCCTTTTTGCTGGATGTTGCGTGTTCACCCTCATACGAGCCTCGACAATGTATACAAAATATATATATATATATATACACACACAAACCTGTTTACATTACTTACTTGATGGGTTCTGTGTCATTTGATACTGTCATCGGCTTACAATAATTCAACTTTGCTCGATAATGTTCTAAGATTATGATTACTGCTTTCTTGGTGCCCGTATTGCATATGACCAACTTCTGACAGTTCCCCCAACACAAGTTACTTCGCTACTTAAACACATAGACATGTAAATATAAGTGTAACTATCAGCTACTTAAACTCATGGACCAAGCTCGTTTTAATACAATCTAACTATTGGATTCCCCCCTTTCCACGTAACAATATTTACTGGATTATTATAAAATCATTTGTCTTTGTTCTAATTTTGAAAATTTGATGAGATCAACAGCTGACATGTCTTGCAAGAAATCTTTTATACAACAGGCATGACACAAAGAAGCATTGTGTATGTTTGGAGCATATCAAAAGAGGACTCTGTGGTTCAAATGGGTTTCAATTGATATATTGCCTGAAAATGAGACAGCAAGCGGAAGAAGCTCAGATCCCTTGATAAACTGGTATTAATTCACTCAACTTCCCTCTCGTCTATGGAATGGAATAACTATATCTTTGTTGTCTTGCTCTTCCATTCATAGCCATCCCATGGAGTGTACAAAACATGGACGATATTTAAATATGAGGAAATATAACCCGTCCCTCACTGATGGGAATGTGGAGAGGAAGGGGGAGTGGGAGAGCGAGGAAGGGGGGCGAGGGGGAGAGCGAGGAAGGGGGACGAGGGGGAGAGCGAGGAAGGGGGACGAGGGGAGAGCGAGGAAGGGGGGAGAGAGAGCGAGGAAGGGGGGAGAGAGAGCGAGGAAGGGGGGAGAGAGAGCGAGGAAGGGGGGGAGAGAGAGCGAGGAAGGGGGGGGAGAGAGAGCGAGGAAGGGGGAGAGAGAGTGAGGAAGGGGGGAGAGAGAGCGAGGAAGGGGGAGAGAGAGCGAGGAAGGGGGGAGAGAGAGCGAGGAAGGGGGGAGAGAGAGCGAGGAAGGGGGGAGAGAGCGAGGAAGGGGGAGAGAGAGCGAGGAAGGGGGAGAGAGAGCGAGGAAGGGGGAAGAGAGCGAGGAAGAGGGGGAGAGAGTGAGGAAGGGGGAGAGCTAGGAAGAGGGAGGGAGGAGGGGGGAGGGAGGAAGGAAGGGGAGGGAAGAAGGGGGAGGGAAGAAGGGGGAGAGGGAAGAAGGGGGAGAGGGAAGAAGGGTGGGGAGAGGGAAGAAGGGGGGAGAGGGAAGAAAGGGGGAGGGGAGAGGAAGAGTAAGGAGGGGGAGAGCGAGCGTGGAAGGGGATAGTGAGTAAGGGGGAGGGAGGCAGAGAAGAGGGGGGTGAAGGAGGGAAGAGAAAGGTTGCTGCCTCTGCATCACTGCATCCATTTACAACGATAGTGTATGTTGATCGTTTCCATGTATGAATTTGACCAATTAAATATTAAAGAGTTAACACAGACAAACACACACCTTCCCGTGATTAAGCCAACGACAGAGAGTGGTTTTGTGTCATTTGCAGGAACAACCATTATTCAAAGAAACATGTAAGGATGGTTTCACATGATCATTCATCATGACCATTCCCACTTTGTTGACATACCATCCCAACATCCACACAATTAAAAGAAAAAAATGACTTGTGATAATATATCGTTGGAGCTTCAACACTTTTTAAAGTCTGCACAAAAACATGAAAAAGTCAAACAGATCGAGGTTTTATCTTCAACTTTATTTTGTATGGGGGAAGATGGACTTGTTTATTGGAGAAGTTTTTCGGAGAGTGGCATGAAGGGGGAACGTCTGGGGTGTGTGTGTGTGTGTGTGTGTGTGTGTGTGTGTGTGTGTGTGTGTGTGTGTGTGTGTGTGTGTGTGTGTGTGTGTGTGTGTGCAGGGGAAGGATGTGGGAGTTTGTAAGAGGCCGTTAAGGGGAAGTTTGACACAGTGCACGAAGGGAAGAAGGATGAAAGGGAAGGTTGTGAGAAGGAAGTGTAAAAACCGTGCGTTTTAATTTTTTTTTTTTTTAATTTTCATGGATCGATGGTCTTATGGTCACTTTGAAACAAAGAAAAGACAACAAAAGCCAGGTAACCTGACTCGACGAGTGCAAGAAGATTTTGTCTCGTTATTACAAGGTAAGAGGGGCACGCCAGGTGTATGCGTCAGTGCGGGAGAGGTGCGTACTTACTGTGCTCGCGATACGCGCTCGAACTCGGGCGGACCAGTCATGGTTGGAGGAGGCACGTGGAACCTCCGGCGAGCGTAGATCACCTGCCATGCAAAATGCGCTGCGGAAATCAGATCGACATGAGTGATTGACAGAGCTCGGGGTGATGGAACAACAAGTTGCATCATTTAGCGCTTCGATTTGACTTTGTCACGCGTTTCGCAGGCTCCACGATTTGGGATCCCGCCAAATTGTTACGTTCACACGGTCGGCGAAACACTCTTGGCAATGATAGTTAATTGCAAAATAATACGCACAACCGAATGCAAAGGAAAGATAAGCCGCCAACCTTGCTCCAGGAACGACAAGACGGTAACAGCTGCCAACCATTCCGTAGCATGAAGCGTGGGCGCCATGGATCGTCAAGAATGTTTTCAAGAACTGGTGACTCCGCCCATTCAGTTAGAAGTGGGCGTGGTGGCCACGCCCCTCGTGTGTGACGCAGAGGATCAGGGCGGGGTGAGTGGAGGAGTACATATATATTGGCAAGGTTGCTGACTGGCTCCATTGCCTCCTCGGGAGAAGTCCTGTGTGACTCAGTTCCTGGGTTGACATATATATATATATATATATATATATATATATATATATATATATATATATATATATATATATATATATATATATATATATATATTTAAATGAAATGAGACATGAATGTGGAATTTGTTACTTTTCATACCACAAGGGTAAAGTACATGTTTGTAAAACACCAGCAGGAATAAGTTGGTGGGAACGATCAGGCGCAAGAGGAGGATGATGAGGGAGTGAGTATGTTGATGAGGGCGACTGGGTTATAGGGGAGGTGAGGGGGGAGGAAGGTGAGAGAGGAGGACAAGGGGGTGGGGGGGGGGACTACGACAACGATGCTGGCATTCACAAACTGGCTGACGAGGCGCAGGCGCGCCAGCTGTTAACTGTCACCATGGTGTTTCCCAGGCAGGGTGATTAATCAATATGTGCACTGCCCCCACGGATAAACGTGGAAAGTGGTATCCCATTGGCTGACATTCGTAAGATCTTATGGTGTCGTTCACGAAAAGTAGGTGAACCATCTCAGGAGGGCAATTTTGTTCCGATCGGACAAACCACACACAAGTTATGGTGAAAAATGTTAAAATGTCTGTAATTAGGTCATGACCTTAAAAATTAGGTCACACACAAGAAAATTCGATGCAGGTGGAGGCCATTCAGCCCATCATGATTGCACCAAATCAACACCGAACCAATTGATCAACACAAGATCAGGTCAGGTATGGGAGCATGTGCCAGAACAGCGCGTCGCTGCGTCCACTTTCCGCCGGTACTCCAGGGGCCTCCGTCTGGCCATCCCCCAGGCAGATGCCAGGCCCATCCCCATCTCCTTGAGATGATGGTCAACCTGCTGCAACCATGAGGCACGTGGTCGGCCCACTGGCCTCCTCCACTCATGAGACTCCCTCGCTGAGAGAATCTGGTGAGCAGGATCAGCGTCAGGAAAACGAGCCACATGTCCATACAGCCGCAGCTGACGCTCACGGACAATGCAGGTAACAAATCTCATCCGAGTCTCTCTCAGCAACCGCTTGTTGGACACAAAATCCGACCAGCGATGGCCAAGGATTCTCCGAAGAGACCTGGTACCAAAGGAATTAAGTCTCCGTCTCAGATCCTTGGTCAAAGTCCAAGTCTCGCACCCATAGAGCAAGACTGGAAGTACCAAGGACCTGAAGACTCGGACTTTCGTCCTCCCGCACAGGTACCGGCAGCGCCACACCCCATGATCCAGTGAATCCATGACTCCCCAGGCCCGACCCAGACGTCTATTGACCTCCGGCTCACAACCTGCGGAGACATGAATATCACTGCCAAGGTAAGTGAATCTATCCACGACCTCAACATCCTCACCACAAACAGACACAGACAGGACAGCAGCATCCAAGATGTCACCGAAAGCCTGGATCTTAGTTTTGACCCAAGAAATCCGTAATCCCAACGGCTCCGACTCCTCATTCAGCACCTCGAGGGCCCCCAAGAGGATGTCTAAAGTCTCCGCAAAGATGACTGCATCATCTGCAAAGTCAAGGTCCGAGATCTTGACATTGCCAAACGATGCACCACAACTTGATCGCTCCGACATCCTCCCAAAAATCCAGTCCATACAAGTGCTGAAAAGTGTGGGGGCAAGTACACATCCCTGACGAACTCCAGTAACAACTGGAAATAAGTCAGAGATGGCACCACCACACTTCACAGCACTCTCAGTACCAGAGTAGAGTTCAGACATCAGATCGATCAGTTTCGGTGGCACCCCACGAAGACCAAGAATCCTCCAGAGGACATCCCGATTCACTGAATCGAACGCTTTACAGAGATCAACATAGGCTGCAAGCAGCCCCTGCCGAAACTCTCGTCTGCGTTCGGTGAGGACACGAAGTGCAAGGATACGGTCAATCGTTGACCTCTTTGGTGTAAAGCCTGACTGCTCTGGACGCTGGTGCTCAAGCAGATGGTGGCGAACCCTATCTAGAATTATCCGAGCAAAGACCTTGCCCGGCACTGAGAGCAGCGTCACCCCTCGGTAGTTGTTGCAGTCTTGGCGATCACCCTTCCCTTTCCAGAGAGGGACAACAAGGCCCCTCTTCCAGTCAGTTGGGATGATGCCTGTGTTCCAGGCAGAGCACAAAACTGCATGCAACGACACGAGTGCAGCATTTCCACCAGCCTTGAGAAGTTCAGCATGGATGCCACAGATCCCTGGAGCTTTGCCCCGTTTCAACTGGTTCACCGCAGCCCGTGTTTCCACAAGCGATGGTGGACCACAGTTGATTCGAGGGTCAGCAACAGGGATTGTAACACCCTTGACGTCCAACTCGACAGCTGGGGGATCAGCCTGGTACAACCGCTCAAAGTAACCGGCCCAGCGGGCCTTCACTTCAGACTCCTCTGTCAAGAGCCTACCACTCTCTGCTCGAACTGCAGTGCTCCGAGGGATGGGCTTGGATGAACGTAATGTGCGAATTCCCCTGTAAGCGGGACGAGAATCACCTGTCCACAGGTGATGCTCTACCCCCTCACAGATTCCTCGCACATAGGCCTCCTTGTCCACCCTCAGTCCACGTACAGTTTTACGCCTCAGCTCCCTGAACAGCTCAGCTCTGCCATTCAGCCTGGCCCTGCGACTCTGGTCGATGGTATCCAGTGTCCCTTGAGAGACAAAATTCTTCTTTGCCCTGCGGTGAACTCCAAGGCATCCACCGGCAACATCAAGGACGGTGGTCTTGAAGGTGCTCCACAACTCTTCAGGACCCCCCAAAGCACCCAGACCCTCCAAGTGTCCACTCAGCCTGTTCGCAAACTCCTCAGCTACTCTCTCATCCCTGAGCTTGGCAACATCCAGCCTAGGCTGGGATGGTACCATTCTCCAGGATTTAAGGTGCAGCTTTAGAGTTGCTACAACAAGCCTGTGGTCAGTATTGAGGAACTGAGCACTCCGGTAGACCCTGCAGTTCTGGATCATCCTCCAACGACCGTCAATGAGGACATGGTCAATCTCCTTTGCCACACCGCCAGCGTTGGAATACCAAGTCCAGCGATGAGCTTGTGGGCGCTGAAACCATGAACCAGCCACCCTAAGTCCATGACTTCTTGCAAAGTCAAGGAACTTAGTGCTATTCTGGTTCATAGTTCCTGACCCATGGGGACCAACACACACCTCATAACCATCCCTATCAGTTCCAGTCGATGCATTGAAATCCCCCAAGACTAGAAGTGTATCTCGTCTGGGGCACTGATCAACCACAGACTCGAGTGTGGCGTAGAATGCATCCTTCACGGTGAGATCACTCGCCTCAGTCGGAGCATAAATAGAGACCAGGGAAATGACACCCAAGGAGTGGCGAATCCTTAATCTCATAATACGCTCGTTGACCGGTGTTACCTCAATTATCATTCGGGTCAGCTTATGGGACACAGCTACAGCAACTCCTTGGGTATGGTAACCATCAGAGCGACCAGACCAATAGTCGGTGTAACCACCCACTATTATCTCGCCGCAATCCGGTCTCCGAACCTCAGAGAGAGCTGCAATCCCGATGTCCAAACGCTTGAGCTCAGATGATAACAGAGACAGGTGATCATCCTCTCTTAGGGATAGGACATTCCAGGCACCCACCCGAAGGGACCGCCTCAGGTTAACCCAAGGAGACCGCCGTCTGGTGGACGACACCTCAGCACCACTCCGACACACTCTCCCGCAATCTGACCCAGGGATGTTACCCCGTGGTTTCCTTCCTATCAAAGATTGGGGGTCCCGAAGGCTTTGCCCCAATCCCGTCATCCGGTGAGCTGCCCTGCGAAGGGAAGCTGCACAGGAGGTACTCCCACGGAGTGGGTTTTCAGATTTTTTTGCGTTTTTGCGTTTTGCGGAATGAAGGGTTTTACGGTGGCCGGAGTGCAAATCCTGCCACCAACCTCCTAATAAGAAGTGACCCCAACTGCAGGAGGACGTCCGCAGACACAGTTGGGCACTAGATATGGATGGCCGTTGGCTCACAAGGAGCTCCTCCGCCCTTTGACAGGTTTTGTTTTTAATCCTGCTGGGTGTCCATATCCAAACACCCTCCTCACCAGAAAACCTGGTGGGGGAGACGGTTTAGTCGCCGACAACCCGACCATGGAACAGGTTAGTACAGGTTTACATGGTACCTGTAGCAGGTCACAGATCGAACCTGACCTGACGATCGAACACAAGATCAAATAAGAAAATTGCAAAATGTTTTTTATTATTGTTATTATTGTGTTTTTTTGTAATTTTTGTGGTTTTAAAATTTTTTCCTTTCCAGGGAATGGGGCATGGATGGAGATGGTCTTGGGAAAAAAACACACATCAACCACACAACCCCCCTTGACAAGACCCCCACCAACAGCACTCAGTACACAATCACCCATCAATGCTCAAACTACCTAAAAGTCTTATGAACATCCCCATACTCCTTGATCTCCATAACTTCCAGGTACCAATCTAATTCTAATTTAAACTTATCGACTGTTTCTGCTGACTCGACCTTTCAAGGGAGACCTTTCCATGCATTAACTCCACTCTCAGTAAAAGTCCCCTGCCTTGCTGCCGTCTTAACTCTCCACTTCTTTACTCTCAGACCATGGCCCCTGGTCCTATCACTGTCCACTCTGCAGAATAATTCTTGTGCACTTATTATGTCTCTCCCCTTCATTATCTTAGACATCTCCATAATAGCTACTCGTAACCGCCTCTTTTCTAGGGGAAGGGCCCAGTCTCCTTCAACCGCTCCTCATAGCTGAATAGCAACTCATAGCTATTCAATTTTAACACCACCTCTTTTGATTTATAATTGATTCCGATCTGAATACAACCTAAAACCCGATTTGCTTTACCTATAGCTGCCTGGCACTGTGCTGCCTGCTTACCTCCCATATCGATTATCACCCCCAGATCCTTCTCCTGTGTGACACGCTCCAAAATGACCCCTTGCATCCTGTAATCTCTATTTTCATTGTTCTTTCCCATCCCCAACACCTTACACTTGCTCAGGAAAAATTCCATCTGCCAGTCTTTTGCCCAATCCATCCAGGTATCAATACTCTCTTGTATCTGTTCACCACCCCCTCTGCTATCCACCTTACCTCCAAGCTTTGTGTCATCCACAAGCTTACACAACCACGTGCAAACAACTGGAAGTGATGCCTGAGACGCATAACCATGAGCCCGGCAGACGGGTGAACAGATCAGATATGTGGACTCCACCGCCAAGCTTATGGGGTCTCTTCGGGTTGTGGCTTGCCCTGTGTCCTGGACACTCCGCTGAAAAGTGGGTCTGCAGGGGTCATCCGAACAAACCTGTGGGAGTGGGTCCCCCTGACCAGTGGTGAGGTACAACCTATGCCATTCCGGGAGGTGGGGTGGGGGCTCCCGAAACCCCATGGGTACTCCTCCCTACACCAGGTCCGAAAGTGAATTGATCACAAGGACCGAGATCGATGCTGCACCTACATCAATTTCATCGCTGGGTGTTGGTCGTTGATTGTCGTGCCCCTCATGGCTGCGCATGGTTGGTGGGTTCCGTCGATGTGCATCACCGCGGGGGCCACATGGTCCATTTCGCGATTGAACACCAGGCCTGGTAGCTTGTTCGCACCGCAATTCTCACTGGTCGTACACCCATTGCTAAACAGCTAAAGGCAGCTGCTTCCTACGCCAGGGAGAAGGTTTTCCCCCACCCCGGGCAAAGTTGGAGGAAGACACCACATGGCTTGTTCTGCAAGGACCGAGACTATCTTTGGAAATTGCCAGACACATTGTTGGCATTCTCTTACTTAGCTAGTTCCTGACCAAAAGTGCAACCAGTGGAGAATGAGGCTCTTCGGAAGCACAAAGCAGCCCTGAATTGAAGGTCGCGTGACTGTCCCCAGCCTGTTGTGGATGCACGGAAGTTTGCGCGCTGGTGGACATCTCATAATAAGATGCCGATTCAGCTGCATCCATTTGCTCCGACCTCGGGCTCCTGCCTGGAGAAATCAGGGGGGGGGAGGGGCAGTCTCACCACCTTTCTGAATGAGGTCACGATGCATGTTGATCTGAATGCCTCTGCGGAGTGGGACAAGGACCCATCAGAGGGAGTTTATTTGGTCGATTGGCAAGCTTATGTTTTGGCTACCAGAATGCGTGAGCAGCTCTTGTCTGAGCTAGACTTCGACGCACCGCCAAGGCCCGAGGTAATCGCACCTCCCAAATGAGTCTGGAAAGGCCGCATCATGATGCGATTCCCAAGAGCCCTTGTAACCCTCCTGCATACTTTCCGCACATAGGTCCAAGCCTCATAGAGGAAGGACTGCAGGCTGGTGCAGCTGTTTCAGGGCGATTGTTTCCACATCTGCTCCCCGAGTCATCATTTTGGTGGACTTGACCTCTGCGACCGACCTCCTTCGGCTCGACCTTTGCAAGGCCATTTGGTTGGGGGTGGCGGAGGAGCTGGTTCTTCCGGATTGGTTGACTCGGGTCGGGGTTCTTGGCCTCAGGCCACAGATGGTAAAGTGGCCCAATGGTGAAGAGGCGGTCAGTCAGCAGGGGGTTCTAATGGGCTTCCATCTTTTCTGGCCGATCCTCAACATCATTCACCTCTGGTGGGCACAGTCCACAATAACATCTGCGAGACAACCGTAAGGCACCTAGACGAACACTGTTCACGAGCCTCGTAGCCTTTTGAATCTGCGGGGACGACCTGGTCATGGTCTGATCTCTATCGGTGGAGGGAGTCTACATTGAGATGCTCACCCTTTCGGGCAGCTGCTTCTCAGCAGGCAAGCACCTCCAATCAGCACATTATGGTATATTCCTCGAAAAAGTTTTCTCGCTGCACTGGGAGCCAATGGCCAAAGTTCCAGGGGTCCCCTGCAGAGCACAACAGCCCAGATTTGACATCAAACTGGACTGGTTGGAAATGCAAGAACAAGAGTTGCCCTTGACAGTCTCGCAGCATATGGTGGTGCACCGCTGTGAAGTGTCCTTCGGCCGCTGGGCCCGGGCTTTCCCCATAAATGGGTTGGTCAGCACTAGGCTCCAACTAGTGGAGCATCATAAAGACCTTCCCTGATGGGTTGTGCTCAGGCCTGCAGCCTCAGACCTCAAGACATGGCACCCCAAATCTGCTGTGTGGATCACCGAAGTGCTCCGGGTGGTTCACCCCAGGCTGGCCCTCATGGGCCAGATTCCGTGGTTCACTCCCGTATGCTCCTCGCTGATTCAGCGGTTGTGGCCTTATTCCCCTTGGTGGCCTGGCCTCACGAATGGCTGGACACGTCGCTGGCTGCCAAACCAGGCGGGCCTGGTCTTCGCTTGTCTACGGCTCCCGTTGGAATGCTGACTTGGCTTGCTTGTCCCGGTCCTGGCTGGTGATGGCTGATGGGGGGGTGGAGGGCCATTGAGGAGTCTGACTCTGCCGATGGTTTCTCCCGCTCCTATTTGATCACGCGTCCAACCCGCACTCCACTCCTTTCGACAGTTCAGTTTCATGCTTCCCGGGATCGCCAAATGATCTCAGAGATCGAATGATGACCTGCCGGGTGATGGACTAGATCCTAATGATGGGTGCAGATCCTGTGAAGCGGTGGTGAATTTCACCAGGAACCGTTGCTGGACGCGTCGGGAAGCAGCTGCAGCGGCTCCGGTGGAAATCAGTCAGGGGAGTTGATCCCCAAGCGCCAATCCTCAGGATCCTGGAGCACCTTCGCAGTTTCAAGACCTGTGCGGTGGTTTGGGCCAGCCCGAACAAGGTGCTAGTGTGTTGAGGGAGAGGGGAGGAGTTCCCCGCTCCATCCCCTTGCGGGAATGGGACAAGGGGTCGACTCAGTGCCGCCTCGCGGCAGCACTGTGGTGGACCTAATTGTCTGGCAAATGGTGATGACCTGATGGTCCACTGGGGTGGACCTGATGGTCTGTCAATGCAAATAAAATGTAAACCCCGTATACTTTCTATTCACGTTATTGATGCAAAATATTGTTACGAATTCTGGTCCGCCTGGCGTGCGAGCGATTGCGTAACTCAATTGTAACCGCGTCGCCCACCGGACAGACAATTCAGTCGTGACCCTCCTTGGAACTACCGTCAGGAGCTAGTCACGGGTGGGAGTTTAACCTCACCACGATCGTGCCAATTGCCCACCCGCGCAGGATAGGGTTGCTCGCCAAATTTGACCTACCTAAGTACCTGCGCGAGTAGTCGACCGGGCGATCGTACCTCGCCGCAGGTCGGCCTAGGACATGAACCGCTTAAGCGGTCCGTTCCATGCTACAGTGATAACTGAGCGGTGTTATTGCCGACCTCGACGGATGTGATTCTGTTTACCGGGTGCTTACACCCATCTACCAATTTTTTCCGTGATGCAAGATGGCACTTTCAAAAGGGAAATGGACGCAACGAACGGGAAAGAGTTCAACAGGCACATTTATTCAAACCCACACGTATATACAGCCAACACAATGAATCATGCACGTATGTACAGTCAAAGCAAGCAGATAAAAGAATTACCACTGAATAAAGCGTTTTATTTGCACACACAGTCACTTAAACAAGTCTACTTACGAGACGACACCACCACATGCATTTATACAAACAGCAAAGAAAAGCCACCCCCCAAAGACAAGTGTGGCAGACAGGTCCATGGACCGAATGTGACATCGAGCCTGGATGAACAGTCAGGCCCACGAGACCGAAGGGTCTTACCTGCGCTCTCGTGGCGCGATGGTGGGCAGGTCGCGAAGTCTACTCCCCCACGGCCTGGCGTGGCCGCGCCTGTCCTCGGGCACCCGGCTTGGTCGGTGAGTTCTCTCTGGCGTTCTCCACCCGATGCGCAGGCTCGCGCCACACAGCAGGCACTACGGAACGGACGGGATTGCCGGCGCTCTCTCAGCGCGGATGCTCGGTATGGGGGGGAATTGCTGGTGCTCTCTCAGCACGTCGATGCTCTCTTAGCCAGTCGATGCTTTTAGCGAGTTGACGCTCAAACTAGCACCCTGGACCGCCTTGGCTCCGGCAAACTCTCCCTGGCTGTGGTCTCCACTTCGCCCCCCTTTCCCGGCGGTGGTCTCCACATAGCCCTCTGGTTTTCCTCCGAGCCCCTCTCCGCGTCCCTGCTCCGTTCACCAACTCTGGCAACGACCCACCGACACTTCTCTCGACACTGCCTCGAGCTCCGTAAAACCGACAGGCCGTGAGCTCCATTCTGCTCGCCCTTTTATAGGGCCGGGGAAGCGAGAATCGACCCCCTGACCCTTGACCTCCAACCCCGGCAAAGCGGACGTGGTAGAAATCACCAAAACACTCACTCGACAACGTGACCCCTGACCCCGGCAAAGCGGACATGGTAGAAATCACCAAAACACTCGCTCGACAACGTGAAGATGGCGTTGTCTCCGGGATGGAGGTGAAGCGATGTTTGCGGGGTGGCGTTGTTGATGGTAGTGAAGGGAAAAGGGCAAAGGTGGTGGTGGTTTGGTTGTGGTTGTTTGGGAACCATGTTGGTGGTGGCGATTTGGTTGTTTAGGGATGATTGGTCCAAAATAATGTTTGAGAAAAGAAAAACGGCTATCTCAAAGCGTCGCAGCCCGGTGAACATGAATAATAAATCCCTCTAAACAATGGTGGGGAACTATCTGCACATAAACTTACTGGCATAACTGATCTGAGGACCTTTCTGGTGTTGTGCAAATTTCCACAGCCGTAACAATATCATTCTGAAAGTCTCTGCTGGCTCTGAAATTGATACAGTTCGGAAATTTGGAGTGATGAGAATGCAGGAAGGATTAAAAATTTTTTTTCTTCTAAATAGTGGTTTATTGCTCATTGAGGTCTATGGAACTGTGTTACCATTACAATTGGGGGTGCCAATTGTAGAAACTAATTCTACAACAGCAACAAGCCTTTCCTTGTGCTCTCGGGGGAGGCTTAATAAAACAATAACCCCTTCACCCACCATCTAACATATACACCTACGAATGAACAAACAAACAGAAGATCCTTAATTATATATGCCTCAGGGCTCAATCAGTCACACCACAGGAGATAAACACAAAGGCGGACAAGACGGAAATACCCTGGCTGTGCTGGCGGGAGACAGCAAGAACTGATGCAGGGTGGCACCATGGCAGATATGTCCAGCGCAGATTGGCTATTCGTGCATCAGAGCACGATACGGGACTTGAAGAAAGAGGCATGGCTGGCTGTGTGGAGGCGTGGCGTCGCACAGCAGCTCTGCAGCTTTTTGCACTCTGGTAAAGCGATCAGGCCTGGCATCTGCTCCCCCACTGTTCACGGCATGGCCTTTTATTGCATTGGCCTCCACCGATAGCCATGAGACACTTAGCCACTACATGCTCAGCTATTGGTCTGTGCTCCACTTGATGGGTGAGGGTCCACCGATCCGCTGCTTGTCACCCAGGCCGCCCCTCCCCCTCTTCTGCTGAGTAGCCCGGGTCACTTTTCCAGCCTAAACTTGCACTGAGCAGCCTGGCGAGTGCTAAAAGGAAACATTTAAGACAGATTCCAAAGTTTTACACAATAAACAAGGAGAAAAAGACATAAAATATCATAGTCCCTGTGGTTATATTAATTTTGCTGTACGGAGTTAAAGGCCTAGTCCATATTTACAAGATTTATTTGTATGCGCAACTGACTTGAGTGATCATGTGACATGGAAGATTGCGTATGATTGGGCAAGATTGCGTAAGTAACAAAATGGCTGCCAGTCGGCCATCTTGGATCGGATCTTGAAAAAAAGACGTGCATATGTAAGCCATCATTCATTATGTGTGCCAAGTTTGAACATCATTGGGAAATGAGTGTCTGAGAAATGGTTGAGGATGTGTTCGATATTGGGTTTTTTAACAATTGAAATTGCTGCCAGTCTACCAGTCAGCCATATTTGATCAGATCACAAAATTAAGTGAGATGCACGTGTATTCCATCATGTACTGTTCTTGTGCAACGTTAGAACAAAATTGGACCAAGCGTGTTAAAGAAATGGTTGAGGACACGTTTAAGTAACAAAATGGCCATCAGTTGGCCATGTTATATCTGATCTCGAAAGAAAATGGCGTGCAATGTAAGCCACGATTCATTATCTGTGTGCCAAGTTTGAACAAGATCGGTAAATGCATTTCCGAGAAATGGTTGAGGACGTGTTCAAAACAGTTTTTTTTTTCACCACGAAAATGGTTTCCCAGTCAGCCATTTTTTGAGATATTTTTGAGTCTGAGACAAAAAGCATCCAGGAACACAACAATTATGGTTCACCATTTTGAAGTTGCCATGCTTTCGTTTAAATGCTGAAAATTATTTTAAAAAGATTATTTGACTTACAGATTTTACTCTAGCGAATGGCAGGTTAAAAATGCCCATGCTAGCAGAAGCGAATCACTGAAAAACACACACAGCACATGCGTGAAAGACCTCGTTAGCATCCACACGTTGTTTCAAAACTCCCGTATTATTTAATATAGGTTGGCACATCTGATTTTCTGGCCTAACACAACAAGGAGGCCTAGAGGCAGAACAGAAGGGATGTAGGAGAGGATGATATGGAACAATGGACCACCTACTACTAAACAAGGCCAGACTCAACAATTGTAAAATGTGAAGAACCAAACTGTCCACAGCCTGGATAGATGATAAAAAAAAAGCTTTTGATAATATCCCACATTCATTGATGATAAAATGCATGCAAGTGTACAAAATCAACCCTCAAATAATCAAACTGATTGAGAAAACAATGGAGCTCTGGATTCCCACACCTAGTATAACAGCACACACAAGGAAAGATTGAAATATCAGGAGTGAATCTACGTCGCAGGAACTTTCAGGGAGACAGTCTTTCCCCCTCCTGTTTTGCTTGGTTCTGGACCCACTGAGCAACCTCATTAATGAGCAAGGATACGGATACATCCTTACATCCAATAGAAAATGTCAAAAGAAACAGGAAAGGTGACACATCTACTCTACGTGGATGATTTAAAACTCTTCGCACCAAACGATGAAAAATTGGCAGAACAACTGAAATTGGTGAAATGCTACTCTGAAGATATTCAAATGGAATTTGGCCTAGATAAGTGAGCTCAGTGCGCATTCAAACAAGGTAAACCACCAAAAACAGACAACATAAAAATTGACCAAAATAAAACACGGCAACTTGAAAATTAAACATTATACAAATACGTTGGACTATAAAAGGGCCACCAAATATGTCACAAACAAATGTGCAAAACAATTACCAAAGAATACCTGCATAGAATAAGGTGGATCCTGAAAACATACCTCTCCTGAATAAATAAAATCAAAGCCATAAACCAACTCGCAGTACCAGTATTCCAATACAGTCACAGAATAATAAACTGGCAACAAGCAGAAATCAATAAACTATAGATATCAAAACAAGAAAATTCCTCACCATCCACAAAATGTTTGACAAAATCAATGCATTCCAAGAATGTACATGCTGACTTGCTGAGACAATTAGGTAGCAGACTGATGGAAATCAACCAAGTGCAGAGAGTGACAACTGTAGGATTGGCTGAGTACGTGAAAAGTTCAACAGACTACCGAACCCAAATTGTATGTAAACATGAAGACAGCAAGCCAGAAAAGGTCTCCCAAACGCACCTTGCAAAATATTTCCAAAAAAAAAAGGTGGGAATAGAAGGTGTCACACATGAAACCGAAACAGCAATAAATACAGCCCCAATGATTGCAAAAAACACAAAAGAAAAATACAAGGTGAAACAAGAATAGATAAACACCAACAACTGGGAGAACGATAAAAAAGCAGGGAGTTATTAAAAGGAGCTTGACAGATTGGGCATAGACAAAGAAGGCTCAGTGGAGTGGCTAAGAAGGGGTGAGCTCAACTGGGATGTAGAATAATCACAATAAATGCCTAAGACGAAGGACACTATACGAATGGCTTTAATAAAATGGCACGATTTAATCAATCAGAGAGGTGTAGGTTCTGCAAAGTAGAAACAGAAAGCATGAGGCACTTCCTTTCAGGATGTAAAAAAACACTCATGTCAGAACAGCTGTACACACACAAAAAGGCACGAGTATGCAGAGTAATCCACTGGCATATTGTTAAAAACTTCAATATCCCATTTCCAGAAAACATGGAAACATAAACCAGGTCTTCAAGACAGATGTTCACCACCATCTCAGATCATTCCCAATCCAAAACCATGATCTTTTCTACCCTCGTTAACTCCCATCCCAGATCCTCCTCCTTCCAGGTTTCCAGTTTTTCCCACCTGGGAGTTTCCTTCTGTATCTTGTCCACCCCATGTGTCCTCTCCTGCCCCCCATTCCTCCCTGCACCCATTGTTTTTCTAAGAGTCCCCCTTCAGCTCTGCGCTTGATGCTTTCCCCCTATCTCTACTGTCCTTTTTGTCTTGTTGCATCCTGGTCTATTCAGTTTGCAACCTCTTCCATGAGCCTGGACTCTGTATACAAAAAAACCAACAAAACCACCAAAAGCAATCACTGAAAACAAGGATATAATGCTCACATATGACCTGATCCCATCAAGCGTGAACACAGAAAACAAAGCATTGCGACCCGATATAGTACTTAGGTACAAAAAAAGAAAACACGGCATTGCTTATTGAGGTGTCAGTCCCCAGCGATTTTGGGTCAACAATGTAGAAATCAAGAAAATGAACAAATACCAGGATCTCAAAAATTAAGTCAAAAGATTCAAGAAGTTAATGAGCAACGAAATTGTACCAGTGATAATTGGAGCAACAGGAATGATAAAGAAGAAGGGAATGATAAAGAAGAACTTCATGGAGGTCTTAAAAACCATCCCATGGAATATAACTGCAAACGAACTACTGTTGGAAGCTGTTTGGTGCTCAGGGATGATCCTGAAAAGAGCCCTCAGTCCAAAGCTTTGAGACCAAGAAAACTTCACAGCTTGATCCATGAATCATGATCCCATACCCAAAAAGGAGGTGGATACTTCAAGACCTGGGAGGACTCTGTTTCACCTTCTGAAACCCACATATAGAGATAACAACCCATGACACACACACACACACACACACACACACACACACACACACACACACACACACACACACACACACACACACACACACACACACACACACACACACACACACACACACAGAAAAACAGCAACACTTGATATGCTCCAGTGCACAATTTATTCCGTTTTGCAAAAGGTTTTCCTTCAAATAATGGGCTTCCTTAGTCAGGAAGCACTGATCGGTTATATAAAAGCAACTTTTTCAGCAGGTACTTCATCATACTTTTTTCAGCAAGCAGCCTAAGCAACCATGCAGTAACTTTGCGGAGAAATAACTGCATTTCGAAAGAATAGTTTTGTGAGTACAAGTGTCAGTCTGTCAGTGGACAAGTTAAACAACGGATTTTATCAACAAAGCCAAAAATATGATGTTAACAAAAAAGAACCATTGACGTCTGGACTCTGTGTCCTTCACTGAGAAGGAAGAGAAAATTCTGTTCGGCCTTGACCCTACTTCGATGATGGGCCGAGATGACCTTGACCTGAACCCTAAGCCAATGTTCTTAAATCCTGCTCTGCCGTTCTTGCTTATCCTCTATCTGCCATATTCAGTTTGTCCTCTCTTCACCACCTCCCTCTGCATGGAAATGAGCAAACATCACTCCAGTCCACAAGATGGTTGCAAAAACAGAACCTACCAACGACAGGCAAGTGAGTTTGCTTCCAATTACAAAGTAATGGAATCCATCATTGCTTCCAAAGTCGTCTTTACAGTTTTCAATCAACTTAATCTCCAACCATCAGTTTGGATTCAGCCGCAGTCACTCAACTCTGGAAATGCTTCTGCCCCTCTTTCAGCAATGGTTGGAAGCCCTCAATCTCACACAAGAGGTTAGAACCATCTCTCTGGGCATATCCCAGGCGTTCGCCACAGTCTGGCATCCTGCTTTACTTGCCAAGCGCACTGCCTGTGGTATTGAAGGCTGCCTTCATTCATAGACTTCTGACTTCTTCCACTCACAGTCAACATGCTGCCATTAATGAAATCCTCTCCTCCAAGGAAGCTGGAGTTCCCCAAGGCAGTGTTTTGGGTACAGTCTTGTTCTTCAATTACATGAATGACCTCCTTGATACTCTGGAAAACCCTCTCTTCGTTTTTGCGAACTCCATATTGTCGTACAGTAATCCATCCCTCTGCTAGGTCACTCTCCTGAAATATAAATTATTAGACTCTGGTCTGATAAATGGAACTCAGGTCTCCCTTCCAGAGGCTGTTCTCACTCTTTCCTCCAGGGCTCAAGGTAGCATTGCAATGCCATAACTGGTCATCCCCAATTGTGACCTATGATCTTTATTACCCACTTTAACCTTTCCTAACCCAACCATATTACTTGCTAGTTTAAGTGTTTCCTCTTAACAAATGTTTCTTCACATTTGCTCCATCTCCTGTTTGTTCATTCTGTTGAAGTTTGTCCCACTGTCAGTTCTTCCTTGCACTTCCATGAGTCTAGCTCCTGTAAAGAACCTCCCTACCCAAAACAACACCAACAACATCAACAATAAGCACCATGAGAAGTGAGATGTGGTTGACATTTCAAGTACACTATTCGCCAGGTCTCGGAGGAGAAGGGGGCTAAAGCTCGAGACATTAGCATCACCTCACTTCCCACGGTTTTAGTATACCCTGATTGGCTTTCTGTTAATGAAATCCATTGTAGATAGAAATAAAAACATTTGGAAATGTAAAGAAGGAAGGTGTGTGAATATTTAATGCATCGGTTACAAAATAGCATTACAGCACTTGGTAATTTCATTAAAGGCACAGAGTTTGCGACCATTCTCAATCAAAACCAGAGATGTCACTTTCTAAAGTGACGTGTCACTTATTAAACCTTCCTTCTTATTCACGTCACTTATTCTCAAGAGATGTCACTTATTGAACCTGGTGTTGGCTTAGCGGTTAGGGTGGTGGCTTGGGATCCTGGGGTCCTGAGTTCAAGCCGCATTAGCTGCTGAATTAACACCAGGGGGTTGACTCAGCCTGTCATCCTTCCGAGGTCGGCGAAATGAGTACCAGTGTAGCAGCTGAAAGGCTGCATATGAAGGGAAGGAGTATTGACAGATTTATTAAATCTGGTATTGGTGAGGTGCAGGCATGATGGGCCGAATGGCCTCCTCCTGTGCATAATTTCCTTGTAATCCTTTCCTTCGTTGTAAAGAATTGGGAAAAATCTGCACAAGTTTCACAACAGGAAGGCATACTTCCTTAGATTCAAAAGTCACACGACAAACAAACAGTTTTTTGCCAAGAAGACACTTGCAGCACTTTGAACCTTTTGTTGTGAAATCAGTACAAAAGATCATCCTGGAGTAAGAGTTGGGCAGACACGCACAGTGCATCTGTCTGTAAACAACACATTGCGGCATATCCGCACAAAGCTTACACATCCTCACCCGAGAGATAAACTCTGATTGTCATGCACAAAAAGTGAGACCCTGAGACAATCCGACCGGTTTATTTAAAAATAAATCCACCAACCCATATAACAAGTTCATCAGCCGCCACCTTAGGTGGCAGAGGTAATACGTTGGAGAGGGGAAAAGAGGGTTAGTATTAGCTACTTAAGTTTCTTCAAACTCCTTCTGAGACTTCCTTAATGAGATAAGCGGCAGTGATCTGGTAGGGATATCAGATTTTCAAGCTGGCTTTGAAAGACAGGATTTCTTGAAGATACCACTCTGGTGCTTCTGGCCCAGATTTTCCTGGAGGTTGGTCATTGTAGCCATACTCCACTGTGAGCTCCTCATCCGCCTCCACCATGCGCAGTGTGCGGATACACTTGATTGACCCAAAACGTGGGTGCTCAAAACTATGTTGAACATTCAGAAAGAAACATGGAAGGAAGGCAATGGAATATTGATGATAACAAAGTTAAGATGGGGAGGTGGGGGAATAGCAAAAAGTACATTTGATTGGTCAAATAAAGTTAACGAACAATCAAAATGCAATTGTTCTTCAATCATTATGCTTCCAAATGCAGAGTTTCAAAAAACTACACATTGATTTAAAAAAACAATTTGGACCATGACTCGAAGAATGGCCATGATTTTAGTCGCCATACACAAGTCATTCTCACCATATCAGTTCACAACATCACATCTTCAGCTTTTCCAACTAACCTGCCCAACATCCTGTCCCTGGTAAGATTAATGAGGTAAGGCAATTGCCAGAAAGCAACTTGTCTTTTCCTCCTGAAAAGCCAATCTCACAAAAGAGAACATACACTCTCTTTTGAGCATGAAAGTGTTGTGTTTCAGTTTTCAGACATTCCAGAGCTTAAAAACAGTCCCACTTAAGGTCTCAGCTCACTGCTCTTTCACAATTTAGAAAAACATTGTGGTAGTTTGCCAGGTACACGCGTCTCATCTGTTCCTTCACTCTGGAACGATCAGCTTAATCAGATTTGCCTTCACTTTGTAGAAAAGGTCAAGGTTACTGAATCCCCCTCTTCTTGCTTCCTGGTCCCAATTACCCACCTTCTGCCAATCCCCAATGAAAACTCCCTCCAGTATTTGAGCATCCTTTACACAAAAAGGAAGAAATTCCAAGCAATTATTGATTACTCCCCGGTGACTGGACTTGATGGTATCAGCACTCTAATACTCACACTTTGCTCATCGAGTCATCTCCTCTTTTTTGTCATTCTCTATCTATGGGATGGCATTGTGGAAAGTCACCAATATTACCTCAATTCCTAAGAATGGCACGTAATCTCTCTCTCAATCATACACTGGTCGCCTTCTCCCCGTCGTAAGTAAAGTTATGTTTGATCTACTTCTGCAGTAGACTTCAAAACTCATCTCTTCTCAAACTCTCTGACGTCTAATCATCAGTTTGGCTTCTGCCCAGGTCTTTCCATCCCACACATCCTGTTTCTTCCTCACCACAAACAGGCTATTTTAACAGCTCTGTTCTCGTCTTGCTCCTGCAGCCCTTACCTTGCTGCTAAACCATTACCCTTCCAGGTCACACACATTCCTCCAGAAATCACTACATTTTTAACATCCCCAATCTAAGCTTTACTACACCACGTGAGACCTTAGCCTCCTTTCACCTGCATCTCCTCCTCATGTTGTGTTGCATCCATATGGTGTTGTTTGACAATTTCCACCCCAGTTTGTGTCTGTGGACCCTTTGACCCTTGTTGTTTAGCTCTTCAATGAGCCTCAAAACCTGCATAAAAAAAGTAATCAAAGTCGAAGTGAAATTTGCAATGATAAAATATCCATATACAGTGGTGAGAAAAAGTTTATGAACCCTTTCGAATTTTCTCAATTTCTGCATAAATTTGACCTAAAATGTGATCAGATCTTCATCCAAGTTCTAATATTAGATGAAGAGAACCTGAGTAAACAAGTAGCACACAAAAAAATCTACTTTTTCATTTATTTATTGAGCAAATGATCCAACATTCAATTTCTTTGTTAGGAAAAGTATGTGAAGCTCTTAGTTCATCAGCTCAATTCAGAGGGTAATTACAGTCAGGTGTTTCAATCAATGGGATGATAATCAGGAGTGGGTTTGGGTGGTCCTGCCTTATATGAAAAACAAACTTTGTTCCTCACCACATAGGTTAGTAGAAGCATGTCATGCCCCGATCAAAAGAGATTTCTGAGGATCTCAGAAAAATAATTGTCGATGCTCATCGGTCTAGAAAGGGTTACAAAACCACTTCTAAAGATGTTGGGCTCCACCAATCCACTGTCAGACAGATAGTGTACAAATGGAGAAAATTCAACACCATTGTTACTCTTTCCAGGAGCGGTTGCTCGTCCAACGAAAATCACTCCAAGAGCAAGGCGTACAATAATCCAGGAGGTCACATAGACCCCCAGGGTAATGTCTAAGGATCTGCAGGCCTCTCTTGCATTGGCTGTCAGTGTTCAAGAGTCCACCATCAGGAAAACACTGAACAAGAATGGTATGCATGGGGGGATAGCAAGGAGGAAACCACTGCTCTCCAAGATCATTGCCGTCCATCTCAAGTTCGCCAAAGACTACCTGGATGATCCAGAAGGCCATTTGGAAGAATGTTCTGTGGACAAATGAGTCAAAAGTGGAACTTTTTGGCTTAAATGAGAAACGTCATGTTTGGCAGAAACCAAACACTGCATTCCAACTTCAGAACCTCATCCCAACCGTGAAGCATGGTGGTGGGAGGAGTATCATGGTTTGAGGCTGCTTTGCTACCTCAGGACAAGGCCAGCTTACCATCATTGATAGAACCATGAATTCTGGATTGGACCCGAAAATTATACAGGAGAATGTCACGGCATCCGTCCGTGAGCTGAAGCTCAACAGAAAGTGGGTCATGCAGCAAGACAAAAATCTGAAACACACAAGTAAATAAACACCAGAATGGCTGAAGCAGTCTCTGGAATGTCTGAAAACTGAAACACAACACTTTCATGCTCAAAAGAGAGTGTAAGTTCTCTTTTGTGAGATTGGCTTTTCAGGAGGAAAAGACAAAATTTTGCATTTTGGAATGGCCAAGTCAAAGTCCAGACCTTAACCCAATTGAAATGTATTGTCGAACCTGAAGCGAGCAGTTCATGCAAGAGAGCCCACAGATATCTCTAAGTTGAAGCAGTTCTGTAAGGAGGAATGGGCCAAAATTCCTCCAAGCCGATGTACAGGACTAATCAAGAGTTATCAGGAAACGTTTGGTTGAAGTTATTGCTGCTCAAGGGGGTTATTATTTGTTATTATTTATAACCAGTATTTATAACCACCAGTTATTGAATGGAAAGGTTCACATACTTTTTCTGACAAATAAATTAATGTTGGATCATTTTGCTCAATAAATAAATTAAAAAGCAGATTTTTTTTGTGTGATATTTGTTTAATCAGGTTCTCTTTATCTATTATTAGGACTTAGGTGAAGATCTGATCACATTTGAGGTCAAATTTATGCAGAAATACAGAAAATTCTAAAGGGTTCAGAAACTTTTTCTCACCACTGTGCTGAATGGGTTTACAAAATCATATCAATCTCTGTTGCCAGTTCTGAAAAGTCGTGGAGCTCACTACCACTTGACTTTGCTCTTTCACATCTCATTTATAAAGCACTTGGCTTCTGATTTTCACAATTTCTGAGCAGGCATTGATTGCACATGTATAGTACCTACCCATTCCCAAGATTAGCGTCGGAGTTGAGAATTTGGTCAGGGTACTTCGCTACCCGCAAACCACGACCTTCACTTTTCGTAAATATCTGTGGGATCTTTTTAGTTTGCATGCGAATGTGTGCAGATAGGGCAGCTGGCTTAACATATCTTCCAATGGAAGGTGTACTCAATTGTTGCAATGCTTGCGAAGCATCAGGATGATATTTTGTTAATTGGGTTGAGAATTGAACCCAGACTAGAATCATGGTAAAATTCGTTTTTGGCTGTGTCTCTAAATGAAGAAGAATCACTTGAAAAATAAAAAAATTCTCGTATCATTACCCGGATCTTCACCAAAATCGAATAAATTCGTCCTTTTCACTTCTCCAACCTATCCACCAAGTTTCATCCGAATCAGTCCATAAAGTTTTGAGATATCCTGCTCAGAGCCAAACAGATAAACTGGGGTGAAAAGTTTGACAGACAGACAAACCGGGGTGAAAACACAACCTCTGTCCACCTTCGGTGGCAGAGGTAAAGATGGCTAATAGGTTGTGCACTGGCCTTAGAGCTGTTTAGTCTGGGTTTGATTCTCAGCCTGACTATAAACTCTCGGATTGGTGCTTCGCAGGTCATTGCATCATAAACTGCTTCAGGGATATAAAAAGCTGGGAACCAGTCTGGCAGTATTATCTGGTCGCCAGAATTAAAAAAACCCATGAGTCTTTCACCAAAGAATAGGCAATGTGTCACTGGAGCCCGAGCCAAATTCCAATATTTTGCCCAAAACTGCAGGTAGCAAGTGGTCTGGCCTTCTCCGATAGTTCAAAAACAGGATAATAAGCCAAAACATTCTTTCAAATTGTGCAAACAATGAGAATAGGGTTGTTTTTCTAAAAATCTAAACCATCTGGTCAGCCTGATTCCCACATTTATCACTCAATTAACTTCTGTTGGATGAACTTTATAATTTCGGATGTTTTCATTTACGGACACTTTCCGACAGTTCTATGATCTTTCCCAGTGTATCGGCTTTGATGTCAGTCAGCATGTGAAATTTCAGCTTTCTATGTTACCCGGAAGGTATATTATTATCAGTGAGTCAGTGAGTGGTTAGAATGAGCTTTATATGTTGGATAAGAGAAACCAGAAAGCATCTGAAAATGCAAAGCCCGTCCGCTTCCACTTTGTGTTCGGACTTCTTCTTTAGTATGTTAAACATGATGAAAACAGATAAAAAATACGAAATAAACTGACGATTTTAGGCGACCTTGACCTTTTGACCTCAATAGCAAGACTTCAGTGACCCAAGATGCAAACCCTGCTCAAATTTATGGTCAATCAGATAGAAATTGATGACAATTTTGTGACCTTGACCATTGACCTTTTAATCTTAAAAAAACAACATCGGCTTGATTGGTGAACCAATTCAGTGACCCAATATGCAAATTCTTAAAAATTCAGGTCAATGGGATGAAAATTGACGATTTTATGTGACGTTGACTTTTTGACCAAATTATTAATTTATCTTCTCCATATTATTAAAATAAAGCTTTGTTGAAAATTTGATGCCAAAAGCTCAAATGGTAAAAACGTTACGGCTTGGACACACACACACACACACACACACACACACACACACACACACACACACACACACACACACACACACACACACACACACACACACTCTCGTTCTCTCTCGTTCTCTCTCTCTCTCTCTCTCTCTCTCTCTCTCTCTCTCTCTCTCTCTCTCTCTCTCTCTCTCTCTCTCTCTCTCTCTCGTCTCTCTCTCTCTCCCTCTCTCTCGTTCTCTCTCTCTCTCTCTCTCTCTCTCTCTCTCCCTCCCTCTCTCTCTCTCTCTCTCTCTCTCTCTCTCTCTCTCTCTCTCTCTCTCTCTCTCTCTCTCTCTCTCGTTCTCTCTCTCTCTCGTTCTCTCTCTCTCTCGTTCTCTCTCTCTCTCTCGTTCTCTCTCTCTCTCGTTCTCTCTCTCTCTCGTTCTCTCTCTCTCTCTCTCGTTCTCTCTCTCTCTCGTTCTCTCTCTCTCTCTCTCTCTCTCGTTCTCTCTCTCTCTCTCTCTCTCTCTCTCTCGTTCTCTCTCTCTCTCTCGTTCTCTCTCTCTCTCTCGTTCTCTCTCTCTCTCTCGTTCTCTCTCTCTCTCTCGTTCTCTCTCTCTCTCTCGTTCTCTCTCTCTCTCTCGTTCTCTCTCTCTCTCTCGTTCTCTCTCTCTCTCTCGTTCTCTCTCTCTCTCTCGTTCTCTCTCTCTCTCTCTCTCTCTCTCTCTCTCTCTCTCTCTCTCTCTCTCTCTCTCTCGTTCTCTCTCTCTCTCTCTCTCTCTCTCTCTCTCTCTCTCTCTCTCTCTCTCTCTCTCTCGTTCTCTCTCTCTCGTTCTCTCTCTCTCGTTCTCTCTCTCTCGTTCTCTCTCTCTCGTTCTCTCTCTCGTTCTCTCTCTCTCTCTCTCGTTCTCTCTCTCTCTCTCTTTTTCTCTCTCTCTCTCTCGCTCTCTCTCTCTCTCTCTCTCTCAATCTCTCTCTCTCTCTCTCTCTCTCTCTCTCTCCATGCTCTCTCTCTCTCTCTCGTTCTCTCTCTCTCGTTCTCTCTCTCTCGTTCTCTCTCTCTCGTTCTCTCTCTCTCTCTCTCTCTCTCTCTCTCTCTCTCTCTCTCTCTCTCTCTCTCTCTCTCTCTCTCTCTCTCTCTCTCTCTCTCTCTCTCTCTCTCTCTCTCTCTCTCTCTCTCTCTCTCTCTCTCTCTCTCTCTCTCTCTCTCTCTCTCTCTCTCTCTCTCTCTCTCTCTCTCTCTCTCTCTCTCTCTCTCTCTCTCTCTCTCTCTCTCTCTCTCTCTCTCTCTCTCTCTCTCGATCTCTCTCTCTCCCTCCCTCTCTCGTTCTCTCTCTCTCTCTCTTTCTCTCTCTCTCGTTCTCTCTCTCTCCCGTTCTCTCTCTCTCTCACGTTCTCTCTCTCTCGTTCTCTCTCTCTCTCTCGTTCTCTCTCGTTCTCTCTCTCTCGTTCTCTCTCTCTCTCTCGTTCTCTCTCGTTCTCTCTCTCTCTCTCTCGTTCTCTCTCTCTCTCTCTCTCTCTCTCTCTCTCTCTCTCTCTCTCTCTCTCTCTCTCTCTGTGTCTCTCTCTCTCTCTCTCGCTCTCTCTCTCTCTCTGGCTGTGTGTGGCACGGGTTTATTAATATGAGAATTCTTAGACTCTGTTAAGCCCCTGTCACACCTTGACGATTTAGCCAGCGTATGGCAACGTATCAAAATTGATCTAAAACGCTGGCGTACGCTGAACTATTGATGTTTTTTTCAGTTTTGGGCGTATATTAACGAGTTGGACGTATGCATGATGTATTAGTAACGTACACAGAACGTTTCAATAACTTATACCAACGAATGCTTAGCGTGTTGTCAGCGTTCACAACTTATGCCCAACGATAGTCTGACTTATGCATAGCACGCGACAGAGTATCGCCGACGATCATGTGGCATCGCCTATTAAAAGGCTGCCGCTCGACGATTCAAATCATAACCGCACTAGACATCGAAGTGTCAACATCACCGTCATGTCGAAGAAAAAAAAAAAACCATGGAGTCTGGAATCCTGAACGGGTTCCTCCTGTAAACCCCAGTTTTATATACCAGTCCCCCGAAACGCTGCCAATACGCCATTATACGGTAGCTGTAAGTTAGAAACACGTTCAGTAAGTTCTGTGGTCGTCCGGAAGACGTCAAATACGTCTACATACGTCAATGTGCGTTGGAGATACGTTACACATCGGTTCAAAGCACGTTACTCATAGGTTAGAAATAAGTTTCGGGTATGCTAAACATTACCTCGACATGTTTCGACTTAGGAGTAACTTACAAGTAATGTGTGTCAACGATCACATAACGTGCTTACAACTTATGGCCAGCATATGCGGAACATGTGAGTCATACGCTGGTATACGTGAAAAAATTTTGAGCATGCACAAAATTTGTCGACGAGCTCGGCGTACTACGACGTTTGTCAGCGTGCTTCAGCGTGCTCTTAACGAATACAAAACTTACCCATAACGTATTCGACGTGTGCCAGCGTATTCGTCAAATTTTTCATACGCCGGCATACACTGGCTAAAACGTCAAGGTGTGACAGCCCCTTGAAGCTAGTGACACAGATCTCACAACAGAAACACCAACAATAACTACTGCATCTGTTTATGAAGTCTCTTTGTAAACTGTTGCTGTTGAAGAATGAGTTTCCATTCTACTGCAGAAGGAAAATTTCAATGTGGAATGATCTTTGGAAATGTGAACAAATAAAAAGAACCCTGCACACAATTTTTATGAAAAATTAAATTATATACTTGACGAGCCTTCTTCATCAAAAAAAAAAAACCTTTCCCTGGCTATAATTTTATAACAACAGCATCAACCTCGCAAAAATATGCATTTTCAGGGATTTTAACTCAACGGGCGAAGAATTTTCGATTTTCCACAAATGTGCCTGTAGTCGATCCATCCTTGGTGGTCGTATAGTACAGTAAGTTCATCCACCACGATTGAGAGAGGATGCCATGCCGCGTGTGCGTGCTGCTGCATCATGTCATGCCGTGTCCCCCACAATTAAGTGGAAGAAATAACCGTCGCTTTAACTGTTTCACAATCTCTGCCGAGCTACTCACACATGTGCACGGGCGATTTCAGTTATGGCACGGTACAAATGGCGTCCCGGGAAAGCGTTAAATGGGACGATGCCATAACGCACAGGACACTTGGTCAGCCTGCGATGGTGGGACAAAGCAGTTGTCGCCCATTTTATCTGTGGTGTTTGAGGTGCCGGGGCGGTGTATCTGCTGTGTCCGTGCTGGGTAATAGAACCGATTTATCAATTAATAAAAAATCCCTCATATTCCGGTACCATCAATTTAACGGAAATACAAAACCTTGATTTTCAATAGCTTTCTGAAAAAAAGACAACATTTTGCATTTGGGCTCTCCTCAACATTGGACTAAAATATATCATGACAAACTACGACCACAAACGACTGTTTAAGAGGGAAAATGCATCTTAAGTCAGTGAGGAAGACATTTAAGATCTCAAAGACACTTACGACCCAAAGATCCTTAAGACCCCTTTACCCATTGGTGTTCTGGCTCTCCTGCCCCCGACACAGTTTCACCCCCACCCCACCCCATCAGTTCACTTGCCCTGATCCACCTGCCCCATTCTCAGCCCTGGCCAGCTCTCCTACTTCTCCCACTTCTCAGTACCCCCTTCCCCCCACCCTCCCCACCCAGGCAATGCTGGGTAACCCTGTGAGTATAAAATAAAAACAACCCATTAAATGCGTTATAATAACATCTTCAAGAGGTGTGAAACAGGCTGCAGTATCTTACATGTCATATTTGCTGTTCGGCATGAATGAGTGATTCGCCTTATGTCCAAGAGAAGCGCAGTATAGGGATGTGGTTGATTTGTCTTTTGGCACATCGATCACAGTCTCCTCATCAAGCGATATTGTGTTTTCATTCAAAGACCAGTCACGGCCATCAACCTGGGGGATTGTAGGGGGAGATCACAGTAGAGCATGTTAGCATATTCATAAAAATGGCCACATGGTTGATAAAGTGTCACAACAGACACAAGAAGTAAATAACACGAGTAGAGACACAATTATGCCACAGGTCTCACCTCCTCATGAGTAAGGCGTACGCCATTGTAAAATGCCATCACAGTTCCTCCTTCCATGGCTGACAATGCAAACAAGCCCTCTCCAGCACCTGGTATCAGAGAGGGCCCAACGTACACCCTGCCTCGAAAAAAAACAAAAACTTTGTACAGTGATAACACGTGCCAACAAAAGAAAATAGAACACACACATAAAAAACATAGAAAGAAAAAAAAAACGAATGATGAAAAGTCCTATGCTTGCGAACGTTGTGTATTTCTTTATATAATGGTGGCACAAATACCAGTCATACCGTTTTTTCTCATATGGATCAGGAACAAGGGGTTTTGATGAAATACATGTGGAAGTGGATCGATCAAAGGAGAGTTCAGGCCCTTCGGGGGTGGGAGAAGGGGATGGGTGTCGGTGGGGGAGGGAGTTGTAATGCCAAATTAACTTAGTTGACACAGTGAAAAACAAAAGTCTTCGGTCCTTACATTTTATTTTGACAACAACGGAAAAGCAAACTTTTTCCAGGAGGTGGGAACTATCAATGTTCGATAGATTAAGGAACTCGAGATTTTAAAAATGCTATCAAGCATTCTAATATTGACATCATAATTAAACCAATGATACCACATGGATATAAAACTGTCTGCGAAACAGGCAAAAATCATATATTTAGAGCTTTAGAGGAAGAAAAAAACAAAAAAAACCAAGGTTGAAAAAACTGGTTGCAGTTGGGAAGATCCAAATTAAAAAGTGAAGGCACCCCAACTAGTGGTTTGTCCAGTAAGGCAAGGGTAACCTGAAACATTTCGATCACAGAGTCGTCTTCATCCAGGACTGTGCAGGCACCATGCACCAGCATTGCAAGAGCCATTTACATGTTACATACATCTCAAATAACAGGATTCTTCCAAAGTCCCCCTTCCTTCTTCCATATGCTCCATACATCACACTTTTTTCCCCATTTTTGTTTGTACAGTATTCCCATATCCCCTTTAGGGAGGGGTACATGGGTCACCAACACCAGGTAAACAATATTTATGCAGCTGTGAATGTACCGCTAGACAGGTTCACCTCCCCCAGCAGAATGTTGCTGAAAATTTTCACTGGAGTACCAGCACACAGTGGCCTACTCTTTTCTAAAAAGCACTGGTAGGTTCCTGATAAATGTCCAAAGTGAACCCTATCACATGGGCCAGCTGCCTTAACATTCTGCTGCAATGGGAAGCACCAATCTGACAGTTTATTGCCAGACCGAGAGTCAAACGCAGACGAGATAGCTTAAAGGTAAGTGCTCCACCTCTGCACCATTCTGTCAGACTATGTAATGTAAATGGGAGATGTACAGGTATATCTGAAAAGAAACAGTGACAAACCGAGAGACTGGTGTGCTCTTTGTTTGCTTATTTACATGAGTAAATAGACAGAAGCGCGTTTTAAAAATTGTAGTCTTCCCTGAAGCATTAATTACACAAGGGTTTTTATACTATCAAGGGTTTTGCATCCACGTGTATTTGTGTCCATTTGGAGAATCTCACCATCTTTCAAGATCTTGAAGTGAGACTTTCCATCCTCAACTCCATGAAAACTTGCAGGATGTGCCGAGACCATCTCCGCATCGACAAACTCTCCATACAATGCTGTATGGTCATCCGGATACACATAACCAACATGACCCCCTGTCATCTCACCCTCATCATTCACATGGCCAATCAGTTTTCCACCATCCTACGACACCATGGCACAAAGCAGAGTTTGCAAAAACGTTAGTTTGTAAGGCAAAACTATATGAGGCAAGTCGTAACAAGTTACTTAAAAAAACAGACCAATGTGATAATCAACATGATAAAGTGTTTTCCCCAAAGTACTGTACAGTAGTCTATTGGGTCAGACACGCTTACAAGCTAGTGATGCTTAGGCAATCACCATATGCTTCAGATCTGTGCCAGAACAATGACTTTTTCACAATGAGCCATCATTTTTTGGTGATGTTGTAAAACAATCACACCTCTGAATCACCTCATGATTATTTTTTTCCATTTATTCTTTTTTCAGTAATCTGTAACTTATCGTGGTGCTCAACGAGAAGTTTCTTTGGGAGATGGAGACTGATACGGTCAAAATGTGCATAACCAACATCAGTGATTGGACAATGAATGGGCAATAATGGATAGCGAAACAGACCGATACAGTGATCATGAGGACCTGTGAAATACTGGAATGGCAAAAACGCATTTCTGATAAACCAGAGATAAACAAGATTGGGTTTGATGTGTTAATTTAACCTAGTAGCTGATATGTGCACAATAATAATTGCAAGCACTGAAATTTTTAGTGAACAAAAGAACAATTTGTCAATTAGCATAGAAATTGCTACTTTTACTCATGTTTATGATTTGACTGTACTTTGGTTTGGAACAATCTGTATATTACGTGTGCACAAATACGGGTGTGGGAGGGGTGAGTCAAAAGCTTTGTTATATTTGCATATGTCATAATTTGTTGGCGCCTTACATTGTGCAAAAAACCAACAAACATTCCTACGAGAAAACCGTGGGATATCTGTTGACTATTTCTTCACATCAATGGCTGAACTGTCATTTGTGTACCTATCATGGGTGAATTTCTCGATGGGTGGAATATTGCAAACATGGAAACAAACATAAAGCTCAAATGCAAGCATCGTACAGGAAAGTAGATCCAACAAAGGCCGCATCGCACGTTGTTTTGGTAATGCCCAGAGAAGGTGAGTCGTCCATCGGGGTCATGCTCCTCCGCATAGCCATGTAGTTGGCCATCGCTGTATGTGCCATGGATCGTGCTTCCATCCTCATTGGTGTAAAAGGCTTTTCCTTGCAGTGCATCATCCACAAAGTTCCCATGTAAAGTACTAGACAAAACATTGATGAATGAGGGGCAAGTGGGAGAAAGGTCATAAACATTTAGACTTTTTGAAATGTGTGATGTCACAACACAGAAAGGTTTGAAACACAGTAATAACAAACTCACTTTTTTGTGACCATCCAATTCATTCCAAAAGGCATTCACTGTAACGGAGACACAAGCTTCATATAGTGAAGGCACATAATGTGACTCACCGAGTGGTAACAAAAGACAACAGACAAAGCTGGGACATATCCAGTTGGTCAATGGTGAGGCTTACCCACCTGTAGTCACTCGTTGAGCACTTTTTATGTGTCTCGGCAACTTTTACTTGCATGTGGGTGGACCTTTTAAAACCCGACTATTGCCTAACTTCACAAATACCTCATGACGGAGAGGCATTTCAGTCATGTGGGCATGTGACATCATGATATTCAGACCACTATTTTGCTGGCCAAAACATAATTAGCAATGGAAAAGCAGTACAGTGATGTCTATTTCATAGGAACTTTTTCGGTGATGGCAGAATTTGTAAAGTAACAATTATCTGCAATAAGTAGCTATTATACTTGTTGAATACATGTGCTGGTAAGTTGACTGATGATCTTTTTATATACAGTAGTGTTAAGGCTCGTGAAGGAGCTGGGATGCAGAATGGATTAGGATGTGACAGAACAAAAGAAACAGCAGAAAGAGAAGTGTTTTTTGAGGGACTAACAGCAGGGTTGAGGGACAGAATAGAGAGACATTTGGAGAAATAAGGGTATGGGGAAGAATGAGGGCTAGGGGCAGACACAGGGGGTGTACAAGATGGAAACAGACACATGCTCTCAGGAAGGAGGGGGGGGAGATTGGGACCATACTCTGTGCAGAGCATTGGTGCTGCCGAAGTAGTCTCCTTGGCTCTTGAGCACAATCCTGAACAGGTCGCCACTCCGGCACAGTATACCAGCATGCTGGCACTCATTTGCTGACCTCGGAAGGATGACAGGCCGAGTTAACCCCACCTGGTATTAATTCAATAGCTGAGCGGGATTTGAATTCAGGACCCTTGGATCCAAAGCCCACCACCCTAACCATTAAGCATCCAACGTCTCAGGAGGAAAAAGTGGAAACTTTTCCACTTTGGAAAGTGGAAAAAGTGGAAACTGGAAAAAAGTGGAAACCATGAGGCATCCAACGTCTCAGGAAGGAAAAAGTGGAAACTTGGAAAGAGGTGAACTTGATGAGGGTGTTTTTTTTAATACATTGTCGAGGCTCGTATGAGAGTTTACACAAATGCACAGCAAGGGGGCATGAGACAAGAGGGGTGGGAGAGGGAAGGACAAAACAGTGGGGAACACAGACATTAGGAGATCTGTGGAAGGGAGAGGGATGGGGCGGGAAACACGGGGTATACAAGATGGACATTACAGAGACTTTCAGGAAGGAAAGCAGGGAAATTGAAGGAGGTGGGTTTGGGGTGGATTAATGGGGGTAGAAAAGATCGAGGATTTGGATGGGGGACGATAAGAGGTGGTGGTGAACAGCTGTTTTGAAGGCCTGGAGTGAAGAATGGGATTGAAGAGAGTGTGGAAGTTCATTCCAAAGGTGGGGAAAAAAGAGGAATTAAAGAGTGAAGGTGAGCAGTGATTCATGATTTTGGTAGTTTTACCAGAAGGGGGTTGCTGGCAGACCTTGAGCAACCTGCGGAAATATGGGGGGGGGGTGGGACATATTGCAGACAGAGCGGGGGGGGGGCGAGACCAGAGAGGAGATGGTAGAAGACAGAAAGACCACCGACCTGCCTGTGGTGAGAGAGTGAGAGGCCCAAAGATTCAGCCTCACTGTGGGAGATACCAATGATCCTAAACGCCTTAGTTTTTATAGCGTGAAGCCGAGAAAGGTGGGAGGCGGGAGCACCAGCCCAGAGGGGAGAGCCGTACTCCATCAGTCTGTTCACGAAAGCTCTGTATGTGGTCAGGAGCTCAGGTGGGCTGAGGAAGGACTTTGCATGACGGAGGATTCCCAGTCGGCGACTGGCTTTGGAGGCCAGGTTGGAAACGTGGCTTTCTCAGGAAAGATCATGGCAGATACTGAGACCCAGAAGCTTGAAAGAAAGGACTTCTTCCAGAGGATTGTTGAAAAAGTAAATGGGGGGGGGGTGGTTTCTAAACGGTCCTTTCGGAGAGTCATAGTGAGTGGTCCCTGGTCCTTCGAGTGGTCCCTCGCCGGTTGAAAATGTTGTGCAATTTCATTTTTGGATGACATTGCTTTGATCAACTTTTTTGTGTGATGTATTTTCATTCTCTACCCGTCACTTCAACATCGATACACATAAAAAAAACCTCCATTGACCTCTTGCTTGGAGTTCCTTCCTTGTTGATTCAAGCAGTGAAAAGCGCTGACTGACATATTTTGTGTTCTCTCTGGAATGGTATATTTTTAAATTTAATTTTGTTAATTTTTACTTGAATTCCATATTTAAAGGTAAGCCTTGGTGATTCTTTGAAAAATTGAAAAGTTTGTATGGGAGGCAATTCCCCCCTTCCCCACCAAACCCCCTCCTTAACCACAGAAATCAAAACATGAATAAATCGCAACAAGCCACAAGATAATTTTTACTCGCTGGTCCATCCTTTCCAGCCAAGCACACATAATCACACAAATAGTTTTGATATCGCATGCTTTTCTCATTGCAAATCTGCACAACTACTATTCAGCACAACTACTAAACCACTAAACCCCAGCCATACACAGACTCCCTAACACGCTGAAGTAAGACTTACCCTGTAGAAGGTTGTAGTGAGTGGCAATATCTGCATTTTGGAGTCTGCACACAGCCTGATGGTTATCCTTCTTTTGAATGAAAATTTCCCAGTTACTTCTCCAGATATTTGTGGACCACAGACAGGGTGGTGTACGGCACACACATATGGCATGTGGTTCATGTGGTTCCCGGTATGGCTTGTGGTTCCTGGTACCACAACTGTTTTTCTTATGAAAACTTTTAAAATTTAATTCCTGGTTCTGATACCATAACTGTGATGAAACTGATTAATGACAAAAACAAATTTTATTACCAAATTGGTAGTTCCTATCTCTGCAATAATCCTGGCCTCTTTAAGCTCTGTTTGATAGGACAGTCTCCACCAAGCTCCAGCTAGACCGATAGGACAGTCAAGCTGTGAACCTGTTTGATTGGGAGAAGTTCGGGATTGACCTTTACAACATCCTTGTTCATGTTTGGAGATTTTCCTCATGCACTGGCTGATGGGAGAAAAAAACCTTTTCTGGTTTTTACCTTTTCGAGATTATTCATGAGGGAATCTGCGGGATTGGTCAAATGACCGGGTCATCCACCGAGCTGTGGCTGAAATCAACAGGACATTGATTGAGGTGTGCAACCCACCATGGTAAGCAAGGAAAATTTGACGTTCCAGACATTAACACTTCATCGGAGCAAAACTGTGTTAATGCCTGAATTGTCAACTTCTCTTTTTTTCCCCCAGCAGTCAGCAACCCTCAATCAACGTCCTGTTGATTTCATTCATTATTCTAACTGTCTGCTGATGCAGATCAACATTCGCCTTCATGATCAAGACCAGTTCTTCATTATACACTGAGCTATTGGCTGGAATATCAAAACAGCATAACATGTTCATGCAGAGCAATTCAGGACATACAGGTAGTAATTGGTAGTGCACATTAAGGAATGATATTGTTCGATAGCTAAACTTAGAACTCAGGAATTATCACAGTTATAGTTTTTCATTGACACTGTTATTCGTCTTATTATGAATAACAAGCATAGCATCAATTTTCTTTGCACTGTGCATACAAGCATGTGGTATTTCAAGGTGTATTCAAGTTAAAATTTCTGTGGTGAGATAAATTTAGCCGAATTACTTATGCAATGGTGACTCATATAACTAAGAATGAGAAGAAAAACAATCACCTTCCATCAAAGAAGTAAAACTTGCCCTTGCCTTGCTTTTCTCCCCGTACAAAGAAACCTTCAAAGCGATCTCCAGAGGAATACGTGATTTTGCAGAAACCATGTGGTAGCTTGTCCTCGTCCAGAGGTCCTGCATGTCCAAAGCACAGCAATTATCAAGAAGTATCGTCACAATGGGAACAACCCATTAAGAAGCACCATAACCATAGAAAAAAAAATGACATCTGTGCTCTGTGCATTCAAACCTAAACAAGTCAAAAGGGAAGAGCAGGAGAAAGAATTCCATCTAGCCCACTACCATAAAGTAATTCTTTTGGTATTATATGATACAAAGATATGCAAAACATTGCATTTAAATGGAGAGACTACGAAGCTTCAAAAACTGAGAATTGATGGACAAGATTATAAATCATATTTTTCACTTTAGATCCTTATACACACGACTGTAATATTAAACGGAACATACAAAGTTAGCGAACCATCCTGATTAAATTATTGTTACGGATCCGGGGGTTGGGGGGGGGGGGCTCGGACGAGTGCGTCAATCACTGTCCGTAACTAGTTTGGGTTTTCGCACCCTACTCTCGACAGCCAAATGTTACAGATTCGGCGCCACAATCACCACCGCCGTCTCCGGGGTTATAACGCCGGCTGGTTCGGCACACTTCTCGGGTTACGCGTCTCGAACCACGATACCAAAATACACCTGTACCATGCCAGCTGGGGAAATAGACCCAAAAACAGACTGGTTTTGTCAGAGACCGAGCGGAGTCTACCAGTCTGTAACCATTTTCGTTTTTATATCCAAATCGAGCTGATCGTTCCTCGGCGCGGCATGAATTGATTCAAAGCGGAAACTTCATACGAATCAGCCAGAATTATTGGGGACATCGGGGAAACGACACAAGCAACGCATTCACGACAATGTTATAATTAATCTATAACCCGTTCTTAACTAGGGAGCTACGGATTATGGGTTTCGAAGGGAACTCTAACGAGATAAACTTTAAACGACATGCAGAAAAGACATGGACAGCATGCAGACAAGACAGAGTACTTGGTGATGTTTCATGGATGAGAGGAAAGTGTCAAAAGCACCAATGTGGCTCGCGACAAGCCGATGTCCACTGATTCGAGCCCCAAGCTCGAGCATGCCGTGTGGCAAGATGGCAGCGCCGTACTCTTTCTTCTCAAGGCACGGCTTGCGCACGCCCTCCTCAGCGTGTTCTGACCCCGCGCAATGTCGACGGCACAAGACTGTCAGATCGATGGTGGGTCTCAGCTGGTTTCTCACAAGGTCCAGCTTTTCTTTCTTGGCCGATGGCAGACTCGGCGCACTCAGGTTCAGCTCCTGCCGATCGCAGACTCGGCGCACTCAGGTTCAGCTCCTGCCGATCGCAGACTCGGCGCACTCAGGTTCAGCTTCTGCCGATCGCAGACTCGGCGCACTCAGGTTCAGCTTCTGCCGATCGCAGACTCGGCGCACTCAGGTTCAGCTCCTGCTGATCGCAGACTCGGCGCACTCAGGTTCAGCTCCAGCCGATCGCAGACTCGGCGCACTCAGGTTCAGCTTCTGCCGATCGCAGACTCGGCGCACTCAGGTTCAGCTCCTGCCGATCGCAGACTCGGCGCACTCAGGTTCAGCTTCTGCCGATCGCAGACTCGGCGCACTCAGGTTCAGCTTCTGCCGATCGCAGACTCGGCGCACTCAGGTTCAGCTTCTGCCGATCGCAGACTCGGCGCACTCAGGTTCAGCTTCTACCGATCGCAGACTCGACCCTCGGGTTCAGTTTTCTCTCCCGGCCGATTCACCACTGCCTTTCCTTTTCTCGCTCGCCTCGAAGCCCCTGCTCATCCAGCAGATCGCGACTCGACACTCGTCGTTAATCTGTTGCCTTCCCTGCCTTTCTTTCGGCTCGTTCCTCACGAAAAACAGACACAGCCGTCCCGTGTACAGCCGATCGGCACCACCTCGGCGCTCACAGTTTTACCACCTTTTCTTTTTGGGGCGCGCCCCTTTATGAAGCCGACAAACTCCTCCCTTCAGTTTCACTTCCTTCTCTAGGCCACTCCCCCTCTCAGCGTGCTGGGCGGAGTCTATTGTCCGGAGAGAGAAAGGAAGAAGAAGAGCCTCTCGGTCCACCACCAATGTACCAACGATGAACAGTCTCTTACACCTCCCGACACACATGTAGCGTCCATTTACCGAACAACCTAGCTAAACATGCATTTAATGGGGGATCTGGGCTAATCCAATATTTAGTAATACACTAAGGGCAATTTCCGCAACATTATGTATGGCATGTCTCTGCTCTCATGACATCATGTTTGCCATTGGATTGAATGTCAGTCATTCTATTTTTAATCATTAATTGAGCTCAATAATTGCCCCCAAAAAAAGCACAGTGCAGTCATGTTAAGAACAACCTACAAGCCTGTCATCACAATAAGCTGAACAGCACCTTCAACGACTCCATTGTGTTCTGTCGAATTTGATAAGAACAAATGTGTGACTAAATATCACCTGTATGTTCAGCTTAACAGCCAGTATTTTATTTATGTTTGGCTTAAAGGAATTTGACAACATTTCACCTGAGCACTGGACTTATGCTTCACTGAACTTTGAATACGTGCCTGTCCAACTATCTTCAGGCAAATCGATTGTGCTTGTGTCTCCATGCTGTGCGTGCATTTTCACACTGCCTCATGGCCTGTCATCCACAATACATTTCACATATGTTAACTCAAGGGATTCATTCAGTTTGGCCAAAAATCCATACAATCTTATGTGCCCAACATGGGCGTTTTTGCCAAATACCAAAAATATTGTTGAGAGGGGGAGAAACTATAATTTGATGAGCCTTATGCTTTGGTGTGATCAGTTAGAGACCCTTTACAGGATTTGCTCACCTGAGTTACATAAACAAAAGTGGAAAATCCTTAAAGACTTTTTTCCGGTTCCGGGTCTGTGCATGTTGGACGTGGATTGTGGAGTTCTTCCTTCCATGAGTTCATCAAAGATAAGTGTTCTGCACCATATATGTGCCTTTCTGTTATATTTTTATCCGTGTTGCTGTTTGTGTTTACGTCCAATTTTCCATGTTAAACCTTCCCTTGTTGTGTTTAATTGTAGAATTTGTGTCCCTGTGGCTCTGGCCTACTTGATCAGGCCTTAGTTAGTCTGCATACAAATTCTGTCTCTGCTCTGATGCCACGTGCCTTGTTCAGCTTCCTTTCTCCCAAGTATTGTCTTTTCAGCTTCCTTAATTTTATCCTAGCCAAAATAAATAAATAAAAAAACAATTTTTTTTACTCCAAAAAAAAAATCACGATCTCAAGCTGCATGCACCTCATTATTTATCTCTCCCTTTTCTCAATATCTCCAAACTGAGTTTTCATTGAATGAAATGCTTCGTCCTTTAAAAGCTTTTCATAACATTAAAAACAAGTGAAATCCTTCAATACAGCGCGTGTGGTGAAGCAAATGAGTACACTAATGTTAAAATATGCAATTTATGCTTTTTCAGTTGAAAAACAATTAAAAAGCGTACTTAATATTTGAAATGTAAAAATCTTGTTATTATTGTGATAAGCACCTTTATATATATAACAGAAGGAATGAAATCGTTCGATACAGCGTGGCAGGAGGCCGCAAAAGAACAATGACATAAGAAGAACTTACCTTTCACCGTTTGGCGCAAAATGCGATGGTGGGCGGAAATGACGTCTTTCGGCGCGAAATGCGATGGTGGGCGGAAATGACGTCTTTCGGCGCGAAATGCAATGGTGGGCGGAAATGACGTCTTTCGGTCGTTCGTACATGAGAGGGGCGCGTTTCTTGCTTTTTTTTCCGTCAAGCAATAAATTCAATGGTTTTCACATATATAACACGTTAGTTTCACAAATTTCCATTGAAATACTCGGGTATTTCTGTCAACTGTCGCCATTTCGGTCTGGGTCACGCACTGCATCTACCGGACGGCCGTCATTGGCTGTCACAGGCACGTGGGGAAGGGGTGGGCATTGGGACACCGGAGACGTGGTAGACACCGGGGACATTTCAAAGTCGTTGCAATTGTATACAGCGCACATGCTGTAAAAATGCTTCACTGTCCTTATTTCTGTCAGGAACACCCCCACATGCTCTTCTTTGTCATCATGATATATTCTTATTTTTCTGTTTCTTTAAAAGGCTTATTTCCAAAACCTAACTCTCCACCGGTAACGACAGCAACACTTTCCTCTGTGCCTTCAACAAGCATTCATTCCACGCCGCCATGATAAGTTTGTCTTCGTATATCCAGATTGGGAAAATTGAGAAGTCCAATTTGCAGATGTTATCTGCACAAGACAATCAATTCCCCTTCATGTCCATTAATGGTGTCAAACCCCTCTATGTTGGTACCCTCCCCCACACCTTCTTCACGCCCGTGTCTCTCCAACCCCACCCCTTCTCTGTGTCCACATCAACAATCTCTCTAACTCCGTGAAATCCTCTTTACCTCTTTCTGATGACTCCACCCTCTGTCGTAACATCCCTCGAGCTTCAGATAGCCAGGCAGCAGCCTCTTCCCTCTTTGTAGACCTTGATAGAAACATGAGCTGGTCCAACACTTGGAATATGTCTTTCAATCCAGACAAATCCACACTCTCAATGTCTCTCTCTGAAAGGACCATCTGGCAAACCCTCCCATCCACTTTCTTATAAATATTCTTGAGTTTGAAGTTGGCCAGCAAAGCCAGTCAGTCATCCACTGGGCATCCCCCATCATGCAAAGTCCTTCCTGAGCACACCTGAACTCTTATCTACCTACAATCCTCCATCCACAACTTGTTGGAGAACTGCTCTCCCCTCTGGGGTGGTGTACCTGCCTCACACCTTGCTTGGCTTGATGTCATGGAAACCAAGGCCTTCAAGATCATTGGAATCTTTCACAATGAAGCTGAATCGATGGGCCTCTCTGTCTTCTGACGTCTCCTTTCTGGTCTTGCATCCTCTGCTCTATCCATGCTCTGCAACCCCACCCCTCTCCCAGGTTTCTGCAGGGTAAGCACACCACACACAGTCTGCCAGCAATGCCCTTCTGGTGAAACTACAAAAATCCAGAATCACTGCTTACCTCCACTCATTTATTCTTCATTTTCCTGCCTGTGGAACTAACTTCAACATCTCTATTATAATACCAAGCTTGCACACTAAAAACTCGGCTCGCCGTCACACGATCCCTATGAAATTGCTGTGGCACTTAGCGGACATGCCGACAATGTTTGGGAAGTCTTGGCGTTCCATAGTACCACTTGCATTTTGCACAATACGTATTTTTGTCATTCCCCATGTACGGTCTGTCGTCTGCTACCAGCTATGTTGTACTGCTATCCCGTGCATGTGCACGGGTATCGCTAGTTCTCTTGAATCTCATGCTCACCTGCAGGTCTTCAAGGCAGCTGTTCATCACCATCATAAATCACCCCCCATCTGCAACCATGATCTTTTTATCCAAAGTAACCCTCCCCAAGCCCACTTCTTTCTGGGTTTCCAGTTTTTTCTTTGCTGAGAGTTTGCTTCTTTGTCCATGTTGTGTGTCCTCCCCGAGCCCTCATTCTTCCCCACATCCCTCATTTCTCTGGGTATCCTTTTATTTTGTCTCTCAGCCCGGCTGTTTGTGTGTTTCCCCCTATCTCTTTCTACTGTTCCATTTGTTGGGATTCGCTAGATATCCGTTATTGTCGGGTTTTCCGTGTGTGTGTGTGTGTGTGTGTGTGTCTGCAACGCGAGGCTCCACAGCACAAACCAGCAAACCGATTTCGATGAAACTTGGCGACAGGTGCCATATGGGCTGGGAGTGTGCACGTTTGAGTTTTGTTGCTAAGCAACCACCCGTTGCTATGCAGCGGCTGAAAAACCACGTTTTAAGAACCCAAACGGTAACTGACGTAGCGCGGCTTCTATGATAGGTCGAGCGACCGGACCAACTCCTGCCTATTCCTTGCATCCCCATCAAGTTATCGCGACAGCATAATGTTCCTCTATCTCTCATAGTTTCCGAATGGCAGCCCTCCGAATGCAGAAAGGTGGTGAACCAGGGAATATGTTAAGTGACCTTGACCTCGGAAACCGTTGACGCCGGAACGTTCAAATTCGGTGTATGGATAGAATTTAATAACTACTACAAAATTGAACCGCAGCATTTTTCCAGATTCGATCACCAAGGGTGTCAGGGCTGAAATACGCAAAATTAGAAAAAAAAATACTTTTTCTCGACCTACGTTCACTATTTTCAATACTTGTCCTACAGTTTTGAATGTGGAGAAACGAGACTTCGGAATATTTAGAAAATTTTACTCGAGCTGATTTTTGATTTAGGTTTTATTTTTCAAATAGTAGTCCTGTGAGGAGTGCCAGTTGGCAAAATACGCAATAGGAAAAATCTTGCCAGGCAGAGGAACAATTGTATGTGAACCAATACGTCTTGGCAATGAATCTTCGTCGGTGGATCGGTCAGAATGAAAAGCATCGAATCCAGCGCTTCGATCCTAGCGGATCCCTCGTCGCCTACCGGCTTGTTCTGTTACATCCTGATCCGTTTTATGTTCAAGCTCCTCCATGAGCCTCAACTTTGCACACAAAAAAAGAAGGCAGCTCCCATTAATTTTTCCTGTTGCATCGCAATAATCCTTGGTGGCCAGGAAATGGTTACTTTTCATTGTGTTGTGCCATAAATTGATGTGTTTTCACAACCCAACATTTAATCGAGGCAAAGCCATGGATACATCAAATTGTCCATTTCATTAAGATTAAAATTGACAATCTTAATCAAAGCTTAGGTCAATCGGATGAAAATTGATTATTTTTAAAATTGAAATTGATGATTTTAGAAATTTGACCTTGACTTGACCCTTGACCTTTTGACCTCAAAAATAGTTGCTTTCCCAATTAAGTGATGGACTATGCAAATCCAGTTCAACTTTCAACAAGTTAATAGGATGTAAATTGATGATTTTAGAAGTTTGATCTTGAGTTGACCTTTTGATCTCAAAAATAGTTGGTTTCCCAATTCAGTATTGCACTATGCAATTGCTGTTTAACTTTTCAAGTCAATCAGATGAAAATTGACGATTTTTCAGAGAAAAATTGATGATTTTAGAAGTTTGACCTTGAGTTGATCTTTGATGTTTTGATCTCAAAAAGATGGTTTCCCAATTTAGTGACGCAATATGCAAATCCTGTTCAAATTTCAAGTCAATCGGATGAAAAATGACGATTTTAGAAATTTGATCTCAAGATGACCTTTTACCTCAAAATCAATAAGATTCTCATTTGAGACTACCTCTACAACCTGGTGAAGTTTCGTAAATATTGGATTTAAATTGTGATCTGTAGGCGATTGACAGACAAACAGGCAGAACAAGCCGGTAGGCGGACATGGGTAGTCGATCAAGTCTAATTTAGTCGTTTTTCAGCAGTTACTAACCAACAAAAGCGTCCATAGCAACGGTTCTTTCTCACACATAACTAGGACACACCATGAACCTACCATACCAGTTTCATGTATGTCTGACTCATAGTCTCTGAGATATAACAAACTTCGTTTTTTAAATTTTTTTCGACCAGGGTTCATTCAAAGTCTATCTTCTCCGACAGTTTTCATGGGAGCGGGCTAAATTTTTTTTATCAAGGAGGCTGAATGTGTTGCCCTCAAACGATCATAGTTTGATTTTTGAATTTCGATCTTTTTATTTTTTTGAAAATTTCAAAGGCCCGTTGCTAGGCAGCCGAGGGGTCCATAGCAACGGTTCTCAAACGCGCACAACTAGGTCATGGTATGAACCTACCCCCAGAGTTTCATCAAAATCGGCCTACGATTAACGGAGTACTGGCCAAACAGACAGACAGACAGACATACGTAACGACGGAAAACCTGACAATAAGGGTAGATAGATCGACTACCCAATAACAAACTCGACTGACCAATATACTTAAAAAAATACCCCCAAGAGGGAGTGCCGGTCATCTCTGCCAGAGGTCGAAAGTAACTCTGTGCCAGACTGGAATAGGGGCAGTTCATAAAGTACGTACGCTCTACTTCCGGGTTTCAAAACCACCCACCCCCTCTGTATGCAGGCCAGTGACCACCCACCCACCCCCCTCTGTATGTAGGCTTGTGACCACCCACCCACTCCCCTCTGTATGCAGGCTAGTGACCACCCACCCCCCTCTGTATGCAGGCTAGTGACCACCCACCCACCCCCCTCTGTATGTAGGCTTGTGACCACCCACCCACTCCCCTCTGTATGCAGGCTAGTGACCACCTACCCCCCTCTGTATGCAGGCTAGTGACCACCCACCCACCCCTCTGTATGTAGGCTAGTGACCACCCACCCACCCCCTCTGTATGCAGGCTAGTGACCACCCACCCCCTCTGTATGCAGGCTAGTGACCACCCACCCACCCCCCTCTGTATGTAGGCTAGTGACCACCCACCCACCCCCCTCTGTATGCAGGCTAGTGACCACCCACCCACCCCCCTCATACATCGCTAATCGCTTGCAAAGCCAGCAGTTCCTTATGAACCGATGTTTGTAAGTCATGACGATGCAGTCCCGAGCGGTGTAATTTACCTTTTTCTTTTAATATCACAGCACGTCAATTTTGAAAATAAAAGTACAAATTGACATTCAAAACAATGTTGATGTCATAAATGAAAGTAAGTGTGCATATAAACTTGTATTCCATTGTTTTAGTGAAATCTGACAAAAGCTTCAAATGTAATATTTGTCTCGGAGAGTTCCGGTTCTTAATTTTTTAATACTTTTTTTTTGTATGTACGTACTTTATGAACGGCCCATACGGGGAATCAGAACGAAGTTTGAAGGGCTATAAAATCGGAACGAGAGCAAATTTCAAAAAATGGCTCGTGTTGTTCTCGATAATAGTCCGTAGTATCTGAATCACTAATAACATTTGATCTCTCTTGATAAATGAGGGAGGAGATACGATTTGAAATCGACGATTTTCGCAACTTTGACAGCCTCGTGACGTTGACCTCGACCTTGGACGACCTTGAAAGTTATATCGTTGTTCATGTCTAATCGACCTCTATCCATTCCACTATTGGTTATTTGTCTCCACTCGGTTTGATTATGGACGGACGGACGGACAGACTTCGAGACTGGGGTTATTAGGTCATCTCTACTGAGATGATAGAGATGACCTAAAAATCTTTGATCTTACAAGTAACAGACGGAAAGTGGTGAAAACAACCTCCTTCACCTTCGGTGGCGGAGGAAAATATTACATGCATGACAATCCAAATGCTACACACCCTCTCAGCTGCCACACTGGTTTAATCGCTTGTTGGCAAATCATTAGCGATAGCGCAGACAGAAACATGCATCACTGAGACTCCCAAGCATGTACTACATGTAACTGTCAAAAGCAATCAAATTAATGTTATGGTTTTGGAAAACTTATCCCAGGGGAGAGCATACATGGATACGTAAGTGACCCGAGGATCAGTTATTTCCTTAGTCTTTGTATTGATAGGCCATGGTCCCTTGTCAAAGGGCTGTTTGGGGGGCATGCATTGGCTCGGCTGTATTTTCCAGTGTAATGTCTCCCCCCTCCCCCTCTGTTACTTTCAATATTTCTTCCTTTACACCATCGTTCTGTTCAATCCCTCTGCTACTTTCAATCTTCTCTCCTTTACCCCCATCGGCCCGTTTCAACGGTCCACCAATAATCTCCCCTTCATCAAACATCCTTTCAACAGTCCCTCCTTCACCCCATCAATCTTGCCTTCAACGCTGCAGCCGTTCGGTCATCCCTCGGTCCGGCGGGATTCCCCTTCATGTTCCCTCCAGTCGTGCATTGTTTAAATGGGCAAGTTTGACCCGTTTGTGGTCATTAACCCATCGGGTGCTCTCACATGCATGTTCATGTCGCATCTCACATGCATATTCATGATGCTTGGTGCTCATCGTGGCCTGCGAGATGTGGCACTTCTCAAAGGCAAGGTACAGTGCAGAACAGTAAGAGTGGGCATTTTGCAAGTGTGGTGAAGGGGGGGGGGCTGGGGGCTGGGGGCTGGGGGCTTGCGTCATGGCTTTGGGTGCGTAAAGGGCGGGGTGGGGGCTTTGTTGAAAGTTCCCTCAGAATAGCGCAGCAAATTCCACAAGTGACGTCGTGAACCCTTCCCCATCGGCTGTGGACCAATGGGAAAGAGAGAAAGCTTGTGGGGGAAGAGAGGGAACGAGGGAAGAGAGCTGATGTGAAGAAGCAGAAAGGCAGAAGTGAACGGGGAAAGCTCGCACGAGCAGGGACAAAAAGAGCTCCTGAGAAGATGGCTGAGAGAGCAGAAAGGCTAAGAGAAACACAAAGGCTAAGTGAAGCAGAAAGGCAGAAGCGAACGGGACAAGCTCGCCTGAGCAGAAGACTCAAACAGTGAGAAGGCTCATGAGGGAAGGAACAAAAGCGTGTGAGGGTAAAGAAAGGAAGGTTTCACGAGCAGTTGTTGTCGAGCTTCTGTGGAAAAAGAACACTCCTTCCACAAGTATCATCCTGCCCTTTCTACCCTGTCAGCCACAAATGATGAGGAGGGTGAACTGTGGCACCTCATCGACAGGGGCCTAAGGAGGAAGAATCTGAGGCAGAGGAGGGTGAGGTGCCGAAATAGCTTGCATATCTGGGATGCCAATCATCGTATCTGGTGGACAAGCAATTGTTTTCACCATCAATTAAGGAAAAAATTCCGTTAACTTCCAATCAGTTGTAGGTCTAGGAGACCATCTGAGTGAGGCATGATGATAGATCAGACATGTAAAATATCCAATTCAATGATAAATCAGGGATGGCCAATTCGATGATAGATCAGGGATGTCCAAGTCGATGATAAATCAGGGATGTCCAATTCCATGATAGATCAGGGATATCCAAGTCGATGACAGATCAGGAATGTCCAAGTCGATGATAGATCAGGGGTGTCCAATTCGATGATAGATCAGGGATGTCCAAGTCGATGATAGATCAGGGATGTCCAAGTCGATGATAGACCAGGGATGTCCAAGTCGATGATAGGTCAGGGGTGTCCAATTTGATGATAGATCAAGGATGTCCAAGTCGATGATAGATCAGGGATGTCCAAGTTGATGACAGATCAGGGGTCTCCAATTTGATGATAAATCAGGGGTGTCCAATTCAATGATAAATCAGGGATGGCAGTAGATGATAAATGGGGCTTCTGGGACACCCATTCAGATGAATGGGGAAAAAGGGAAAAACTTTGTCTCAAGCCCCAAAAGCTCAAAATTGGAGACTGATTTTCTCCCCACCTATCCCCTTCCCTCCCATACAAGCAAATGTAAAATTGAGACTCATTTCCTCCCCCTCCCATACAAGCAAATGTAAAATCGAGACTTACTGATTGAAGCACTTCTTCCCCCCCCAACATAATCACAGTCCTTTTATATTTTCATTCCACTAAAAGAGCGAACCAACAAATATTTGTCCATGTTTGACTTTAGGGAATAACTTCATTTTCTTATAACATTCATTTCCATTGAGTATATTCACAAAGAATAACTTGGAACTTTGTGCTTGGTTTAAGTGTCTTTGTTGAGCAGAAATGAAATGATAAACTTCTCTTAATGCCCTTATTTGACCACCTCCTGAGCCACATATCATTTTGAGATTGTAGTAAATTGTTTTTCCATTGTTCAATTGATAACCATCAAAGTTTTCAGTCCATTCAAGGATATTAATTTTTTTTTTTTTACATCCTCCAAGTTATTTGTAATTAAATTTATCCGCTTATTTGTTTTGTCTACTTTTACCACGGTTATTTCTTCAATAAGACTTATTTGATATTTCTCACATTCTTTATGTTTCCCATTTAAATACCAAGGCTGATTTCATCTCCACTCTTTGGTTTGGTTATTGCTTGGTTCTATCATTTATAAATCAGTAAAAAGTTGGCGGTAGCCTGTTAAAATTCCCAATCCAATATCTTAACACATACTTATAACCATAAGGGAGACGATTGATTCCATTCTGTAAAATATATCTTTTATCATCAAAAGCTCCGAATGCTTTCTTATTTATCTCTTCTGAATATAATTGATGTTTATAACTTCTTATTGTATTCATTTTTCTGTACTCTTCCTTCTTTAAGGTTAAACTAACATCACTGCCCTGCATAAAAAAGGTGCAAAAACAGATCCCTGTAACTACAGACCAATCAGCCTTCTCCCAATCATCAGCAAGGTGATGGAATCCATCATCGCTTCAGACATGAAATCCTTCCTCTTCTCCAATGGCTTGATTTCCAATCATCAATTTGGTTTCAGACCAGGTCACTCTACCCTGGATATGCTGCTTCTGCTCTCCCATCAATGGATGGAGGTCCTCAATGCCAGACAGGAAATCCGAGCCGTATCCCTGGACATATCACGTGCTTTTGACACAGTCTGGCACCCTGCCCTACTCACCAAACTCTCTTCCCATGGTATTCAAGGCCATCTCCACTCATGGCTCACAGACTTCCTCTCCTGTCACAGTCAACGTGTGGCCCTAAATGGAGTTCTTTCATCCCCTCTTCCTGTGCAGGCTGGAGTTCCTCAAGGTAGCGTTCTGGGCCCTGTTCTTTGTCTGGTTTTCATCAATGATCTCTCGGACTCTCTGGAAAATCCTCTATTTCTCTTTGCCGACGACTCCACCCTCTGCCGTACCATCTGTCATCCCTCAGACCGGCAAGCAGCAGCTTCTTCGCTCACTGCAGATCTGGATAAAATCACAAACTGGTCCAACACGTGGAACATGTCTTTCAATCCAGACAAATCTCACACTCTCACTATGTCTCTTCGAAAGGACCGTTTACAAAACCCCCCCATCCACTTTCTCAACAATCCTCTGGAAGAAGTCTTTTCTTTCAAGCTTCTAGGTCTCACTATCTGCCATGACCTTTCCTGGGAAAGTCACATTTCCAACCTCTCCTCAAAAGCCAGTCGCCGACTGGGAATCCTCCGTCGTGCTAAGTCCTTCCTCGGCCCTCTTGAGCTCCTGACCACTTACAAAGCTTTTGTCCGTAGCCTGATGGAGTACTGCTCTCCCCCTCTGGGCTGGTGCTCCTGCCTCCCACCTTTCTCGGCTTCACGCTGTCGAAACCAGGGCATTTAAGATCATCGGCATCTTCCGCAATGAAGCTGAGTCTTTGGGCCTCTCACTCAATCACCGCAGATTGGTCGGTGGTCTTTCTGTCTTCTACCGACTCCTCTCCAGCCTTGCCCCCCTGCTCTCTCTGCAATTTGTCCCCACCACATTTCCACAGGGCGCTCAAGGTCCGCCAACAACCCCCTTCTGGTAAAACTACCAAAATCACGAATCACTGCTCATCTTCACTCTTTCATTCCTCTTTTTTCCCGCCTTTGGAATAAACTTCCTCACTCTATTCTTTCCCATTTTTCCCTCCAGGCTTTCAAAACAGCTGTTCACCACCACCTCTTATCTTCCCCCATCCAAATCCTCGATCTTTTCTACCCCCGATAATCCACCCAAGCCCACTTCCTTCATTTCTCCTGCTTTCCTTCCTGAAAGTCCCTGAAATGTCCATCTTCTCTTCGCCATGTTCCCCGTCCCATCCCCATCCCTCTCCCTTCCACAGTTCACCTAATGTGTCTGTTCCCCACTGTTTTGTCCCTTCCACTCCCGCCCCTCTTGTCTCATGCCTCCTTGCTGTGAGTTGTGTGTTAGCTCTCATACGAGCCTCGACCAAGGTATACAAAAAAAAAATAAAAATACAGTTGTAATAATGTTTAAAGTTGATTGTTTCCTTGATTATATTTTTCTTTATTCCCTTTAGCTTCTTATCACACCTTTCAATGTTATTATTATCAATATACGTGAAAGCATCAGACTTTGATCTCAATCCTATAAATTCACTCATGACCTTCCCACCCAATTAATTTTTAAACTTACCAATAACTTTTTTATTCTTTGATGAAAACAACACATCACCTGACTTATAATTACTTGCATCATATATATCAATATTATCAATCCCTCATATACATCACTTGTCTTAATTTCTAATATAAAACTATCTGTATCCATACATAACAAGGACACATTATCCTTTGATTTTAAATTATTGTATTAATAATCGTACATGAACAACTTTGACAAGCCAATAATTGATGTTCCTATATAAATAGGTTTATCCATTTCAATACTCTCTTTTTTCAAATGAATAACACAAAAGTTCTCTGAAAACGCCTCCGCTCGCTCAAAGCTTGGTCTATTAATTAACTTTGAAGCCTGTTTCCAAGATGGAGCAAGTCTTATGTTTTGTCGATTCCTAACATTTTCCATAGTCTTTCCAAATACAGCATTATTCATTAATTTGTAAAAGTCCTTCTCAAAATCTGTTTTTGCTTCTGTTCTCCTTTTTGTACTAAAATCAACATACTTCTTTAAATTTCAAAATCCTGTGAATTTTCCTCACTCTCAACCCAGCAGATAAATATTGTCTCAAGTTCCTTTGATGCAAAACAACTTTCTTTATCATTTAATGTAGTAAGTAGTTTTTCTGTAGATTTACCTTTTATATTAAATGACTGTTGGTAATCACTTAACCATTCTTTTCTTGGACTTTCTTTATCAGGGGCATAAAGGTAGGTCTTTATGTTTGTGATGAAGTTCTTATGGATATTTTAAATCAACCTCAAAATAACATCCAACTTCAGCTTCATCCAATTCTTTTTGAGAGGAGACAACAATGTCTTGTAAAATTTTTTCATAATGTTTTTCTTTAACCCATTTAAGTTTTCTATAAGGTAAAGATTGAAACATAGCCCACCCATACAAATTGTTAGCATCATAATACATCAGGTAAGAGTTGTCCTCATTCTTATTAAAATCAGGAAGATATTTGTTCATTGCTTTTGCATATAATATCTCTTGGAACATACTTGAGATATTTCTCCTCTTTTAGCCTTCTCTATCATTAAAAGCATATCTATATCACTGATTAATTCCAAATTCTGTTTTGTCATTTTTAACATGGCATTCCAAGCCAAACCCGGGGCCATGTAATAGTGAGCGGGGTCGAATCCATAAGAATTTTTTATTATGACAGACTGTTCTAAAAGTTTCAAACACATCAGCCAACTAGTGGGGGAGCACTCGGGAGAGTGCAAAACCTCCGCCGCCAATACTGCTGCGTCACTCAAGTGAACCTTATATCTTAAATCACTTAAAACATGTAGATATGCAAAAAAAAAGGAATCGAAATTTTGCTGAAAAAAAAGTTGCAAAAATTTTTTTTTTCGAACAATTTTTTTTTTGGGGAGGGGGGGGGAGTTGGAAATCACTTAAAATATGTAGAGATGCAAAAAAAAAATATTTCTTTTTCTCCAACAATTTTTTTTTGGGGGGGGGGGTGGGACCAAGTCCAAAATGAAATGGCATGATCCTTGGACCATACCTCACCCCCCCACCAAGTTTCGTCGAAATCTGTCGAGGAGTTTTTCCGTAATACTGTTCACAAACAAACAAACAAACAGAAACGGGTGAAAACAGTAACCTCCGATCTTTGATGGCGGAGGTTAATAACAATACATCAGTTTTAAGATACTAATCATGATATTCTCCAAAATTCTTTATATTAAACTTCTCCCAAACCTTTTTAGCTTGTGTATAATCTCTATCAGAAATGAGTTTTATTCAACTTGCTAGAGAAACTTTCCCTTGAAGGAAGTTGTGTTTCTTTAAACGTCTCAAATGAATCCATGTCGTCATACGGATACATTCCCTTTTGTGATAAGAGATCAATCTCTTCTTGATTTGAGAAATGTGATTTAAGATTCGGTAAGTTTTTAATATTTGATGCTAAGTTAGATAATGGACTTGCCATAAACTTGTATGTGTCAAGAAATCTGATATGGGTTATGGGGGATGTATGAATTGTTTTTGTGAATGAGATGTATTTTTGATCTGTGTTAGGAATGGCAGAAATATCTCGATGTCTTTGAAAGTTCATTTATAAATAGATGTGTGTCATCGTGAGCGTTGTTGTGAAGAAAGACAGGAATAAAGTTTGGGGGCTTGTAATTAAGATTACAACGGGAATGAGCTGGACCTCTATATTTTCCAGTAAGATGACAATGATCCTGAACTTTGACATCTCCCTCAATTGTCTCCTCACAAATATGACAGATACTGTTCTTTCTAAATTCCTTTTTCTCTCCCTTTGTTAATGCCATTGGTTAATAGGTTTTAACCATTATTTCTCTTAGTCTTGTGCAGTCTTTTTCCAATCGTCTTACAAACGCCTCTGAGGCATCTCCTCTATAAAGTTCTAACTTGTATCCATCACCAACAGATGACTTGATATAATAACAGAAACCACAAGGAGTATGTTTTTGATATTTACTTGTGTATGATTTATTTGGATTTGGAGAAACATTATCTATCTTTTCAAGGATACTTTCAAAATCAGCATATATCACAAACAGGTGTTTTATAGATTTGTTAAAATCTTTGAATGATATGTTTGAACCTGCTTTTGGTAAATTGAGTACGGTTGATTTATGATTACCACAATATTTTGAATGTTGATTTAATCGTTCTTTTGTGTGAAAGGAGTTGAGACATATCTTACAAGGATACGTTTTACAGTTTCTCTTGTATAGTTGTGATTTGGTTAATGTTGATAAATTTTTGATGAAAGCATAATGTGATTTTTCCTTTGAAGTAAAGTAGAGAAGGTCAATGTGTGTTTCATCATTTTTATAGTTGTTTGAAATTTTTAATATCTGAACTTTGTTTGTATCCGTTAATCCATATACATGAACAGATAGATTATTCATTTTCTCAAATTTAGGAGTATCTCTCAATGACATTGGAAACTTTAAATCTTTAACATCTAATGTATTCTCATATTTCTTATAATGTTCAACCCTTTCAGGTTTCCATTGTGGAGGATGTAAGTGAGCAATAACAGACCATAGAAAACATTTATTATCTTTGTTTTGAATATTAACAACCGCTTTCTTAAGGCACTGTCACACCTTGACGATTTAGCCAGCAATGGCAACGTATAAAAATGTATGTAAAACGTTGGCGTACGCTGAAATTTTGATGTTTTTAAAAAAGTTTTGGTCGTATGCATAACATATTAGTAACGGGCACAGAACGTTTTGTTGTCTTATAGATAACTTATACCAACAAATGCTTAGCCTGTTGTCGGCGTTCACAACCTATGCCCAACGATAGTTTAACTTAGGCATAGCGCGCTGCACGTATCGCCGAGGAACTCGTGACGTAGCCTGTTAAAAACCTGCCGCATGCTGATTTAAATCATGACCGCCTGAGAATTGGAAGTGTCAACATCGCAGTCAAACCTTGACAATTTAGCCAGCGTATGCCGACCTATGAAAAATGTGTCTAAAACGCTGGCACACGTCGAATATGGTATGGGTAAGTCGTGTATACGTTAGGAGCACACTGAAAGACGATGAAGTATGCTGTCATATTTCGTGGTACGTCTCGTACGTCGTGAAATTTCAAGCATGCTGAAAATTTTACGACGTACTCGCCGTATGGCTCACACGTTCTGCTACGCTGGGAATAAGTTGTGGGCACGATATGCGATCATTGACACACGTCGACACAAGTTCCTTGTAAGTTACTCGTAAGACGAAACACGTTGAGGTAATGTTTAGCATTCCCGAAACTTATTTTCTCCGTCAAGGCACATTTTCTTTTTTTCTCCTTGGCTCCGTGAAGGCACGTGACGAAATATCTGAAGTTGTTGTTGTTGTTGTTGTGTTTTTTTTTTTTTTTTTAGTCTGTCACAAATTTTAAAATTTTTTGGGCATTGGCTTTTAAGTTTCGACGTTGACGTGACAATATCCTCAAACAGAAAATATTCACAGAGGAGGAACTAAGAATTAGACCTGAGCAAACTGAAGAGGCAATCGGACGTGACGTAACGGCACGTGACGAAATATCGGAAGTTATGGTTGTTGTTGTTTTTTAAAAAAACGCTGCCGATACGCCATTATACGGTAGCTGTAAATTAAAAACACGTCCAGTAAGTTCTGTGGTCGTCCGGAAGACGTCAATCAAATACGACTACATACGTCAATATGCGTTGGAGGTACGTTACACATATGTTCAAAGCACGTTACTCATAGGTTAGAAATAAGTTTTGGGTACGCTAAGCATTACCTCGACGTGTTTTGACTTATGAGTAACTTACAAGTAACGTGCCTCGAAGTGTGTCAACGATCGCATAACGTGCCTCGACGTGTGTCAACGATCGTGTAACGTGCCTACAACACGTTACTCGTAGGTTATAAATAAGTTTCGGGTACGCTAATCATTACCTCGACGTGTTTCGACTTATGAGTAACTTACAAGTAACGTGTGTTGACGTGTGTCAACGATCGCATAACGCGCCTACAACTTATGGCCAGCGTAGCGGAACGTCTGAGTCATACGCTGGCATACGTTGTAAAATTTCAAGCATGCTAAAATTTGAGGACAACTGCAAAGTACAACGATGAAAGCCAGCATACTACGACGTATGGCAGTGTTTTTCAGCGTGCTCTTAACGTATACAAAACTTACCCATAACATATTTGACGTGTGCCAGCGTTTTAGACAAATTTTTCATAAGTCGGCATATGCTGGCTAAATCGTCAAGGTGTGACAGCGTCTTTAAGTTTGATCTCTTTTGGTAAATCAATAAAAGAAGAAGCTTGAAGAGGATCTGATTTTAAGATGTGTATATCTAAAAAGATTATTTTTGTAATCGCAAATCCACCACCTACTACAGTGTTATCAACATCTTGTTCTTGTCTCTGGAGTTCATCATAAACATCACATCTTACAAAATCTTGAAATGATGAGATAAAGTGAGGGTTTGTCCTCATATAGGGAGTCGTTTCATCACCTTCTCTTACCATATTCAATTTTACTCCCATATAAAACTTAAAAGTTTCCATTTCACTTCATGTGTTTTAAATTATAGTTTCAACACTTTGTTTAACCATATCAACAGCTTCAATGATTGAAGATGGTGGAGGGTCTTGAAAGCGAAACAATCTTATTTTTATATGTCCTTTAAATGCCCCATCAGTGTTTTCAATGGAGAATTTAGTGGCACCTTCCCTTTCTTCATCGTTCTTGTGCTTGCGTGATTAAAGGTGTTTATTATAATTTTTAAAAAGAATATCATTATCGCATCTATCACAATGTTTTGTTTCTTGGTCAAGTGGAGATATTTGTCTGAAAAGATTGAATGTGTGTTTGTTGGTTTGAAGGTGTTTTTTATAACATTTATATTCATGATTACAAACATCACAGTACGTTGTATTCACCATATTTAAATAACAAAACTTTGCTTAAAATAAAATTTTCTTGATGAAAATTCCGTTTAATTTATGAGTAAATCTGTGCTTAAAACCATTTTATCCTCCAACTTTTTTCACTTAATAAATACAATGTAGGAAGACACAAAAAACAAGTTTCAATCAATATTTTCATTTGTAAAAGATACTGAGAAATATGTCGAGGATGTAAAATTGAATAAAGATAACTATAACAACTATTGGATAAAAACAATTATGGTGAATAATATGAGTTCTTCAATTTCCTTCAGTGGAAGGGCTTTTAGTATATCTGGAAGAACATAAATTAAAGTAGCTCTAACAAAAGTTTCTCCTCTCCTTCTGGCAATCTATCTTTAATTCCAGCAATGTGTGTGTGTGTGTGTGTGTGTGTCTGTCTGTCTGTCTATCTGTCTGCGACCGCCGTTTTTCGACGACCACCAGTCCGATCGGATTGAAACTTGCCAGGAATATTGCTGGGGCCCCGCAGATGTGCCTTTTCGAGGTTTGATATCGATCGGACAAGCGGTTCCTAAGTTACGGCCATTTATCTGTCGGCCAATGACAAGACACGGTGCTATGACGTCACGAATGGTGTCACAATTAATTGTTATTTATTTATTTATTTATTTATTTATTGCACGATCGACCGTACGATCTGACTGAAACTTGCCAGGAATATTGCCGGGGCCCAGCGGTTGTGCTTTTCAAGGTTTGATATTAATCGGACGAGCGGTTCCCAAGTTACGGCCATTTATCTGTCGACCAATGACAGGACAACACAATTCTTCTTCGTTTGATATGACGTCACAATTGACGCTGGGGACCTGAGTATGTTTCCCAAATTATGGCCATTTATGATACTGTTGGTCCAATCTAATTGAAATAATGCCCCAATTCAGTGGTCGTTTACGCCCCTACGGGCCCGTACTAGTATATTCAAAACTAGAAAAAGCGATGAAACAAGAAAAAGTATCAAAAAAGAAAAACCTCATGGATGAAGCTTTCGAAAGAAAAGATAAGACCATCTGTAATATGCAAGGAGAAATTTGTATTTTTTTCAACAACCCTAAAGATGTAAATCCTGATGAAATAAAGGATGTTAATATATCAGGGGAAATGACATTCCATTCAATAGTGGTTAAGGATCATTTTAAAAGTACCTTTAATATAAAAAATGTAGTAGTTGAATCTGTTAATGAAAAAAAGTATATAGATATAGATGGTAATGTTTTTTACTAATTAAATACGAGTCATTATTCAACTGAAGATTTTGAAGATTATGAGAGTGATGATATTGTCTCTGTTGGAACAGAAGACAGTCATGATACCGAGAGCTTGTGTTCAAACGATAGTTATGAAAGAAGTTTTATAGATGATTGTGAAAGCACCAATGAAAGTTCCGAAGATGTATTTTATTTGATGTAAAGTATTACTTTATAAATATGAATAGTTTTCCAGATTTTGAGCCTCTTGAATTTCCTGATTCTCCACATGACAAATTTGAGAATTGTCCTGCATGTGAAAGACGGGGATTAAACACAGAGTCAAAAGCCTATAAACAATGTATGTTCTGTGATTATCTTCTAATTAATGATAATAAAAAATATAAAAAGGAATATAATTCTTTGAGATTTACACCAAAAATGAATTACTTTACAAGATTGATTCAAGAAATGAATGTAAAGTATGAGGGTGATAATACACCTCTTCTTCCAAGAGAAGAGACTGAAGAAATGACGACCATGTTTCGTGGATTGATGATTTATATTCTTAACGATTGTCATTTTCAGGGAAATATCAACACAAGATATTGCATTAATAAAATGATAAATTATCTTGAAATTAAACCTGAACTTCGGATAAAACATAGTTTCCAAAAAAAGCCAATAAAAAATTAAATAACCTGTTTTCCAAATATATAAATGAATAATTTTTACCCATTTGGGAAAATAAGATAAAATTTAACAACCATAAAAATCTTCCAAATTCATTAAGATGTCTCATAGTTGGTTCAAGTGGATGTGGAAAAACCTGCTTCCTTTTATATCCCTGATATATCATCGAATTGGACACTCCTGATCTATCATCGACTTGGACATTCCTGATTTGTCATCGACTTGGACATCCCTGATCTATCATCAACTTGGACATCCCTGATTTATCATTGAATTGGATATTTTACATGTCTGATCTATCATCATGCCTCACTCAGATGGTCTCCTCGACCAATAACTGATTGGAATTTAACGGAATTTTTTTCCTGAATTGGTTGTGAAAACAATTGCTTGTCCACCAGATACGATGATTGGCAAGACAAAGCCATTGGGTTTTAATTGATTAAAGTGAAACTAAACAAATTTCTCATCCACTCCCCCCACTAATAAATGTGCTTAATTACCTCTGCCACCGAAAGTGGAGGTTCTGTTTTCACCCCTTTCTGTGTGTGCAGGATACTTCAAAAGGTTGTGGACGGATCTGGATGAAATTTTGTGGACATGTTGGGTGTGTGACAAGAAGAACTGATTAGATTTTGGTGAAGATCCAGATCTGGATACTAGAATTATTTTTAGTGATTCTTCACCATTGAAAGATAGGGCCAAAAATGATTATACAGCACGATATCTCAAAAAGTTGTGGATGAGTTATGACAAAACTCAGTGGACACGTTGGGTGTGTGGCAAGGACGAATTGATTCGATTTTGGTGAAGATCCGAATCTGGATCTGGATTCGACAATTATTTAATTTTAAAAGTGATTCTTCACCATTGAGAAATAGGGCCAAAAACGATATAGTACTGTAGTCTGTATGGCATGGTATTTCAAAAATGTATTGTATTGGGACTGCAATCTTCTCGTGGATCAGGCATTACGTGACAGAGATATGCGCTCCACTGAGTGCCCTGCTAGTTCTACAAAAGTTACCTCTTTCAGAATAATGAGATCAGGTGAGTAGCGACTTCAAATATATCATATTGGTTCACGAGCACCAGCCAGAGTGACCACTATATTCGTTATGTCTGTGTGTCTGTCTGTCCAGAGCATAACTCCGTGGACTTTGATCCGGTCTTGATGAAACTTGGTTATGTGTTCAATATCAATGTATAGTTGTGTTTTCCAGGATGAGGGTGTGCTACGCCCATTGTGGGCAGAGCCACACCCCAAAAATAGCCATTTTTAGGGGGTAGTCGGATTAAAAATCTATCTTCTCCTAGGGAATTGACTGAATGGAATGGGTTCTTCGGTATTTGAATCGCAAAATGAATGATCTAAAACTTGTTGTTGTCCGATTTTTCATTTTCGTCTTAAGGTCAAAAACTCAGAAAATTGCGAATTTTGACATAAAAATGATACGACCGCCCAAACTTTGAGAGCTAGGATGACAATATTTTTTATGCATAATCCTGAGGTCATTCCCCACCTAAAGTCTTGAAACCATTTTGCTCTATCTCAACCACCTTGCCCATGGCACCCCCTTCAAGTTTGTTTTGACGCAGATTTCATCAAAGTATGGATAATCCGAGGAGTGCGAAATGCCATATAGCATATATGACGTTATAGTGTTCCTGGAATGTTCCAGAGGAAGTTTTGCACCAAAGGTCATAATCCTTGACCTTTGACCTTTAAAGTTCACAAAGGTCAAAATTTTCAAAGTTGTAGGAATCTAACCGGGTTTTCGACCTTCTTCGACGAACTAACTCCAATAAGCTATAGCACGTATCCTGTTTCCTTATTTTAATGTCCACAACATTGTTTTGCGACCTTTAAAGGTCATGCAAAGGTCAAATTTTGAAAGTTGTTGAACGAAACCGGGTTTTCGACATTTTGCAGCTAATAACCCGTCACTCGTACCACATCATGTTGATCATTTTTATAACTTGGTCAAAAATTATCACATCGTCTCATCCTTGACTTCTGAAACAATCTACATCATCAAATACCGCTCGTGAACCATCGTCGTCTTCACACTTGTAATCCTTGCAAACGAGATGCACGTTAAACATGAATATCAACAGGTTGGGCAACTAAACCGCCGGGAATGAAGATTTCTTAAACTTGAGCTGAACACGTGGCGAGCGGGAGAAGGGAGGGTGCGTCGGCAGCTCGAGTCCGCCGCGGCCCCTCCATTACACAACCAGGAAGCGAGAGGGAAAAGGGACTCAGAGTGTAAAGGCCATGGTTCCTTCAAGCTGGGGATTGGGATGCAGAGGCGGAAAACACACCGTCCACGGTCTCCTCCAGCTCCACGTCATCTTCATCCTCGCTATCCATATGAGCGAATTGGTCACCCATCCAGCGCCGAAAACACTCAGCAAATCCACGTGTGTTTAACCAACCAATTCCTTCCCCCCTCACCCTCCTCCACGACGACGACTCGATCAACCTTGCAGAACTTTTTTTTTTCTTCCTGATCTTCATGCAACACAGTGTTCAGTATTTCTCCTTTTCACACCCTTCGAATCACAGAATTATGTCGTCCTTTGGTACTTTTTCTTCTTCGTGCGTGCTTGTTTTGCATATTCTTGGTTGTTCCTTTTGTTTTCTTTGCTCGGTGAAAAGGTTTATCGCTTCGGTGAATAATAAATCTTGCTGCGTATTATTAAATTTATAATCACAAAGTGTGAGAATGGAATACGACTTTGAACATACTTTAATTACAGTTCTACAACTTCAGACATTGTTAGCTTTTCGGGCGGTGTATTTGCAAAATTATCGCGTCACTTCTTCGCCGTTCGCAAGAGTTGTTTTTCGACAGCGAGTAAAAATATTACATATTCACTAATATTTAATAAAGACAGCATTCCTTCGTCTTTATTTCCTGAACGTTGTATATTATTGTACTTATTTGTCACGTGTTCACGTGTGTTCAGTTACAAAGTTTCTTGTTGAGCGCTCGCCAAGTGGCTTAAGCACCCAAGCAAGCACTCGATTCGGAAACCGTGGAGGAACGGCTGGCTTGGCAAGCGCTAGCTAGTTGCTTGATAACGGAACAAACCTCTGTTGTGATATCTTGAAATGTATTGTGGTGTATTTACAGCCTTGCGTATTGATATACAGTGTGGAAGAAAGTAGTCCCTTAACGCCATTTCCCTTGCCTGTCTTGATGACGTCATAATCCCCTTAATCCTATTGCATACGTAATATTTACGGTCAACATTGTTGTGATTTCTTGAAACAGAATCTATTTTAAATTTGATAGTTTTGAAAATGACATTTCTATCCTTTCAATTAATTAAGTGAATCGATAAATATACCCGTGAAACAGTACCATGTGTGTGAATGAACAACTACAAATACAGCACGAAGGTGAACCTCCATTGAAATAGCGGGATTTCACAACATGGATGGTTCCAGATGATTTTATTTCTTACGGATTGCAGGGTTTGTCTTAATATTTTATTTCCAGGTGATCTTAGGTGTTATAATTATTTTTTCTCTGGATTTTGAGTTAAAATACAAATCATCCCATTGGGCGGTGTATTGGCTGCGTTTAGCTTTTAGTGTGTTTGTTTTTTTTTTCTCTCAAACGACCTACCCGGATTAAATGCAGCGCTATAAGATAAAGTCGGTGATATAATATGTAGTTCGTAATTCCCCAAGATGTAATTTAAATGGTATATCGTTGAGTAGTAAACATTGAAACGAACCAACGACTCAAGGCGCCAAAACTGTTTTCGGCGTCGAATTGGGCGTTCCGTTTGACTGCGCTGTGTGTGTGTGTGTGTGTGTGTGTGTGTGTGTGTGTGTGTGTGTGTGTGTGTGTGTGTGTGTGTGTGTGTGTGTGTGTGTGTGTGTGTGTGTGTGTGTGTGTGTGTGTGTGTGTGTGTGTGTGTGTGTGTGTGTGTGTGTGTGTGTGTGTGTGTGTGTGTGTGTGTGTGTGCGCGCGCGCGAAGTGACGCTCTCAAGGCAACATCAGTCATCATGTCAAAGATCGAGAAGATGAGCGTCCTCGGTGTGCGGAGTTTTGGCACCGAGGACAAGGACAAGCAGATCATCTCGTTCTTCTCTCCTCTCACCGTTCTCGTTGGACCGAACGGAGCGGGCAAGACGGTGTGTTTCCGTTATTTATTTGTACGTTTATCACATTTTTTTTTGTCACAACATGGTGTTACTTTCAATGAATGAAGAAAGTCATGTGTGACATTCTTCACGAATGTCCCAATGAGCAATCAGCTTGTCAAGCCAGACGTTCCTCATCGGCCGCTTTGTAAGCTGCTCATCTGGTCGCTTGGCAAACGGAGCAGCAATTTCGTCCAGGCAAAATTAGGTTTCACTTGAAAGAAATTGCATCATAATTTTTTTTTTTTTCACCACAGTGAATTTTTTTTTTTTTTAACCAGTGAATTTTTTTTTTTACCACTGAATTATTTTTTACCATAGTGAATTTTTTTTTACCACAGTGAATTTTATTTTTTTTTACCATAGTGAATTTTTTTTTTTTTTACCATAGTGAATTTTTTTTTACCACAGTGAATTTTATTTTTTTTTACCACTGAGTTTAAATTTTTTTTTTTTTTTTACCACAGTGAATTTTCATGGGGTCCCCAGAATACTATACTCAAAAGTCCTCAGAAATATGTAAAAAAATGTACATAATTTGCATAAATCCAATATGGCCACCAAAAAGGAATATCCTTTATTCATTTTTACCACTGAATTTTTTTTTTTTTTTTTTTTTAACCACTGAATTTTTTTTTTACCACAATTATTTTTTTTTTTTAACCACTGAATTTTCATGGGGTCCTCAGAACACCATACTTCAAGTCCTCAGAAATATCTGTCAAATTTGCATAAATTCAATATGGCCACCAAAAAGGAATATCCTTATTTATTTTTTAACGACTAAACACTGAAAATAAAATTCAGTGCCCACTTGTACTCTGATGGTAGAACAGTGGTTGAGGAAGAATTGGACTGTAGTGTCATGCACCGGACGAGGAACGTGCCTTCCACGGCTTCAGCGACACTGCGTACCCACCCTCTTCTCCATCGGTGTAGTTTTGTGGTTGTCATCGGTTAAATCCTGGCTCATCCGCTTTTTTATTGTTCTCGTTGGCTAATACAGTATTAGCTCATTCGGCCTCATATCAAGGGTTCCATTCCCCTCTCGGCTACCTGAGTTGCACCAAACCGGTCGTACGGGTTTTTTTTTGAGAATTACTCCATCTCCTTACTGGATGGCCGTTGGTTCCCGAAAGGAGCTCATCCGCCCTTTGTCAGGTGTTGTTTTGAGTCTTGACAGGGTGTCAGTTACTGTGCCCAATGGCAAGCTAGTGAGGGGTGTCGGTTTAGTCACCGACAACCCGACCATGCGTCAGGTTCCATTGGGTTACAGGTTCCATTGGGTTACATGTTTCCAGTGGCAATCCCTCAGGACTGACCTCTCACCATACCTTTCCTCTCAGGTGACATATCTTGCTTGACCAACCTAAACAACACTTGTATTGTGAGTCGAGATATTTTACACAATGGAAAACATATAGAACAACTGCTCAAGCATGCTGAAATCAGAGGGGGGGGGGGGGACGCAAATTCTCCATGTAAATGTGTATCATGTCATGCCCCTCCAGGTTGTAGAGGGTATTACAAGTCTTCATTCACAGTACAGTATTCCTATCCCCACGTTTTCCAGTGCAGTGAGGTGTTTTGAATTGAAAGCAGTAGGTATGTTTTTGCTTCATGCACGTAACCTGGGTTATTATTAATTTTTTTCCTCCACAGAGCTGTCACTTGCCTATACATCACCCAAATAAAGCTATGTGTCAGAAGAAAGTGTTGCATGCTTGGAACAAGATCGCCCGTTGGGCGGGTGCCCTGCTCATGCATGTAATATTGCATGTTACTCTCCTGCGTTTTTATCAAATTTACAAATTGTTCCCTCTTAAAGATCACACACACATATTTATGTTGCAATTTTTATCCCCGTGCTTAAGAAAAAATAAAAATAAAAACGGGGATGGGGAGATCTTGTAATTAGCCCTGTCCGTCATGCTATCGCCTCGTAAACGGTTGTGCAGAAATTCACCAAAGTTGGTGGTTATGATCACCAAATGGCACGAATGTGCAAGAGCACGATCATTTTTGGCTTTGCCCACTGGGCCGGAATGAAAAGGTGAAATGCTGAAAAAAAAAATTACAGGTACATTTTTAAACATTTAAAAATTAAACACTATATGCTATCAACATTGGGAGACGCATAAAATGTCACTTTTATTTATTTCTTTTTGTTTGGATTTATCTTCCAGTTCATGCCCCTGGGGGTGCGGACCTTAGGTCATGTGGTCAAAATGGCGAATTTTTTTTTTTTTAACTCAAAATTTGATATTGGGTCATTTCTGGTGGAACTTTTTGCCATCTTTCAGCTTTGCTTTAGGTGGGAAGCTTGTGGATTTGCAATGGCACGCCATTGACTTTACTCTAGTTTGTAAAATGAAAATATTCTACTTTTATGAAAACAATATTTGTAACACGCTAATTGCTTTCACTCTTCCAACACATCTATGTTGTATAATATTTTTCAAAAGAAAATGATGTTCTTTCAAGACCATACAATCTATATTGATATAAACTCATGTACGAGTAATATTATTCAACTTTCTCATCGAGAATGTTTATCAAAAATCTATTTTATTCTCGTATCCCTTGTCATGACGTATAATATTGTTCTGGTTTTGGAAAACTTACACCGGGGGAGAGCATACATACATACATACATGGACACATAGGTGACCCAAGGATCAGTTATTTCATTAGTCTTTTTGTATAGATAGTCCTTGGTCCTTTGTCAAAGGGATATTTGGGGGGCACGCGTTGGATGGGCTGCATTTGTCATGTCTGATGTCTCACCCCCCCCACTTCCCCTCTGTTACTTTCAATCTTTATTCGTTCACACCATCATTCTGCTCAATCCCTCTGTTACTTTCAATCATCCCTCCAATACCCCATTGGCCCATTTAAGCGGTTCACCAATAATCTTCCCTCCATCAAATATCGTTTCAATAGCTCTCCTTCACCCCATAGGTCTTACCTTGAATCCTGCGGCAGTTTGCTCATCCTTCAGTCGTGCGGAGTTCCTTTCCGTGTTCCCTCCATCCGCGCATTGCCGAATAACTCATCGGGTGCTCTCATATGCATGTTTGTGGTGCTTGGTACTCAACATGGCCTGCTTGGCACGGCACTTCTCGCAGGCGTGGTACAGTGCAAAACACTGCGACTGGACATTTTCCGCGCGCAGCAGGAAGCTGTTTAGTCGTTCACCCTTCTGTCCAGTTCATCCCAAACCAGCTCGATGGGGTTTAAGTCTGGAGACTGTGCTGGCCATTCCATGATTTGAAGCCCATCGTCTTGGTCTTTTCTTCTAAGGTAGTTCTGACATAGCCTGGTGGTATGTTTTGGGTCCTTATCTTGCTGTAGGTTGAACCCCTGACCAACCAGGCATAGTAGAATATTTTCATTTTACAATACCAGAGGGTATTGCATGGCGCTGCAAAATGCTTTGGTAGCCCTTTTGGTTCAGGGTGCCAGTTACTCTGTACAAGTCACCGACTGCATCCAGCAAAAGAGCCCCAAATCATCACGCTTCCTCCTCCATGTTTGACAGTTGGTGTCACACACTGAGGAACCATACTGTTACGGCTGTGGAAATTTGCAATACACCATAAAGGGTCCTTAGATCAGTTATGACGCTAAGTTCATGTGTAGTTAGTCCACACCTGTTGTTTAGAGGGAATATGTGTGATTCATCCGGGCTGCGACGCTTTGAGTTAGCCATTTTTCTTTCTCTATCGTTATTTTGGATCATTAAGCCGCCAACAACTCAAACACCACCACCTTCGCCTCTTTACCTCCACAACTCCATCCCGCAAACATCGCTTCACCGCCATTCCCAAACGACGCCTGCCAATAACCAAACCACCACAGCAAACCCCCCAACACCTTCGCCTTTCTCCTTCCACATTCAACAACCACACCACCTGTCAACACCAAGCGACGTGCTGTCCAGGGCCCGTTCGGTGATTCTTGCCGAACGCGTCAAGCCACGAGTGCACATGGATGCCTTTTCGGGAGAGGAGAAGCGGATCAGGAAGGCTTCACGCCCCTTTTCTTCCATCCAATGACTGAGCATCGGGTGGCATGGCCCCACCTCCGAACCCGCTGCGAATGCGTTCCTTTTAGGAGAGGAAATCGGATCAGGGGAGGCTCACGCCCCTTTTTCTCCGTCCAATGGGCGAATGTCGGGTGGCGTGGCCCTGCCTCCAAGTGCGTTTTGATCCGCGAATCTGCATACAAGCTCCTCCCCCAGTCTATAAAGATGCGAGCACAACGCAGCTCGCGTGTGCAGAAAGGGGTGCAGAAAGTGGCGCTTGTCAGAAGTCGTGGAGTCTGTGTCGTGTGTTTGCGGGGATCGGACGGCGAAGGGGACGGAGCTCAGAGTGGAGGTCGAGGGACGAGTCATGGAGTGGAGCAGGGACGCAGAAGACGACTCGGGGGCGAGAGTTCGCCGGAGACGGTGCGGTCCCGAGACCCCGCTAGCGGGACGGAGCGTCCGCCATTCCCCTCTCCCGACCACGAGCATCAACAATCCCCCCCCCCAATCCACGCTGAGATAGCGCCGGTAACCCCGTCCGTTCCCCAACCCAACCGTGGTGCTGACAAACACGTGCCTGCGCAACGCACGCCAAAGGAGCTCACCGACCATACCAGGGGCACGGAGTCAGGCGCATTACGCAGACATTGTGGCTAGCCCGCCATCGCGCCGCGAGGGCGTGGGTAAGACCCCTTCGGTCTCGTGGACCTGGCCGATCACCTAGGTCCCACGTTCATTTGGTCCACGGACCTGTCTGCCTCCTTGCCTCTGAGGGTGGCTTGTATTTTCTTTGCTTTTGGTGTAAATGTGTGTGTGTGTGTGTGTGTGTGTGTGTGTGTGTGTGTGTGTGTGTGTGTGTGTGTGTGTGTGTGTGTGTGTGTGTGTGTGTGTGTGTGTGTGTGTGTGTGTGTGTGTGTGTGTGTGTGTGGCGCCAGTCTATTAAGTAAAGCCGTATAAGTGCTTGTACATTGCGTTATTCGGTTTTAACTCTGCGTGTTGTTCTTGCTTTGACTGTGTACGTGCGTTCTTGCTGTAACTGTAAATACGTGCTTGCCGTGTGTGTGTGTGTGTGTGTGTGTGTGTGTGTGTGTGTGTGTGTGTGTGTGTGTGTGTGTGTGTGTGTGTGTGTGTGTGTGTGTAATAAAGTGCTTGCTTGTTGAACTGTTTCCCGTTTCGTTGCGTCCTTTCCTTTGTTTGAAAGTTCCATCTTGCATCACGTAAGGGATTGGTAGTGGGTGTAGACACCCAATAAGTAATCACGAAAGGTCGATGATAACTCCACTCGGTTATCCCTGCAGCACGGGACGAGCCGCTTAAGCAGTTCGTGTCCGGAGTCGACCTGCGGCGTGGTACAACTCCTCGGTATGCTACCCGTGCGGGTACTTAGGTATATCGACATTCGGCGATTCACCCTATTTCGCGCGGGTAGAATGTGGACTGGGTTGCGGTGAGGTTAAACCCCCACCCGTGGCTAGCTCCTTGGCGGTAGTTCCAGGAGGGTCACGACCGAATTGTCCGTTCCGGTGGGCGACGCGTCGCGATTTGAGTTACGTGGCCGATCGCACGCCGGGTGGGCGAAATTCGTACCAATACTTTCGCGTACTCTGCGGCCTACAAAAACCCTGCATGATGACCCGAAGATTTCAAATTTTGATTCATCGGTCCATAAGACCTTCCAGTTTTCAGTAGTCCACTGGTGGTGCTTCATGGCCCAGGCAAGCCTCTTTTTCTTATTTTGCCATCTTAGCAATGGCTTTCTTACTGCCATTCGACCTGTCAAACCTGCAGCTCGAAGTCTTCTCTTCACAGTTGAAACCGAGACTTCCTTACTTCGATCAGTGTTAAGTTGTGCTTGAAGCGGCTGTCCTGTGAGCCGTCTATCACGCAAGCTGTTGACTCTCAGGAACTTGTCTTCTGATTGTGTTGTGGCTTTGGGTCTGCCAGACCTCTTCCTGTCAGAGTTTCCTCCACTTTCCAAGTGCTTTTTGATGGTGCAGGAAACTACTCACTGACAACTTGGCTTCTTTGCAATTTCTCTAAAGGAAAGACCTGCACTTTTAAGGGTTATAATGGTCTGTCTTAGTGGGGCAACTTAGCTAAATATAGCATAACAATTGTGCATTTTGTGAGGAAAGCACCAAATTTGGCACACTAGTAGCCTATCTTATTATGAACAGATTTAGATATTGGGCCATCTCAAATTTTTTGATGGCAGTGGAAAATGGCTGCCACAGCCATCAGCGGCTGAATTTGAGATTGCCCAATAACCAAATATGTTCATAATATGTTAGGCTACGAGTGTGCCAAATTTGGTGCTTTCCTCACAAAATGCACAATTGTTATGCTAAGTTGCCCCACAATCTGACTTTCTTTGTTAATCGTCCTTTTCTCGCCATTATGATAGCAATGTACTACTTCCTGCAGTGCAATATTGTCCAAATAATGCTTCAGAGGGTGTAGCAACATAGTCTGTGCCAACACTGCTTTTATACAGACAGAGGGTTTGGAACTGATCAACAAAAGTTGGGACACCTGTAGGAATTGTTTGTATCAACTTTCAAGGATTAATTTACTTCCATTGCTGCAGAACAGCTACAGTTGCTAACCCATTACATGTTCCTTGAAAAGGGCCTTTTTCGCAACTCTGATTTTTATATTTTTTTCAGTTTTTGTTGACCGAAACTTCTTTTTTTTTAACCTCTGGCAGTTTACTGCTTAGCTTTGTACCATTTCAGGTTATTCACTGGACTTGAACTGCTTAAATTTTAATAAAAACTGGAAAAATGGGGGTGTTCTAAAACTTTTGACCGTTAGTGCAAGGTATCATGCAAAGTAGTGTAACCCTGTCCGGATTGGCTGTGCCAATCGGTGTTCATGGTTGCTTCGCACCCTTCTGGTGCGCGGAGTTATCTGCCCAGCAGCTTCAGGACCGGGCATTCGGGAGGGACCCAACCACTCGTGGCAAGCTTCAAACCCCGGATATGTGTTAATATATATATATATATATATATATATATATATATATATATATATATATATATATATATATATATATATATATATATATATATATGTATGACTGAATGTTGTGGCAAGTAGATCATTGGAGGCACATTATCACCATACTTAATTTGTGGGTCCGTCCAGTTGGTCAGAGCCATCAGTAAAAACTGGTCGCTGTGAGTTGGTACAGTTGGCAGGCTATATTTTCGGCATGTGCACCTCCTTGTATTAGTCTTTAAAAATTATTATTATTATGTATTTATTTATTAGCCTGGTGTTGGCTTAGTGGTTAGGGTGGTGGTTTGGGATCCCAGGGTCCTGAGTTCAAGCCCCGTTGGCTGCTGAATTAACACCAGGGGGTTGACTCAGCCTGTCATCCTTCCGAGGTCGTCGAAATGAGTACCAGTGTACTGGTCCCGGTGTATGCCCCGGTTAGAATAGGTGTACCATATCCCTGTGTGTCATAAGAGGCGACCAGGGTTGGCGTCAGGAAGGGCATCCGGCCATAAAACATTGCCTCAAGAAAAAAGCCCAACCCCTGCACAGCAGGGAAAAATGGCTGTAAAAACCGTCTAAAAATATAATATATGTATTTTTTTTTTTTTTTTTTTACAACTGTAGCAGATAGCACCCAGTAGTTCTGATGGCGCTGTGGGCTGGTTAGTCTATATGAGCAGACATCTTCCATCTTAGGAGTCTTACTTTAGTGTTCTGGGGACCTCATAGAAATGCCTTGTGGTTAAAAAATAACTTGCAATTTGTTCTAAGTTGAGTGAAAAACGGGTCAGATTTCCTCGACTAATTAAGAGAGGTGCTTCATTGTGTTCTCAAAAATGATCGCAATAGTCAGATTCAAAGCGGTACGACAACCAATGTCTTGCTCAGAAGCATACCCCTGTTATGTACACTCTTGTATCACCCTTAGATGCACATAGAGTGCTGAGCGGCGTGGAGTGTTTATGATAATAGTCACGTGGTTAGGGGCCCATATATCTGTACGCGCCCACTAGGGGCTCACAGTGGTGTGCATCCGAGTACGCAATAAACCAGAGTTACAACTACACTGTCTGCACCTCGGACACCACAATCTATACTATAAAAAGCCAATCATGTCTGTCTGTGGAAAAAGTTACACGCATACTTATGTCTCTTAATTCCGTACTGTTTGAATGTTCGTTGCACCATGACTACGTCTATTAATTACATACTATTGCATCACATACCTTCACATCCCTTTGCATGATGATGTGACTTTGTGATCACGTCATTACATACCATTACATAACTTTACACAACTACGTCTATTAATAAGATACTTTTCGACCCTTTGGACCCTTTAGACCTTTTAAGACTGTTCGACCCTAACACCCTTTCGACATTTTGGACCCTGTAAGAATTTACATCATTTAGAACCCTGAAGACCCATATATATCCCTATTTACCCTTTGTGCCTTTTGTAGCCTTTGGACCCCTTTAACCTCTTGGACCCTTAAGACCTTTACACCCTTGAGACACCTTTAAAAACACACCACATAAACATCAAAAGAGAAAAGTCAATTCCCAAAAGTCTTGCATCACTGTGTACACGATGCAGATTACTTTTTTCAGCAAGTAATGTGCAAACTGTACCCAACCAGAGGGTGGGTACTGTACTCTGTCAGTCTATACTATAACAAGGACAAATGTGTCCAAGAGCCATGTCCTAAAGGTTTTGTCTTCACCAGAAGTACAAGAAGAGGAAGAAGAATTAAAAAAACAAACAAACAAAAAAAAAAAACAACAGCAACAACAACTTCCGATATTTTGTCACGTGCCGTCACGTCACATCTGTCATGGACGATCTTCGTTCATGATGAGAAAATAGTGTATTTACGAAATTGCAATATATTAAATGGAATAATCTTTAAAAACATTAATGTCTGTGTGTGTCTGTGGAAAAAGTTACACTCCATTCTTAAGTCTCTGAAACGTAATGTTTCAACATCAGTTGCACCGTGACTACGTGTATTAATCATGTACTTTTTAAACCTTTAGACCAGTGGTTCCCAAACTTTTTTGTCCATGATCCAAATTTGAAATCACATTTGCCTTGCAACCCAAATGATACTGGTACCTTGTGTACCTATGATAACAAGGACAAATGTGTCCAAGAGCAGCGTCCTAAAAGTTTTGTCGGCTAAAAAAAACAAACAAAAAAAAACAACAACTTCCGATATTTCGTCACGTGCCTCGATTAAGCCAATAGCGAGACCCGTCATAGTGTATTTACGAAATATAGTGTATTTACGAAATAAATAATGTATTTACGAAATTACAATACATTAAATGGAATAATCTTTCAATAGTAATGTGAACTTTTCGAAACTTTAAAGCAAATGTCCGAATATATTAAAAAAGTTCATGATAGACGCTCTCAAAAGGCACCCTCAATGCGAGGATGTGTACAAGTGTTTAGTATTTAAGGAGATCCGGATTGTGTATATAAAAGAGCCGAGTCCTAATATAAAGGTTTTGTCTTCACAAGAAGAAGAAGAAGAAGAACGCCGAGCTCTCTTAGAGCAGCGTTCGCTCCGCGAGACTCTGCTAAAAATTGTCAGAGAAAATGCTTTTGACATGAAACCCCACCTCAAAAACTGATATTTTGATGGAGGGAGGGAGGGGGGGTTCAAGTTTGGGTCATGACCCTGGGTTTGGGAACCCCTGCTTTAGACCCTTTAGACTGCTTAGATCCCTTTAAGACTTTTTAAACACCTTTAAGAATTTACATTCCTTTGACCCCTCTGGACCTTCAGACCCCTTTAAACCCTAATATTGGAACATATGCTTCAGAGTCAAAGTTTGGACCTTTAGAACCTTTAGTACCCTTATAGACCTCTTAGACCCTTTTGACCTTTTTAAAAATTATTAATCCTCATGTGACAACATTTTGAGAGTCCAAAGTGCATTTAAGTGCTCCCAACATTTGTTTGAATGCTGGTTTATCGAAAAGGTTCTAAATGTGCTAATGGAGAGTGATGTCACGACTCGGGATTGCATTGAGTGGGTGGCTCTTGTGCTTTTCTCGGGTTTAATGTTTGCTTTATTCACAGACAATTATTGAGTGCCTGAAGTACATCTGCACAGGAGACTTTCCCCCAGGAACCAAGGGAACTGCATTTGTTCATGATCCCAAGGTAGCAGCACGTTTAGTTCCTATAAATACGTCTTTATCTGAATTGTATAGTCATTCTGTGTGTTAGCTCTCATACGAGCCTCGACATTGTATTAAAAAAAATAAAAAAATTGTAGTACGTGTTCAGGTGGTTATAATGTTTTGCTATGTGTATGAGAATACAAGATCTCAAAGTGCGCTCATGTGAACAAGGTTGAGGCTGCTTGTTTTCCTTCACTTTGTGCCTGGTTTCTGCAGCCATCACGGATGTATCATATTCTACAATGAGGAAAGAAGAAAAAAAAAAGTCGAAGTGTTTTTTGTTGTTGTGCAGGTTAGTATTGTTGATAATCTAGTTATCTGTGGATGTGCAGGTGGCGCATGAGACAGACGTCCGTGCTCAGATCCGGCTGCAATTCCGAGACGTGAATGGGGAGATTGTTGCTGTACAGCGCTCTCTTCAGGCCACTCAGAAAGCCAAGAAAGTGGAACTTAAAACTTTGGAGGGACTCATTACCAGAATCAAGTCAGTTAATGCTGGTGTTCTGAAATCTGTCCTTTGTAGCAGTGCTGAAGAAATTATTGTGATTGAAGGAGAAACAAATGATTGTTGAGTGGCTTTACCATATTGCACTTGGAGAAATGATTGTTGAGTGGTTCTACCAGATTGCACTTGGAGTTATTTTGCCTTTCAAAATAATTTTTATGCTAAGAAATTGTTCATGGTTGAGCACACATTTAAGAAAAAGAAAAGACAAATGAGCTCATTATAAATAAAAAATGACCGTTTTTACAGCCATTTTTCCCTGCTGTGCAGGGGTTAGGCTTTTTCTTGAGGCAATGTTTTATGGCCGGATGCCCTTCCTGACGCCAACCCTGGTCGCCTCTTACGACACACAGGGATATGGTACACCTATTCTAACCGGGGCATACACCGGGATCAGTACACTGGTACTCACTTTGCCGACCTCAGATGGATGACAGGCTGAGTCAACCCCCTGGTGTTAATTCAGCAGCCAACGGGGCTTGAACTCAGGACCCTGGGATCCCAAGCCGCCACCCTAACCACTAAGCCAACACCAGGCTTACAAATGAGCTCATTGACACTGAATTATCATTGCACCAGAAAATTGCTAAATGCATGCCCATCAACATTGACCATGCTGTTTACTTTTGCTTTAAGAGCAACTCTAACTGATCCTTTATGACACAGGAATGGGGAGAAGGTGAGTATCAGCTCAAAGTGTACAGAGATTGATCGGGAGATGATTTCAGCCCTTGGCGTCTCCAAGTCGGTCCTCAATAACGTCATATTCTGTCACCAAGAGGACTCCAACTGGCCGTTAAGCGAGGGGAAAGCCCTAAAGCAGAAATTCGATGAAATATTTTCAGCCACCAGGTGAGGGAAACTGTATTTTCAACAACACTCTTTAAAGTTTGACTTGGCCAAAAAACGTTATTTTGTTATTTTGCATCTCCTTTCCTCCTTGCCCTTTCCATTGTGCATAAAGCAGTCTTGCGGCAATCGTTAGTGAAAGTTTTTGTCCTCTGTGCATTGTGTAAGAGTTCTGTACCTTCGTGGGGAGGGGGGAGGGCGGGGGAGGGTTGTGCAGTTATTACCTCCTGCACATGAAGCGAAAAGTAGCGTTAAGCAATTGGTTCACTTCTGTCTGTCTGTCTTTCTACAAACTTCAGTTTATGATCGAATAACAACCTTTTCTCAATTGAATGTTATATTTTGAACACGAATCGGAACGTGAATCGGAAACCAAATGTGTAGTTTAGCAGTACCTTGGCTCTGAATTTGACCCGATTGCACATGCGCAGAGAGGAATGAGATAATTTTTTTACTCCGTCTGCCCGGCAATGAAACAAAATTGAAAATAATTCCGAACAAGAAACTTTGTGTTTTCAAGGATGTTGTAAAGGACACAAATATCAGGCACAAAGAAGTCATGTAATGTGTTCAAAAAGGTTGTGTAAAAGACGCCACGTAAACGGCGGTAAACTTCCAAATTTTTGTATTCTACAACCTTTAAAACCTTTTTAAAAAATTAAAATTGAATTATATACTTGTACACTGCAGAACACAAATCGCCTTTCGGCACTTTCAAAAACCTTACGTTTAGCAGTACATGGAAAAAGTTCATGCCCTGAGGGCAGAGTAATTATGAGAATCAGCATTTATACCATCTCATGCCCTGAGGGCAGAATAACTGTTTGAGCTTCTGCATTCTGACAAATATGGTGGCACATAGTGCTGTGTGGCCATCGTGCCTGTAACGCAAGGTTCATGAATGTAGATTGTGCTCGGCAGTGCAAATTGAGAGTTTTAAAGACTTCCCATGTCCTTTTTCTCAAGACTGCGTGGTGTAAGGTGTTCTATGAACTCTAGTTTATTAAAGTTGCTGTGCTTGTTCTTCTTTCACTATCCAAATTATTGTGTTGAAATCATTCGCATGGAGACACCACCTGTCCTGCCATTGGGTAAGTTAGGAATAAAGAAGCAAAAAAGTGTGTCTATATGCAATTATATAACAGTTGGTGCTTCTTTTTTTCCAGTTTCCTTAATGTTGTTTTCACTGTTACGAGACTATCATCACTGATGAGCAGTATTCTTGAGTAATTGCATACAGTTCTGTTGAGTTGCTATTTTATTTCTGCCATCCTTTGGTTGTTTTGTCCTGTGATCACATTCTGTTCATTGATTTGGATCTCTTTTTATGCAGATACATAAAAGCTTTGGAAATCTTGCGAAAGTTGCGCATTGAGCAAGCAGCTTCTGTTCGACAGTACCAGTCAGAGATTAAATACTTACGTCAGAACAAAGATAAGGCTGAGGAAATTGGCAAGCACCTGTGGGAGGCTAAGGACAAACTGGCGGCTTCCAAGAACAACATGGACAGCATTAAAAGAGACATGCAACCAATTGAGGTTGGAAACCTATGGATTTGCTGCTTTTCTGGTTGCTTAGAGATGATTGCAATTGAGTGCACAATGGTGTTTGTCTAATGGTCAAACATCTCATGGTTGGAAAAAATGTTTATTTTCTGTTGTAAAAAGTTTATTTTCTGAATTTTTTTTTCAAGCTAATCCTCGGGAGGCCAAGTGTTGGTATAAAATATGCAGATTGAGATTGAACTGTTCTAGCCTAATCACCATTCATTGAACCGATGTATAAAACATCAAATTCCTCGAATGTACAAAAATCGACTTCATCAAATGGAATCTGAACATTTTTTCATTACAGCATAAACTTGATGCACTTGACCAGAAGCTCGAGGAGGTCATTGCATTAGATCGTGACATAAAAGCCATTGAGAGCAGAAAGAAGCAGATGGAAGAGGACCTGCGAGAACTGGAGGAGAAAATAGAGCAGGTTGGATTGCTTCGAATGATGGAATAATTTGTAAATATTTAACTTTTTGGGTTTTCCAATCATTGGATAATCTTTCCTTTCAATTACTTATTGGCTTGTCTCTTGATCACACCAAGTACTAGCCAACCATTTTTGGCTGTCAGGTTTTTCAGGGTTCTGATGATCAGCTTCTCTCAGAATATAAAAACCACCGACATGGCATCCAGCAAAAGGAGTGGCAGCTTGAAGCTTGGCAGCATGACCTGCAGCAGGCTGATCAAGAGCTTCAGCGGCTGGGTGTTTTATGTGGAGACCTCTTGCTTAAGCAGGGTTTGTGTTTGTTCCAAAGCTGTGCAGCATTTTGCTTCAGAACTCACAAACATATTGTATTTGAAATGCGATAGAGATGTATGAAACTTTTGTAGATGTATAAGAAATTTAAGGAATATAAATATGGCTGACCTGTATTATCTGTTGTAGGCAAGTTGCAGGAGGAATGGGAACGGCATAAACGCACAATTGGGCAGCGCGACCAGCTGATCCAAGAGCTGGCCACACAGCTTGGCCTCGATGGGTTTTCCACCACACCTTTCACAGACCGCCAAGTGCAGTCTTTCCTGCACCTGCTGCAAGAGAGGCAGAATCAAGATGCAGAGAATGCGGGTCAGGTCTTGGTAATTGCAGCTTTGTATTTTCAGTTTTTCATTGTTGTTTCTTCATTTCATTGAGTTTCTTGTCAAGTGGAGTCTTTCTTTTCACCATCTAAGTCAATCAAGTTATACAGGGAAATGCAACAAATCTTGGATTCAGGAAGGAACCATTTTTGCTCAAATCCACATCTAATCCAAAACCTATTTGCAAAACTTAATCTATCTTTGCTTTTTTATTTATTTAAATTTCTATAAAAGATCTTGGCTCATGGAAGAGTAAGGTGGCAGTGGGCAAAAATAAATTGTCACTGTGGGAGATGGAATCAAAAGCTATCATGTTGAGAACTGTAGATTCTACAGGTTCCAGCAGAGACCAATCTGATGCTGTGATGCTAGCCCACAGGGGAGAATAGTTTTCCTTTGAGCTACAAACAAAGTCCTTGGAGGCTATGAGTAGATATTTTTACTTGCAATGAAATCTTGGTGAACCAAACAGTTTGTCAGAAATGCTTTAAAGAAAAGAAAATATTTCAAACTTTAAGAAATACAAGTCTGAAGACTACGATGGTTCACGAGCGGTATTTGACGATGTAGATTGTTTCAGAAGTCAAGGATGAGACAATATGATAATGTTTGACCAAGTTATAAAAATGATCAACATGATGTGGTTCGAGTGACGGGTTATTAGCTGCAAAATGTCGAAAACCCGGTTTTGTTCAACAACTTTAAAAATTTGACCTTTGCATAACCTTTAAAGGTCCCAAAACAATGTTGTGGACATTAAAATAAGGAAACAGGATACGTGCTATAGCTTAATGGAGTTAGTTCGTCGAAGAAGATCGAAAACCCGGTTCGATTCCCACAACTTTGAAAATTTGACCTTTGTGAACTTTAAAGGTCAAAGGTCAAGGATTATGACGTTTGGTGCAAAACTTCCTCTGGAACATTCCAGGAACAATATAACGTCATATAGGCTATATGGCATTTCGCACTCCTCGGATTATCCATACTTTGATGAAATCAGCGTAAAAACAAACTTGAAGGGGGCGCCACGGGCAAGGTGTTTGAGATAGAGAAAAATGGTTTCAAGACTTTAGGTGGGGAATGACCTCAAGATTATGCATAAAAAATAGTCATCCTAGCTCTCAAAGTTTGGGCGGTCGTATGATTTTTATGTCAAAATTCGAAATTTTCTAAGTTCATGACCTTGTGACCTTGACTTTGTGACCTTGACCTTGGGACTAAAATGAAAAATCGAGCTCCGTGGGGCTATGCAGGTGCCATTGGGCTAACCAAATACCGAAACCCCTGCCAGATTCGACAACCCCCTCGGAGAAGATGGATTTTTTAATGTCAAAATCGCAATTTTCTAAGTTTGTGACCTTGACCTTGGGACAAAAATGAAAAATCGAGCTCCGTGGGGCTATGCAGGTGCTTTGGGATTACCAAATACCGAAACCCCTGCCAGATTTGACAAACCCCCTAGGAGAAGATGCAAATTGAAATCGGCTACCCCCTAAAAACACAATTCGCAATTTTCTAAGTTCGTGACCTTGTGGCCTTGACCTTGGGACGAAAATGAAAAATCGAGCTCCGTGGGGCTATGCTGGTACCATTGGGCTAACCAAATACCGAAACCCCTGTCAGATTTGACAAAACCTCGAGGAGAAGATTCAAATTGAAATCAGCTACCCCCTAAAAACACATGTTTTTTGGACGTGGCTCCGCCCATAATGGGTGGACCACGCCCATTTTCAGGAAAACACAACTAGATCATGATATAAACCTCCCACCAAATTTCATCAGGATCGGATCAAAACCCACAGAGCTATGCTCGGGACAGACAGACAGACATACAATAACGAATATAGTGGTCACTTATATTTTTCGTGAACCAATTAATGGAGGAAAGCATGAACAATCTTTAAACAACCATTAATAAAGAAAACTGAATTGCCATTTACAGCACTTGTGAGTACTTAAACTGAACTACATATAATTTTATATCGCATCATGTACTCAGTGTCACCAAATTTTTGGTGATGATTGAACTACTAACCTTTCCTGCACTTATCATATACATACAATTTTAACGACAGTGTCTATAGAAAGTCTACATCCTCTTTCAAACTTTTCACCTTTTGTTTCCTTATAGCCTGGAATTAAATTGCATTCCATCAGACTTTTTCCACCTTTATTTACACATCGTAACCCACAACTTACAAGTGAAAAACAAATTCGACTTGTTTCAGAAAATTGAAAATACAAAACTAGAATATCTTGGTTGGATAAGTGTACACCCCCTTTGTAAGAGCAATTGTAAATTAGATCAGATGTAACCAATCACCTTCAAAATCACACACCAAGTTTATTGGCCTCCACCTGTGTTAAATTGAAGTGATTGTGATGATTTCAGAACAAGGTCAGCTTTTCCTGTCAGTTTCCTCTGCTGGTTAGTGCATTTCACAGCAAAGATTCAACCATGAGCACCAAGGAGCTTTCAAAAGACCTCCAGAATAAAGTTGTGGAAAGGCACAGATCAGGGGATGGGTATAAAAAATATTTCAAACACCTTGAACATCCTTTGGAGCGTAGTCAAGACAATCATTAAGAAGTGGAAGGTGTATGGTACCACGAAGACCCTGCCGAGATCAGGCTGTCCCTATAAACTGGATTTCCAAGCAAGGAGAAGACTGATCAGAGAGGCCACCAAGAGGCCAATGGCAACTTTGAAAGTGGTACAGGCCTTTATGGCAAAAGACTTGTCACTTTGTGTACGTGACAACAATATCCCAAGCACTTCACAAGTCTGGCCTGTATGGTAGGGTGGCACGAAGGAAGCCATTGCTCAAAAAGCCCACCTTGAGTCCCGGTCCAGGTGTGCAAAAAAAAACCACTCCAAAGATTCTGAAGCCATGTGGAAAAAAGTTGTTGACTGACTAAACCAAGATGGAACTTTTTGGCCTAAATGCAAAACATTACGTTTGGTGCAAACCCAGCACAGCACATCACCAAAAGAACACCATCTTTACTGTGAAACAGGGTAGTGGCAGCATCATCTTATGGGGATGTTTCTCATCAACAGGGCCTGGGGCACTTGTCAGGATGGAAGGAAAAATGGATGGAGCAAAATACAGAAAAATCCAAGAGAAAAACCTGCTGCTTGCTCTCTGCAAGAAAGCTGAAATTGGGATAGAAGTTCACCTTTCAGCATGATAACCACCCAAGCACATCGCCAAAGCTACACTGGAGTGGCTAAAGAACAAGTAAAGTCGATAAATGTTCATGAGTGGCCCATTCAGAGCACCGACCTAAATCCAATCGAAAATCATCTGAATCCGTCCACAACTTTTTGAGATATCGTGCTATATATTAGTTCAGCACCATCTTTCAATTGTGAAGAATCACTTAAAAAAATTATCGAATCCGGATTTGGATCTTCACCAAAATCTAATCGGTTCGTCCTTGTCACACGCCCATCCTGCCCACCAAATTTCATCTGGATCCGTCCGCAACTTTTTGAGATGTCCTGCACACAAACAAACAAACAGACAGAGAGGGCTGAAAAGATAACCTCCTTCACCTTCGGTGGTGGAGGTAAAAAGAGCTTTTCTTAGTCCTTGAATGATGTTTTTGTTGTTCTGTGTTCAAGTGTTCATCCTGTGGGTATACAGAGTGACTTTGAGGCAAAAGAAGAAGCAAAGCAGCGCCAGGTGGATGAGCTGCGAGGCAAGAAGACTGCTTTGGAAGGAGTGATGGGTGTGAAGAAGCTAGACCTGGCACGGAAGGAGTCTGAAGTAATTGCAACACAGTCAGAGCTCAGCCGACTGCAATCCTCACAGGATCGTCTGCACGAAGTGGAGAGGCAGCTTATTGAAGCTGTGAGTATACATTAGTGATCATTCAGGCAATGTTTAATTGCAGAAACCCTCGATGCTCTTGAGTTTGTGTGGATAAATATTGTTTTTTTCGGATTTTTATTCTGACTTTTAAGTGGGTGTGTTAATTTTATTATTTTTTACTTCAGCTTTAAAAATTGCATATTGACATTTATTGTAACAGTAGTTTAACATTAAGAAATGTAACGTACTGTTTCGGAACCAGGGTTCGGGGTTCGCCACAAAGGGGAACTTCTCGGGCTCTTCCCGACCTCCGGTCCTGCAGGCCGCTGCCCCGCGGATAAGAACGCCTCCGGGCGGGTTGCAAAGCAACTACGAACATCGATTATAATGGACAAGCCTGGCAGGGTCCACTGTGTATTAAAGTTTACCTGTCCTTTAGCTTGGCCTCACCAATTAAGGTTCATATCCCCAGTGCTCACCCTTTTATTCGTACGGCCAAGCCGAACCGTGAGTACGCACTGGTTAATTACAAAGCCGAACAATGGGACAGAACTTCCCATCTATCTAATGATGCAGGCTATGTTCGGAAAAGATGAAAAAGACACAGCGAGCAAGTTGGGAAAAATGTGTATGGGTTTATTTATTTATTTAGGAGGAGCATGGGAAAACCACATATACAAGCGAATATTGTGTGGCATGTATGTACAGCAAAGATTTTTATTCACAACGGATGGCAAAGCACATGCAGGGTACTTGTGAGGGTGCGACACATATGCAGTGGGGTGGGGGGGGTGGATTTGTGTGGCACGTGTATACAGTAAATAGAACAGACATAGAGCAGAACTTATTCTCTTAACACTTACGAGCCCCTTCAAAAGTCTTAGCTATTTATTTACACACGACACATGGTACCATTCAGAATCACAACCAGGGAAACCTAGATAGAAATAGAGAGCAATGCAAAGCTTGTTATCTCTCGCTTACCGGGCATGAACACACAGGCTTGTGCTGTTCCAAAGTGCAGGGAAGGGAAGGATAGGTAGAGAGGTAAAAGGGGATGGGGTGAGGGAGGAGGGGGCGTCGCTATGCGTGTTCTGAGGTGAGCATGGGTGCAGGTGCAAGCGCTAGAGGAAGAGTGGAAAGGGTGCGTATCAGTGCTCTGAAGAGAGTGTTTGACGAGCTCTTCGCTGCCCTGAATCATCAACTCGTGCGTCTCGAATAGACAAATTAGAAAGGAAGAAAACTTCGTGTGTCAGTGATGTAGCTATCGTCCCGTGCTGGAGTTGACGTGGCCTCCTGCCTTGTGTTGGGACACCACCTGACTCATTCCACAGCCGAGCACAGCCTACGTTGGCGCTCGTCCAGACCGTCTCCCTCGTTCCATCCAATCCTCAAGTGCATTCAAACAGCCCTGAATGGTTGGGCATTCTACCCTTTTAAGTAGCCTTAGTTGGGCAGAGATTCAAGGGAGGTCAAATTTCATTCATGGACCGCCCTAAGTATGCATGGCTGCAGAGAACAAGGGTCATGCTTTGCTCCCTGAGCGCAACGAGCTCATTGTTCCTGGGCTCACCACGGCATGGCGTCACATCCCTCTGAGTCCGCAGATCATGAGATGGTGCCAGATGTTCCCGGCTGTGGCATGCTCATCATCTCCCAACGATTCCATCTCCCTCGATGGTTACGTCGGTGTTGAATAGAGTCGCTGGCGGCAGGTTTGACAGGCGGGGTGGTTATCGTTGGCTGTGAAGGAAGGTATGGTGACGGCTAGCTGGAGTGATGGTTGAGTCATGGTGGATCGAAGTGATGGTTCGGTTATGGTGGGAGCACGTTTGATAAAGGATAATGAGAATGCAAGGATTGCAAGAAGTGAAGATTGGGCATGTGTAAAGTACATGAAAGGAAAGAAACCTCTATAATCCCACACAACGCATATTGACCTCTCCTTTAGACCAAAGTAAGGACCCTGTCTAATCGCACATAATAACAAAATAACTAACTCGGGAACTGCTGGATGTTGGTTGCCATTTCCGGGGGGTCGTGGTTCTCAGAACCATTGTAGGACTAAGCATGGGTAAGAGTAATAAAAATATAAACGACATAATGCAAGAGGCAGCTTTGGCATGTCTGTGACAGGAGAAGGATCGTTGGGTGGTAGTGTACACAGGGGGCAAGTAGACAACACAGCACAGTGCCAGGTAGCAATCGGTAAAACTAATATGATTATTGGTTGTATTGTTGCGGGCCGGGTATCGGTTGCGAGCACGACCGCTAGGTGGAGTAGTAGAGTCGCCAACCGAACACCCGGAATTTAGATCGTACCGTTTGGAAAACTCCGACAGGTACGGGTCCCTTACCGGACCGTAAATCGTCAATAATTCCACCACGTGGTACAGGGTTATTTGCCAATCTTCAAAATACCAAGAGATTCACGTGGCGAGTTACCGAGTATTCACACCCTTGACGGCACCCGTATGAGTCGAGTCGTTAGCGTGCCTGACCCGTGCACAACCCGGGCGGACGGTTACCGAAATCCTGTCCGTCCAAATGTCCCTTTACAGCGGCAACAGCCTTTAAAATTCACCAACACGCGCTATGCTAAGCCAATGGAAGAAACACAGCAACGAACTGATACATTTAACAGATGTCTTTATTTATAATGGGGGAAAGGGGGAAGCACGCAAGAAGCAGAGTTATCACGACTAATCAAAATGAAATGCAAATAATGTACAAGTCACTTAACAGTTGCTACTTAAAGACGGGCCCACACACAGACACACACATACAGAAATGGACCTCAATGGTCTTTATTGAAGGCCTCCAGCTCAAGGACAGGTGAGCTAAAGACCAGAGCCTGTGCTTGGACCTGTCCACCTCGTGTGGTCTTCGACGATCCGGCTCGACGGGACTCAAACCCACAACACGACGCCGCTCCAAGCACCAGGCACCGCACTCTCCAACCGGCCACGCACCAACCGACCAAGGCCAAGGATCAGAGGCGACGATGATCCAGCTCGGCGGGACTCAAACCTGCAACACAATGATGATGACCACCAGGTGACAACCAAGACAAGACCAACCAACCAACCTGGCGTTCCTTTATATCTTCTTCTCCCCGGGGTCAGACAATCGCCCACTGAGGCGGCCTCCCCTCTCATTGACCGGCGTGTCGTGAGAACATCGCCTTCTGAGGCGGCCTCCACTCTCATTGGCCGGCGTTTCGTGAGAACATCGCCTTCTGAGGCGGCCTCCACTCTCATTGGCCGGCGTTTCGTGAGAACATCGCCTTCTGAGGCGGCCTCCCCTTTCATTGGCCGGCGTGTCGTGAGAACATCGCCTTCTGAGGCGGCCTCCACTTTCATTGGCCGGCGTGTCGTGAGAACATCGCCTTCTGAGGCGGCCTCCACTTTCATTGGCCGGCGTGTCATGAGAACATCGCCTTCTGAGGCGGCCTCCACTCTCATTGGCCGGCGTGTCGTGGGAAGACCAAACTCTGTGGCCTGATTGGACAAGGGGCATGCCCCTGCCTTCCTGGGCGGAGTCTCGATCTGAGTTGATGGAAATCTCCACCCACGTACGTGGTCGAACGCACGTAGGCAATGGCGTCGGTGTGAGGAAGCGAGGTGAAGGTGAGGGTGATGCAAACGACTCTCCGCAGCTCACACACGTGGTTCCCGTTAGACACAGGTAGGGGGGCCCTAACTATAAACACACACTTACCGATATAACTGTTCTATTGGGACCCTGGCTGTTGTGTGCGATGGGTTCCAGATTCGTAACAGTATTTGCTGGGGGATAACTTTCAAATCAAAAGACGTGGTGTTAACTTTGGATAGGACCTGCGGAACATTTCCAGGCAAAAATGCTCCAGTGAGAATTATAGTACATAAGAGTTGTACTCTCATATACTACAGTCGTCTGCAGGGAATTACTATAGGAAAGGAATGTTATTTTTGTCTGGGTTCGCACAATGTAAAATCTGACTTCAGGTCCTCAACTCCTCCCACCCACCCCTAACAAATCCCAAGTCATCAACCCCTACTCCCAAAACCCCAATTCCTCACCCTCCCCTCCCAAGGCATCAATCCCCTCTCCCCAAGCAAAAATAGCATTCCTTTCCTGTAGCAATTCCCTGTAGACTATTGGAGTAGGACCTGTTACCAACTATGGTATACGAGAGTACAACTCTCCAAGCCTTCAACCCTCCCTCCCCCTCCCACCACAGAATGCCCAATTCATAATACCGTGAGATGTGCGAAACTCTGTAGAATTGCAACTGTCATGTAAGAATGAGACCCAAAACCAGTTATATTCTTGTTGATGCATATTGTTACGGACCCGGGGTCACGTGGGTACAATGGTTGGGGTATCCCCGGTTCTCCCTGGACTCACCGGGAATCGAGGCCATCGCACACGAATAAGTCTGGGTCGGGGTGGGTCGCTAATCGACCGCGAATGCCAACAATTTAACCACGTGACCCAGTGTCCTCTGACTACCTTTTTAACTGGGTTACACGCAGTCGCCTTATTGGGGAATCGCGCCCTCCACGATTGTGTCTCTTATCTTTATTGGATCTTGATTAATGCAGCCGAGCTTACCGGACGCTGGACTGATGTGAGAATCAATTGGTTGGGGAATTACAGTCTCCTGGCTAATCTATTTACGGACATTGCTGGATCAATAAGAGGCAGGTTTGAAAGACAGATTGAAGACACAAACACAGGCAGATTGAAAGAAAAATGTTCACAAGGCAATTTATTTACATCAGGCAATGTGGGGTACGGGTAAGGAGGGACGGGAACTCAAGGGCTTTAATGGAGTCGAGGGGAAACCAGAGCAGGAAAAGGTGAAATGTAATAAAAAGCAATCAAGTGTGTATTTACAAAAAGGAAAGAAAATGCACAAGTTACAGACTTAGTTTAACCTATTTCTTACCTACCGGATGACAAGACAGGATACCCATCAGATAGAATAAATAAATACACAGCGATCAAAACATAACCTTCGCAACAAAGTTTGCGAAGGTAATTATAATTGCGGCTGATTTTGGAACTTCAGGTGGATATACCCACATAAAATGAATTTCTGTCTCGAGGAATCTAGTTATGACGAATGAATTGAGTATGTAAAAGGGAAAGTTGCAAACTATAACTCTGTGAGCACTGTTGACGTCAAATTGAATGAATAGGATATCAGGTTCACTTGAGTGACCTAGCAGTATTAGCGGCGGAGGTTTTGCACTCTACCGAGTGCTCCCCCTCTAGTTGTTTCTGTTTCATTCACAGGATATGGTGCATGCCAACCTGTATTGCATTATTTGGAAAAACGGAGGGGAGCTCAGAACTCAAATATTTCAAAAATGGAATCTTGGAAACAGTCAAGAATGCAGCTGGGCGTCAAAGGGCTCTTAAATGGGATACCTTTGCCAGTGCCACAGAAGATACAGTGGGAGAACAAGTATTTGATACACTGCCGATTTTGCAGGTTTTCCCACTTACAAGGCACGTCGAGGTCTGTAATTTTTATCATAGGTACACTTCAACTGTGAAAGATGGAATCTAAAACAAAAATCCTGAAAATCACATTGTATGATTTTTAAATAATTAATTTGCATTTTATTGCATGAAATAAGTATTTGATCACCTACCAACCAGTAAGAATTCCGGCTCTCACAGACCTGTTAGTTTTGTCTTTAAGAAGCCCTCCCATTCTCCACTCATTATCTGTATTAACTGCACCTGTTTGAACTCGTTATCTGCATAAAAGACAGCTGTCCACACTCAATCAATCAGACTCCAACCTCTCCACAATGGGCAAGACCAGAGAGCTGTCTAAGGACATCAGGGACAAAATCGTAGACTTGCACAAGGCTGGGATGGGCTCCAGGACAATAGGCAAGCAGCTTGGTGAGAAGGCAACAACTGTTGGTGCAGTTATTAGAAAATGGAAGAAGTTCAAGATAACAGTCAATCTCTCTCGGTCTGGGGCTCCATGCAAGATCTCACCTCGTGGAGCCTCAATGATCATGAGAAAGGTGAGGGATTAGCCCAGAACTACATGGCAGGACCTGGTCAATGAGCTGAAGAGAGCTGGGACTACAGTATCAAAGAAAACCATAAGTAACGCACTACGCCGTCATGGATTAAAATCCTGTAGCGCATGTCCAGGCCCGTCTGAAGTTTACCAATGACCATCTGGATGATCCAGAGGAGGAATGGGAGAAGGTCATGTGGTCTGATGAGACCAAAATAGAGCTTTTTGGTTTAAACTCCACTCGCCGTGTTTGGAGGAAGAAGAAGGATGAGTACAACTCCAAGAACACCATCCCAACCATGAAGCATGGAGGTAGAAACATAATTATTTGGGGATGCTTTTCTGCAAAGGCGACAGGACGACTGCACCGTATTGAGGGGAGGATGGATGGGGCCATGTATCGCGAGATCTTGGCCAACAACCTCCTTCGCTCAACAAGAGCATTGAAGATGGGGCGTGGCTGGGTCTTCCAGCATGACAACGACCCGAAACACACAGCCAGGGCAACTAAGGAGTGGCTCCGTAAGAAGCATCTCAAGGTCCTGGAGTGGCCTAGCCAGTCTCCAGACCTGAACCCAATAGAAAATCTTTGGAGGGAGCTGAAAGTCTGTGTTGCCCAGCGACAGCCCCGAAACCTGAAGGATCTGGAGAAGATCTGTATGGAGGAGTGGGCCAAAATCCCTGCTGCAGTCTGTGCAAACCTGGTTAAGAACTATAGGAAACGTCTGATCTCTGTAATTGCAAACAAAGGTTTCTGTACCAAATATTAAGTTCTGTTTTTCTGATGTATCAAATACTTATTTCATGCAAATTAATTATTTAAAAATCATACAATGTGATTTTTTAGGATTATTTTTGTTTTAGATTCCGTCTTTCACAGTTAAAGTGTACCTATGATAAAAATTACAGACCTCTACGTGCTTTGTAAGTGGGAAAACCTGCAAAATCGGCAGTGTATCAAATACTTGTTCTCCCCACGGTATCAGCAAAACGGAGTGAACGGAATCCCACTTCAATCACTCGTAATGCCTCAGCCATTTCTGTGCTGTCAAAAGACCGTCGACAACCAACGCAGTGCAGCCCGAGACTCCCAGAAAGACCACCCATTCTTGTTCCAGTTTCCCTTCCACCAATGAGAAAGGTGTTCTTGGAACTCGATGCCTTTTCTGCGGAAAGATGAGGAAGAGGATAAAGTCGAAGAAGGATGAAAGCCTCCATCAATGTGTGCCGAAAGACAGGAGCAAGTCCATCATTCCTCCATGCAAAACAAGAATGATTTTAAGATCCTCGCACTTCAGGGCTGATGATTCCAATGGAGGCCAAATATCACCACTCTTGTTGGCGTGACTATTTAAAGGAGGAAACGAGGGAAGAGGAACAGAAGTCCAACTGTAAAAACATGATGAAGCCTTTCGAAAGCTATCGATGTTTCTCAAGAGTCAGGTCATCCAGAAGAAAACTCTTATTACGTCATCTGCTGTCTTCAATCTGTACAATGAACAGTACCTTACTTGTGGGGGAACAGAAGAGGATATATACCAGAACAGTGTACAGAGCCTGATATTGAAGATGAAGCAACGATTTACTGACATTCTCATTTAAAAAATTCATCAGGTGGAGATGTTGTGAACGTAAATGTCATTTTTAACTCGCCTGTTCGAAGAACAGAGAGCTATAGCGATACCCCCGGCGTGAGCGTGACCGTGAGCGTGAAAATGTTATAATTTTTGGTGCAAGTTATTTTTTCCTTTCTAATGTTTTCATCTTCCACACTATTTTTTAAACGCCCGATATATATTGTTACGAATTCGCGCCCACCGGCGTGCGATCGACGGCGTTTCCCTAATAGCAGCTGCGTTGCCCACCGGATGGACAATTCAGTCGTGACCTTCCGGAACCCTGTCACGGGTGGGTCTTCAACCCCACCACGGCCTAGCCAATTTTCTACCCGTGCAAAATAGGGTCAATCGCCGAATATCGATATACCTAAGTACCTGCGCGGGTAGCCTACCGTGAGACCGTACCTCGGCGCAGGTCGGCTTGGACACGAACCGCTCAAGCGGTCCGTTCCGTTCTGCAGTGATAACCGAGCGGGTATTATCGCCCGACCTTGCCGGATCCGATTCTATTTAACGGCTATTTAACAACCCAACTATTATTCCGCAATGCAAGATGGCATTTCAATGGGGAGAAAGGAGGACGCAACGAATGGGGTACATTTACCCAAGCACATTTATTTCTACACACATATACCAGAAAGCAATGAAAAACACTTATGGTCAACAAAAGCAAAACACGCATGCAGTTGTTTTATGAAGACTGCGGGACGGGGACAAAGACGCGGGCAAGGCAAAAACACTACGACCGACTATTATTTATTAATGTACAAGCACTTAACCAGTTTTACTTGCAGGACACAGCGCCACCAACATTCATTCAAAAGAAAAGAAGAGGCTACCCCCAAAGACAAGGGTGCCAGACAGGGTCCGTAGACCTTTATGGCGTGGAGCCTGGATGACCAAACGGGCCCCACGAGACCGTTGCTGGTTACCTGCACCCTCGTGGTGCGATGGTGGGTGAGTCGCGACGTCTGTCCCCCACGGCAGCTTGGACAGCCGCGGCTGAGCTCGGCCTTCCACGGGGCCGGCGAGCTCTCTCCGGCGCTCTCCACACGAATGCGCAGGCGTGTGCGACAGAGCTGGCAAAGCGGCGCCTCCCGTCCGCGTCCCTGGTGCCACGCCTGGAATCCCCACTGACCTGCAAGCTCCGACAACTCGACCCGAACCACCGAACCCAAGACTCTCCGAAGACCAAGACAAAACCACCAACGCACACGACACACACACAGACGAAAACCACCACGAAGATCCAGACCTGGCGTCCTGTACGCCCTTATATTCCTCAGTTCCAACGCCTCGCTCCTCCCTGTTTGTCGCTCCGCCCCACTTCCAGCTCCTGCGGGAAGCTTCGAGAAAGGGGGCGTTCCTTATTTCCAGCGCTTCACTTCCACGAACCGACCAATGACTAACGATCTCCCCGATCGGCGCGCGGGAAAAAACAGGCGGGAAAATCCGCGTGCCACCGATACACCTTGTTCTTTTTCCTTGGCGTTCTCGGAATCCCTTGTTCCTTTCGCTTTGTAGAGACAGTTTTTATGAGCGGAGAGGGTTGTGGTTTGGTTTGTGGAGAAGGGGATCGGCAGTTGGCGTAGCGGGGAAGGTGGTTAGGTGATTGGTGTAATTGTGGTTGGCGTTGTGGAAAAGGTGATGAGAATGGCGTGGTTTGTTGAGAGGTGCGTGTGGTGGTGGAGGTTGTTGTGAAGCGGTTGTTGAGAGCGACGGTGGTGGTGGTTTGGTTGTGGTTGGTGGTTGAGGTGATCGTGGTTGTTGTGATGGTGGCGTGGTTGGCGTTGTGGTTAAGGTGGTTGTTGTAATGGTGGTTGAGATGTGGTTGGTCCAAAATAATGATAGTAAAGAAAAACACTATCTCAAAGATCACAGCCCTGTCCACACGGAGAAATCCCATTAAACAACGGTGGGGAAATCTAACTGAACACGGACTTATCGGCATAACTAACTAATATAAGGACCTTTATGGTGTTCTGTGAATTTCCACAGCCGTAACACTACCCCTCCCCTTTTTACAGACTCGTCCCGAGTCGTCGAATTTTCGTGTGCCATCATGTGTAAGTTTCCCCTAGTTAGTACGTTTTACCTTCAGATCCCTGAGTGCGACATTCAGTGTATTCGTGTCCCAAAAATAAATAACCTACGGGCTGAGTAACTAACTAAACAAACCCACTCATGCAGACGACTTAAATAAAATTGCCGGCGCGACGACACACATGCAGGGGGCGCGACTCATGTACACTTACCCTTAACTTATACATTTTACACTACACCATGGCCCAGGATCGATGAACTCTGTGGGGAAAAAGCAGGGAGCCAGGCTGCTCACACAAAGTCTCTGGCTCGTGAGTCAACCGGAGGTTTGAACACAAGCCACACATGCAACTGAGCGGTGGATGGATGGATGGATTAACACGGTGCACGGGCCGCCAATGCAGTCCCGTGATGCGGCTGCCCACAGGGCAGTCCCTGCAGCACACGCGACGATCTGACGCAGCAAACAAACGGTGCACTGGCTGCCTGTGCATTCCCGTGATGCAGCTGCCTACAGGGCAGTCCCTGCAGCACGCGCGATGATCCTGGCGCACATGGCAATGAATGGGGGCAAATGCAACAGGGCAGCAGGCAAGGGGGCCAAGGCAAAAGCAGGCAGACAAGTCATGGCAAGGCAAAACGATGCCGTTGTAGCAAAACGGGCGGTCGTGAAGCTGACCGGCACAGGCCTTGCAGTAAAACAGCCGGCAGATGAAGGACCGGCACAGGCCTTGCAGTAAAACAGCTGGCAGATGAACGACCGGCACAGGCCAAGCAGTAAAACACAGCCGCCGATGAAGGACCGGCACAGGCCTTGCAGTAAAACACAGCCGGCAGATTATCCGATCGGCACAGGCCTTGCAGTAAAACAGTCGGCAGATGATCCGACCGGCACAGGCCTCTTGTCTTGTGGAGGGAGTGCGGTGGTGCTGGCCACTCGGAAGGCCGGCTCGGACCTACCCGACTGTTTCCCTCCCAACCTATCGCCTTTGCCTGTCTCTGTTCGTACCCACTCCCTTAATTTGTCAAAAATCCAATTTAGCCCCATCTTATTTTTTGTTTCATTTTATTTTTATTTCCCCTTCTATAACTCGTCTCCTAACCCCTTTTACATTGTCTGTTTGGCTAACCTATCGTCATCCTTGCCTACTCCCAACCCCTACGTTCCCTTCCTGGAGGGGAATAAGGGAGAGCTAGCGTCCTGTGTCGAGGCCCAATTCAAGCCTCAGAATGGCCTCTTCAGATTTCAGCGATCTTTAACCCAAAGTGGGTCCAGCGGCCCACAACGAGAGCGAAGGGATGGATGGTGCGGAGGGGTACACTTCCTATCTACCCTACCAATTATTACTGAAACTACCCCGGGCTTTCCAAAAGTGCCTCTCGCTTAAACTGCTGGTTCTAATAACCCAGATTCCCGTCACCTGTGTTGGTGTCCTCTCAAATTTCGTGCCATGCCCTCCAATGTTCCTCCCGTGCCCTCACACGGTCTCATGGCTGGGACGCGTGGCTCCCTTGGCAGGAACTACCCTCTGCCGATTCTCCAACTATGGCATCCCCGGGCACTACAACTGCCTCCGAGCCTACCAGCTCCCTAAACACTGGGGAGTGCCCTCCCTGGCGACTCCCCCTCGATGCCCACGTGGCGTGTTGGCGCCCAAGGTCCCTTTCCGAGGGTCGCCCGTGCCCAGTACACTGCCCCCGTGGCATTCTGGCGCTACGGGTCCCGCATCATGCGGGCCTACCCGTGCCCACTACACTATCCCGGCCCCCCATGGACCCTTGGCCTACCGCGGCCGACTAGCCCGGTGCCCGGGGTACCCACTAAGCGATACTCACCGTTCGCAGTCACGCTCCCAGCCCGTCAACAGGGCTTTTACACCCCTCCAAACGGGGTTCG